>NC_091995.1:70786705-71098372 GCF_044704955.1 Pristiophorus japonicus | reverse complement strand
ACGGGAAGCTGTCGATTTCTTATATCAGGGAGTCCACCTGGAGGAAGAGAAGTCTTTTTACCCCAACAGGCAGAAAGAGGGGTTGAGAGAGAGAGAGGGAGCGGAGAGAGTGGGGAGAGAGATAGGGAGGTCTGAGCGATGGGGGAGGGAGACAGGGGAGGGAGAAAGTGTGGGGGAGGGAGAAAGGGGAGTGAAAGAGAGAGGGTAATCGGAGAGAGAGGGTGTATCGGAGGAAGTGGGGGGGGGATCGGTGGGGAGAGAGGAGGCCAGGAACTCATTGGGGGAGGGGAAGAGGTAAAGAGAAGATTGGGGATGGAGGAAGAACGTGATCCAAGTCTAAGGGGGGTTTGAGCGCGTGCTCCAGATGGTCAGACTGGACGAAATCCAGATGTCGCAACACTGTCGCAATTCACTTCATGCCCGATCAACCTGTTAACAATCTGTGACCCACACACAATGCCCCATCTATGGCAGTGGGGAGAGGGTGGGGAGGGAGAGAAGGCCAGGAACTTTTTTGGGGGAGGAGGTCATGAATCCGTGAGTGATGAACTTGGGCAGGGGGAGAAAGTCAGGAACCCGGGGGATTGGGGGGGGCGGCAGTGGGGGCATGAGGTCAGGAGCTTGGGCTGGGAGAGCGAATAGGATAGTTGGTGAGGATGAATAGGTTTCTCCCTTGAGCTAGTTCTCTCACCTCCTGCTGCAGGCCCAGTCTGGTAGCTATGTCCTTCAGGACTCAGCCAGCTCGGTCAGTGGTGGTGCTACCGAGCCACTCTTGGTGATGGACACTGAAGTCCCCCACCCAGAGTACATTCTGTGCCCTTGCTACTCTCAGTGCTTCTTTCAAATGGTGTTCAAAATGGAGGAGTACTGATTCATCAGCTGAGGGGGCAGTAGGTGGGAATCAGCAGGAAATTGCCTTGACCATGTTTGACCTGATTTTTAAAAAATTTCAAAATATACTTTATTCATATAAAAATTTGTACAGTACATTCAAAAGCAGTTCAGTACATTTAGCTGCGGTCAGCAATCCCATACACTACATTTGGGTGCTGACGGCAGTTCCGTTCGATACATTTGCTTGCTTTTCAGTTCAAGCACAATTCGGTTCAATACGGGATACATTGTAGTACATTCAACAAATTACATTACATGTGTCACTATACAGTACACGGAATGGGTGACGGTACATTTACATTTTTTCTTTTCAACGTGCATTACGAAACGGACCTTGCATTGTACATGGCACTACATAGGTGTTTAGAGATCATGGTGCTCCATGTACACAAAAAAGAAGTTACAAGTACGGCCCGAGGGGAGTTTTCTACTTATTCCTGCCCCTGGGTTTACCGTGGCAGAAGGGCTTTAAACTGTGGCCCTTCCCCACCGTGCCTTTGCGGCGACTGCACCAATTTTAAGTGCGTCCCTCAGCACGTAATCCTGGATCTTGGATTGTGTCAGTCTGCAACACGCAGACGTGGACATCTCCTTGCTCTGGACGACCAGCAAATTTCGGCAAGACCAAAGAGCGTCTTTGACCGAGTTGATGGCCCTCCAGCAGCAGGTGATGTCTGTCTCGGTGTGTGTCCCTGGGAACAGCCCGTAGAGCACAGAGTCCTGTGTTACGGAGCTGCTTGGGATGAACCTCGACAGCAACCACTGCATCTCTTTCCAGACCTGCCTTGCGAAGGCGCAATCCTGAAGGAGATGGGTGACAGTCTCGTCCGCCCCGCAGCCGACTCGGGGGCACCGTGCCGTGTTGATGAGATGTCGGCTGTGCATGAATGCTCTGACAGGTAAGGCCCTCCTCACCGCCAACCAAGCTACCTCTTGGTGCTTGTATGAAAGCTCTGACAATGAGACATTCTGCCAAACGAGTTCAATAGTCTGCTCAGGGAACCACCCGACAGGGTCCACCCTCTCCTTCTTTTGTAGGGCGTCCAGGACCTTACGTGCTGACCACTGTTTTATGGCCTTGTGGTCAAAGGGGTTTTTCTTGAAAAATGTTTCCACGAAGGACAGGTGGACAGGCATGGTCCAACTGGTGGGGGCGTTTCGCGGCAGCGTGGCCAGGCCCATCCTTCGCAACACCGGGTCAGATAGAATCTCAGCACGTAGTGACACTTGGTGTTTGCGTACGAAGGATCTATGCACAGCTTGATGCAGCTGCACACAGAATTGGCCATCAGGATGAGGGCCACGTTCGGAACGTCCTTTCCTCCACTGTCCAGAGATTTGTACGTCGTGTCTCTGCGGACATGGTCCATTTTGGATCTCCAGACAAAGTGGAAGACGGCCCGGGTGACTGCCGCGGCACAGGAGCGAGGGATGGGCCAGACCTGTGCCACGTGCAGCAACCCCGAGAGCACCTCACTCCTGATGACCAGGTTCTTTCCTGCCATGGAGAGAAAGCGCATCTTCCACCATCCCAGTTTTTGTTTCACTTTGGCGATACGCTCTTCCCAGTTTTTGGCGCATGCCCCGTCCGCTCTGAACCATATTCCCAACACCTTCAGGTAATCTGGCTTCACGGTGAAGGGAATAAAGGATCGGTCGGTCCAGTTGCCGAAGAACATGGCCTCACTTTTGCTGCGATTGACCTTTGCTCCCGAGGCCAGTTCAAACTGGTCGCAGATTGTGAGCAATCTGCGGACCGACTGCGGATCCTGCAAAAAGACGGCCACGTCGTCCATGTACAGGGAGGTCTTGACCTGAGCACCTCCGCTGCCTGGGATCGTCACCCCTCTAATGCTCGCATCCTTCCTGATGGACCCGGCAAAGGGCTCGATACAACACACAAACAAGACAGAGGAGAGGGGACAGTCTTGCCTGACTCCAGATCTGATCGGAAAGCTTTCAGTTTCCCACCCGTTGATTAGAACTGCACTACTGATGTCTCTGTAGAGCAGTTGGATCCAATTGCGGATACCCTCCCCAAACCCCATTTTGGAGAGCACGTCCATCAGGTACGTGTGCGATATCCTGTCAAAGGCCTTCTCCTGGTCTAAGCTGATTAAGCAGGTGTCCACCCTCCTGTCCCGCACGTAGGCGATCGTATCTCTGAGTAGCGCGAGGCTATCAGAGATCTTCCTGCCAGGGACAGCGCAGGTCTGGTCCGGGTGAATCACCAGCTCCAGAGCAGACTTGACCCTGTTGGCGATGACCTTTGACAGGATCTTGTAGTCCACATTGAGCAGCGAAATGGGCCGCCAGTTATTGATTTCCTCCCTCTCCCCTTTCTGCTTGTAGATGAGGGTGATGATGCCTTTTCTCATTGATTCTGACATGCTGCCGGCCAGAAGCATACCTCCGTACACTTCCAGCAGGTCTGGGCCTATCCAGTCCCACAGAGCCGAATACAACTCGACCGGTAAGCCGTCGCTTCCGGGAGTTTTACTCGTCGCAAGGGACTGGACGGCCTTTGTCAGCTCGTCCAGAGTTAGCGGGTGGTCCAGACTCTCCCGCTCGCTGTGGTCTAGGACCTCCGAAATAGACGACAAGGAAGACTGGGAGGCCGTGCGGTCTGTGGGCTTGACGTCATGCAGCCCGGCATAGAAGGATTTGCTGATCCTCTGCATGTCAGGCTGCGAAGACGTCACAGAACCGTCTTCTTCCTTCAGGCTGGTGATCACAGAGCTCCCCCTGTGTACCTTTTGGAAGAAGAAACGCAAACACGTCTCATCCTGCTCGACGGAGCGGACTCTGGAGCGGAAGATGATCTTGGAGGACTCTGAGGCAAAGAGCGAGGCTTGCTGGCCCTTCACCTCTTCGAGTTCCTCCGCGACATCGACCCCAAGTCACCCTGCAGCCTCTTAGCATCCCCCTCACAGCTCACACCGCCACCCAGTTTAGTGTCATCTGCAAACTTGGAGATAATACTCAAGTCATCCAAAACTCAACAGCCAGCACTAAACAGCACCAAGACCCAATCACTCATCATCATCATAGGCAGTCCCTCGGAATCGAGGAAGACGTGCTTTCGCTCTTAGAATGAGTCCTTCGGTGGCTGAACAGTCCAATACGAGAGCCACAGTCCTTGCCACAGGTGGGACAGATAGTCATTGAGAGTAATAGAGGGTGGGACTGGCTTGCCGCGCAGCCTGCACTTGTCTTCCGCATACACTCGCTGACAAGTCTCGAAGCGCTTAGCATCCTCCAGGATCCACCTCCTCCACCCAGGGCGGTCTTTGGCCAGGGACTCCCAGGTGTCGGTGGGGATGTTGCACTTTATCAGGGAGGCTTTGAGGGTGTTCTTGTAACGTTTCCTCTGCCCACCTTTGGCTCGTTTGCCGTGAAGGAGTTCTGAGTAGAGTGCTTGCTTTGGGAGTCTCGTGTCTGGCATGTGGACAACGTGGCCTGCCCAGCGGAGCTGATCAAGTGTGGTCACCCATCATCCCTGTGCTTTCTGACCCAGTTAAACAACATCTCGATTTCAAAATTATCATCCTTGTTTACAAATCCCTTCCTGGCCTCACCCCTCCCTATCTCTGTAATCTTTTTCAGCCTCACAACCCCACAAGATGTCTGCACTCCTAAAATTCTGGCCTCATGAACATCCCTCATTATAATCGCTCAATCATTGGTGGCCGCAAGAACATAAGAACATAAGAATTAGGAACAGGAGTCGGTCATCTAGCCCCTCGAGCCTGCTCCGCCACTCAACAAGATCATGGCTGATCTGGCCGTGGACTCAGCTCCACTTACCCGCCCGCTCCCCGTAACCCTTAATTCCCTTATTGGTTAAAAATCTATCTATCTGTGATTTGAATACATTCAATGAGCTAGCCTCAACTGCTTCCTTGGGCAGAGAATTGCACAGATTCACAACCCTCTGGGAGAAGAAATTACTTCTCAACTCGGTTTTAAATTGGCTCCCCCTTATTTTGAGGCTGTGCCCCCTAGTTCTAGTCTCCCCGACTAGTGGAAACAACCTCTCCGCCTGTATCTTGTCTATCCCTTTCATTATTTTAAATGTTTCTATAAGATCACCCCTCATCCTTCTGAACTCCAACGAGTAAAGACCCAGTCTACTCAATCTATCATCATAATGTAACCCCCTCATCTCCGGAATCAGCCTAGTGAATCATCTCTGTACCCCCTCCAAAGCTAGTATATCCTTCCTTAAGTAAGGTGACCAAAACTGCACGCAGTACTCCAGGTGCGGCCTCACCAATACCCTGTACAGTTGCCTTCAGCTGCCTGGGCCCCAAGCTCTGGGACTCCCTCACTAAACCTCTCCGCCTCTCTTATCTCCTTTAAAACACTCCTTAAAACCTCCTTCTTTCAACAAGCTTTTGATCATCTGCCTTAATTTCTTCTTTTGTGGCTCTGTGTCAATTTTTCTGTTTTGTCTGTAACTCTGTTGTGAAGCGCCTTGGGACGTTTTACTACGTTAAAGGCGCTATATAAATAAAAGTTATTATTATTAATGAGTTATTATCTCCTGCATGACCTTCATCAGCGCTCTGTTACTTCATCAAAGAATTCAATCAGGTTAGTCAGACATGATTTGACGATAACAAATCTGCTGGCTGTTCCTAATTAACCCATACTTCTCCCAGTGAGGATTAATTTTCTCCTTGACAATGGTCACTAGTAATTTTCCCACCACTGGCACTAGACTGATTGGTCTGTAGTTACCAGGTTTATCACTCTCGCCTTTTTTGAACAGCAAACCTCCTGACCTCTGGCTCCACTCTCATATCCAAGGAGGATTGAAAGATTGTGGTCAGAGCTTCTGCTATCTCCACCCTAGCTTCCCTCATCAACCTATGCTGAGCCAATCAGTGGCTCGCTGTAATGTGGGGTCTGAGATGTGGGGCGAAGAGAAACCCGCTAATCAATTGGCGAATGGATGGAGGCATGCAAATAAGGGCACAAATTAAACGAAGGGTGCGACTATTTGTACAAACTGAAAGGCAGCCGTTTCTCTGATTGGCTATCCATTTTCACATGAACTAGTGCTGATTGGTCCCCTTGGAGGATAAGCCACATCCTGAAGTTCCTCTGGAATGTGTAACTGGAACTGCCTAGCCCAAGTTCTGACTGGCTTTCCGGTTTGTAATTCGATCCATTTTGACTTCAGAAGTCACAGAGGATAGATCTCCCCAAAAGCCACCAAGTTCCAGCCGAAGTCCCTTACCACAGCACAAGTGCTGCCTCTGCCAGCTGAAGTCCCTTACTCCAGCACAAGAACTTACTCCTTTCCCCCTCCCCTCACCACAATAGATGGGGCATTGTGAACGGATTGTTAACAGGTTTATTGGGTATAAAGTGAATAGTGACAGTGTCGTGACTTCTGGATTTCATCCACCCCAATGATGTCCCTTGTAACACACGCACCGAGCTTACACGCACCAGGGGATTGGAAGAACGTGATCCGTCTGCTCTGAGTTCCCTCTCTCACCTCCGATCCCCCACCCAACCCCCCATCTGTGTCTCTCTCTTCCCCACCAGGCTCTCTCCCTCCCCTCCCCCCACAAGCTCTCTCTCACCCTACCCAAGCTCTCTCTCACCCACCCACAAGCTCTGTCTCTCTCTTCCCCTCCTCCAAGCTCGCTCTCTCAAAACTCCCCAGGCACGCTCTCTAAACCCCTCCCCAAAGCTCTCTCTCCCCCTTCAAACTCTCTCTCTCCCTCCCCCAAGCTCTCTGCCCTCCCCGAAGCTCTCTGCCACTCCAAGCTCTCCCTCCCCAAGCTCTCTGTCCTCCCAAGCTCTCTCTCGCACCGCCCCCCCCCCAAGCCACCACTCCCTCCCCCAATCTCTCTCTCTCTGTCCCCCCTGAGCTCTCTATCTGCCAAACTCCCCTCCTGCAAGCTCTCTCTATCTCCCGCACCAAGCTCACTGCCCCACCAAACTCTTTTCCCCGCCCCCACAAGCTCTCTGCCCCCCCCAAGCTCTCATAAGAACATAAGAAATAGGAGTAGGCCATATGGCCTCTCAAGCAAGCTCCACCAATTAATACGATCATGGACTCAGGTCTACTTCCCTGCCCGCTCCCCATATCCCCTTATTCCCTTATCGGTTAAGAAACTGTCTTTTTCTGTCTTAAATTTATTCAATGTCCCAGCTTCTACAACTCTCTGAGGCAGCAAATTCCACAGATTTACAACCCTCTAAGAGAAGAAATTTCTCCTCATCTCAGTTTTAAATGAGAAGCCCCTTATTCTAAGATTATGCCCTCTAGTTCTAGTCTCCCCCATCAGTGGGAACATCCTCTCTGCATCTATCTTGTCAAGCCCCCTCATAATCTTATCGATAAGATCACCTCTCATTCTTCTACATTCTAATGAGTAGAGGCCCAACCTACTCAACCTTTCCTCATCAGCCAACTCCGCCTTTAGTCCCATTATCTTACTGAGTACCTCCTTAGTGATTGTGAGTGTGTTAAGTCCGCCCCCCCGTCTATAACCCCTAGACTATCCACTGTTGGGATATTTTAAGTGTCCTCTACTGTAAAGACTGATACAAATTATTTGTTCAGAGTTTCTGCCATCTCCATGTTCCCCATTACTAATTCCCGGGTTTCATCCTCTAAGGGACCAACATTTGTATTCGGCTCTGTGGGACTGGATGGGCCCAGACCTGCTGGAAGTGTACGAGGGTATGGGAATGCTGACCGCATTCAAATAATCAAATAATAGTGTATGGGAATGCTGACCGCAGCTAAAAGTATTGAAATGCCTTTGAATGTACTGTACAGATTTTTTTTATGAATAAAGTATAGTTTGAAATAATAAAAAAAAATTAAAAATCACCAACAGGGTCAAGTCTGCTCTTAACAGCTGAGATGTTTTTTTTATTTCAAAATTTTTTTTTTTTTAATTTCAAAATATACTTTATTCATAGAAAAATTTGTACAGTACATTCAAAAGCAGTTCAGTACATTTAGCTGTGGTCAGCAATCCCATACACTACATTTGGGTGCTGACGGCAGTTCCATTCGATACATTTCCTTGCTTTTCAGTTCAAGTACAATTCGGTACAATACGGGATACATTGTAGTACATTCAACAAATTACATTACATGTGTCACTATACAGTACACGGAATGGGTGACGGTACATTTACATTTTTTTTTCTTTTCAACATGCATTACGAAACAGACCTTACATTGTACATGGCACTACATAGGTGTTTACAGATCATGGTGCTCCATGTACACGAAAAAGAAGTTACAAGTACAGCCCAAGGGGAGTTTTGTACTGTTTCCTGCCCCCGGGTTTACCGTGGCAGAAGGGCTTTAAACTGTGGCCCTTCCCCACCGTGCCTTTGCGGCGACTGCACCAATTTTAAGTGTGTCCCTCAGCACGTAATCCTGGATCTTGGATTGCGCCAGTCTGCAACACGCAGACGTGGACATCTCCTTGCTCTGGAAGACCAGCAAGTTTCGGCAAGACCAAAGAGCGTCTTTGACCGAGTTGATGGCCCTCCAGCAGCAGGTGATGTCTGTCTCGGTGTGTGTCCCTGGGAACAGCCCGTAGAGCACAGAGTCTTGTGTTACGGAGCTGCTCGGGATGAACCTCGACAGCAACCACTGCATCTCTTTCCAAACCTGCCTTGCGAAGGCGCAATCCTGAAGGAGATGGGTGACAGTCTCATCCGCCCCGCAGCCGACTCGGGGGCACCGTGCCGTGCTGCTGAGACGTCGGCTGTGCATGAACGCTCTGACAGGTAAGACCCTCCTCACCGCCAACCAAGCTACGTCTTGGTGCTTGTGTGAAAGCTCTGGCGATGAGACGTTCTGCCAAACGAGTTCGACAGTCCGCTCAGGGAACCACCCGACAGGGTCCACCCTCTCCTTTCGTAGGGCGTCCAGGACGTTACGTGCTGACCACTGTTTTATGGCCTTGTGGTCAAAGTGGTTTTTTGTGAAAAACTTTTTCACGAAGGACAGGTGGACAGGCATGGTCCAACTGGTGGGGCCGTTTCGCGGCAGCATGGCCAGGCCCATCCTTCGCAACACCGGGGACAGGTAGAACCTCAGCACGTAGTGACACTTGGTGTTTGTGTACCGAGGGTCTGTGCACAGCTTTACTAGGGGATTGTTTATTAATCCTGTCTCATTGCACAGGACCAGATCTAAGATAGCCTGCCCCCTGGTTGGTTTTGTTACATACTGCTCAAGGAACCCGCACCTTATGCACTCTATGAACGCTTCCTCAAGGCTACCCTGACCAATTTGATTTGTCCAATCAATATGGAGGTTAAAATCACCCATGATTATTGCTGTTCCCTTTTTACAAGCCCCCACTATTTCCTGGTTTATGCTCCGACCAACAGAGTTGCTACAGTTGGAGGCCTATAGATTACACCGATCCAGTGACTTTTTCCCTTTATTATTCCTTATCTCCACCCAAACTGTTTCAACATCCTGATCATTTGAGCCAATATCGTTTCTCACTATTGCAGTGATTCCATCCTTTATCAATAGAGCTACCTCACTTTTTTTTATTTCAAAATATACTTTATTTATATAAAATTTGTACAGTACATTCAAAAGCAGTTCAGTACATTTAGCTGCAGTCAGCAATCCCATACACTACATTTGGGTGCTGACGGCAGTTCCGTTCGATACATTTCCTTGCTTTTTATTTCAAGTACAATTCGGTACAATACGGGATACATTGTAGTACATTCAACAAATTACATTACATGTGTCACTATACAGTACACGGAATGGGTGACGGTACATTTACATTTTTCTTTTCAACGTGCATTACGAAACACACCTTACAATGTACATGGCACTACATAGGTGTTTACAGATTTTTTTTTAATTTTATTTTTTTTATTCGTTGCCAATCTTTCCAATTCTTTGTCAGATCACAAACGCCAGAGGTCACCTTGCACACATCAAGGGACTGGATGGTCCCAGACCTGCTGGAAGTGTACGAAGGTATGCTTCTGGCTGGCAGTATGTCAGAAGCAATGAGGAAAGGCATCATCACCCTCATCTACAAGCAGAAGGGAGAGAGGGAGGAAATCAAAAACTGGCGGCCCATTTCGCTGCTCAATGTGGACGACAAGATCCTGTCAAAAGTCATCGCCAACAGGGTCAAGTCTGCTCTTGAGTTGGTGATCCACCCGGACCAGACCTGCGCTGTCCCCGGCAGGAAGATCTCTGATAGCCTGGCGCCACTCAGGGATACGATCGCCTACGTGCGGGACAGGAGGGTGGACACCTGTTTAATCAGCTTAGACTAGGAGAAAGCCTTTGACAGGATATCGCACACATACCTGATGGACGTGCTCTCCAAAATGGGGTTTGGGGAGGGTATCCGCAATTGGATCCAATTGCTCTACACAGTCATCAGTAGTGCAGTTCTAATCAACGGGTGGGAAAGAACGTCTCATTGCCAGAGCTTTCACACAAGCACCAAGACGTAGCTTGGTTGGCGGAGAGGAGGGCCTTACCTGTCAGAGCCTTCATGCACAGCCGATGTCTCAGCAACACGGCACGCTGCCCCCGAGTCGGCTGCGGGGTGGCCGAGACTGTCACCCATCTCTTTCAGGATTGCGCCTTCGCAAGGCAGGTTTGGAAAGAGATGCAGTGGTTGCTGTCAAGGTTCATCCCAAGCAGCTCCGTAACACAGGACTCGGTGCCCTACAGGCTGTTCCCAGGGACACACACCGAGACAGACATCACCTGCTGCTGGAGGGCCATCAACTCGGTCAAAGACGCTCTTTGGTCTTGCTGAAACTTGCTGGTCTTCCAGAGCAAGGAGATGTCCACGTCTGCGTGTTGCAGACTGGTGCAATCCAAGATCCAGGATTACGTGCTGAGGGACGCACTTAAAATTGGTGCAGTCGCCGCAAAGGCACGGTGGGGAAGGGCCACAGTTTAATGCCCTTCTGCCACGGAAAACCTGGGGGCAGGAATCAGTACAAACCCCCCTCGGGCTGTATTTGTAATTTACTTTTGTGTACATGGAGCACCATGATCTGTAAACACCTATGTAGTGCCATGTACAATGCAAGGTCTGTTGCAAAATGCATGTTGAAAACGAAAAAAAAATGTAAATGTACCGTCACCCATTCCGTGTACTGTATAGTGACACATGAAATGTAATTTGTTTGAATGTACTACAAGGTATCCCGTATTGGACCGAATTGCACTTGAACTGGAAAACAAGGAAATGTAACGAACGGAACTGCCGTCAGCACACAAATAATAGTGTATGGGATTGCTGACCGCAGCTAAAGGTATTGAAATGCCTTTGAATGTACTGTACAGATTTTTTTATGAATAAAGTATATTTTGAAATTAAACAAAAATCAATGGGTGGGAAACTGAAAGCTTTCCGATCAGATCTGGAGTCAGGCAAGGCTGTCCTCTCTCATCTGTCTTGTTTGTGTGTTGTATCGAGCCCTTTGCCATATCCATCAGGAAGGATGCAGGCATTAAAGGGGTGATGATCCCAGGCAGCGGAGGCGCTCAGGTCAAGACCTCCCTGTACGTGGACGACGTGGCTATCTTTTGCTCGGATCCACAGTCGGTCCGCAAATTGCTCACAATCTGCGACCAGTTTGAACTGGCCTCGGGAGCAAAGGTCAATTGCAGCAAGAGCGAGGCCATGTTCTTCGGCAACTGGGCCAACCAATCCTTTATTCCCTTCACCGTTAAGCCAGATTATCTGAAGGTGTTGGGAATATAGTTCGGAGCGGACGGGGCGTGCGCCAAAAACTGGGAAGAGCGTATCACCAAAGTGAAGAAAAAATTGGGATGGTGGAAGATGCGCTTTCTCTCCATGGCAGGAAAGAACCTGGTCATCAGGAGTGAGGTGGTCTCGGGGTTGCTGCAAGTGGCACAGGTCTGGCCCATCCCTCGCTCCTGTGCCGCGGCAGTCACCCGGGCCGTCTTCCACTTTGTCTGGAGGTCCAAAATGGACCGTGTCCGCAGAGACACAATGTACAAATCTCTGGACAGTGGAGGAAAGGATGTTCCGAACGTGGCCCTCATCCTGATGGCCACCTTTGTGTGCGGCTGCATCAAGCTGTGCACAGACCCCCGGTACACAAACACCAAGTGTCACTACGTGCTGAGGTTCTACCTGTCCCCGGTGTTGCGAAGGATGGGCCTGGCCATGCTGCCGCGAAACGGCCCCACCAGTTGGACCATGTCTGTCCACCTGTCCTTCGTGGAAAAGTTTTTCACAAAAAACCCCTTTGACCACAAAGCCATAAAACAGTGGTCAGCACGTAAGGTCCTGGACGCCCTACAAAAGGAGAGGTTGGACCCTGTCGGGTGGTTCCCTGAGCAGACTGTCGAACTCGTTTGGCAGAACGTCTCATCGCCAGAGCTTTCACACAAGCACCAAATGTAAATGTACCGTCACCCATTCCGTGTACTGTATAGTGACACATGAAATGTAATTTATTTGAATGTATTACAAGGTATCCCGTATTGGACCAAATTGCACTTGAACTGGAAAACAAGGAAATGTAACGAACGGAACTGCCGTCAGCACCCAAATAATAGTGTATGGGATTGCTGACCGCAGCTAAAAGTATTGAAATGCCTTTGAATGTACTGTACAGATTTTTTTATGAATAAAGTATATTTTGAAATTAAAAAAAACAAGCACCAAGACGTAGCTTGGTTGGCGATGAGGAGGGCCTTACCCGTCAGAGCGTTCATGCACAGCCGACGTCTCAGCAGCACGGCACGGTGCCCCCGAGTCGACTGCGGGGCGGACGAGACTGTCACCCATCTCCTTCAGGATTGCGCCTTCGCAAGGCAGGTCTGGAAAGAGATGCAGTGGTTGCTGTCGAGGTTCATCCCAAGCAGCTCCGTAACCCAGGACTCTGTGCTCTACGGGCTGTTCCCAGGGACACACACCGAGACAGACATCACCTGCTGCTGGAGGGCCATCAACTCGGTCAAAGACGCTCTTTGGTCTTGCCGAAACTTGCTGGTCTTCCAGAGCAAGGAGATGTCCACGTCTGCGTGTTGCAGACTGGCGCAATCCAAGATCCAGGAATACGGGCTGAGGGACGCACTTAAAATTGGTGCAGTCGCCGCAAAGGCACGGTGGGGAAGGGCCACAGTTTAAAGCCCTTCTGCCACGGTAAACCCGGGGGCAGGAATCAGTATAAAACTCCCCTCGGGCCGTACTTGTAACTTCTTTTTTGTGTACATGGAGCACCATGATCTCTAAACACCTATGTAGTGCCATGTACAATGCAAGGTCTGATTCGTGATGCATGTTGGAAAGGAAAAGTGTAAATGTACCGTCACCCATTCCGTGTACTGTATAGTGACACATGTAATGTAATTTGTTGAATGTACTACAATGTATCCCGTATTGTACCGAATTGTACTTGAACTGAAAAGCAAGGGAATGTATCGAACGGAACTGCCGTCAGCACCCAAATGTAGTGTATGGGATTGCTGACCGCAGCTAAATGTACTGAACTGCTTTTGAATGTACTGTACAAATTTTTCTATGAATAAAGTATATTTTGAAATAAAAAGAAATGGTAAACCTTTTGTATACATAGAGCACCATGATCTGCAAACACCTATGTAGTGCCATGTATAATGCAAGTTCTGTTGCGTAATGCACGTTGGAAACAAATGTAACTGTCCCCTCACTGTGCACCGTGTGGTGACACATGTAATGTAACTTAATGAACGTCCCACAATGTATCCTGGATTGTATGAATCGTACCTTGAAATATAAAGTAAAGAAATGTATTGAACGGAACTGCGGTCAGCATCCAAATGTAATGTATGGAATTGCTGACCGCATCCAAATGTACTGAACTGCTTTCCAATGTATTGTGCAAATTTTTATATGAATAAAGTTTATTTTGAAATTTAAAAAAAAAAGGGACCAACATTTACTTTTGCCACTCTTTTCCTTTTTCTATATCTTGCTATCGGTTTTTATATTTTGTGTTAGTTTACTTTTCATAGTCTATCTTCCCTTCCTTAATCATTTTTTTAGTCATTCTTTACTGGCTTTTAGAAGCTTCCCAATCTTCTGTCCTCCAGTAGTTTTGACCCTTGTTTTTAATTGGATACCGTCCTTTATTTCTTTAGTTAGCCACAGATAGCTATCTTTTCTTTTACATCCTTTCCTCCTCACTGGAATATATTTTTCTTGAGAATTATAAAATATCTCCTTAAATGTACGCCACTGTTCATCAACCGTCCGACACTTTAATATATTTTCCCAGTCCACTTTAGCCAACTCTGCCCTCATACCTTTGTAGTCTCCTTTATTTAAGCTTGGTACACTGGTTTGAGATCCAACTTCCTCGCCCTCCATCTGAATTTGAAATTCATTCATGCTATGATCACTCATTCCAAGGGGATCCTTTACTAGGAGATTGTTTATTAATCCTGTCTCATTACACAGGACCAGATCTAAGATAGCCTGCCCCTTGGTTGGTTCCGTTACATACTGCTCAAGGAACCCGTACCTTATGCACTCTATGAACGCTTCATCAAGGTACCCTGACCAATTTGATTTGTCCAATTAATATGGAGGTTAAAATCACCCGTGATTATTGCTGTTCCCTTTTTACAAGCCCCCACTATTTCCTGATTTATGCTCCGACCAACAGAGTTGCTACTGTTAGGGGGCCTATAGACTACGCCCACCAGTGACTTTTTCCCTTTATTATTCCTTATCTCCACCCAAACTGTTTCAACATCCTGATCATTTGAGCCAATATCATTTCTCTCTATTGCAGTGATTCCATCCTTTATCAATAGAGCTACCCCATCTCCTTTTCCTTTCTGTCTGTCCTTCCGGATTGTCAAATACCCTGAATATTTAATTCCCAGTCCTGGTCATCTTGCAACCACGTGTCTGTAATGGCTATCAGATCATACCCATTTGTATCTATTTGTGCCGTCAACTTATCTATTTTGTTACAAATGCTACGTGCATTCAGACAAAGTGCTTTTAAATTTGTTTTTTTCCCCTTTTTTCCTGCTTGTTTCCCTCTCTCCTTCAAACTCACTTTCTTCATTTTTGCTTTCTAATTCCAGCTTTACTCCCCTCCCTACTGAATCTATTCTTAGGTTCCCATCCCCCTGCCACACTAGTTTAAACCCTCCCCAATAGCACTAGCAAAACCCCCCTGCGAGGATATTGGTCCCGGCTCTGTTGAGGTGCAACCCGTCCGGCGTGTACAGGTCCCACCTCCCCCAGAAGCGGTCCCAATGCCTCAGGAAACTAAAGCCCTCCCTCCTGCACCATCTCTCCAGCCACGCATTCATCTCCTATTTCTGTACTCACTAGCTCGTGGCACCGGGAGTAATCCGAAGATTACTACCTTTGAGGTCCTGCTTTTAAATCTCTCTCCTAGCTCCCTAAACTCATCCCTCTTTCTACCTATTGTATTAAGTAAATATGCAACACGGACCAACCCTGTGATTGTGGGAGCTCAAGGTTCTGGGAAAGTTGCTCTCTAAGTTATGCTTTGCTCAGCTTGTTAAGAACAAAAGAATATAAGAATTAGGAGCAGGAGTAGGCCACATGGCCCCTCGAACCTGCTCCACCATTCAATAAGATCATGGCTGATCTTCGACCTCAACTCCACTTTCCTGCCTGATCCTCCTATCTATTGATTCCATTGGAGTTCAAAAATCTATCGATCTCAGCCTTGAATATACTCAACGACTGAGCACCCACAGCCCTCTGGAGCGGAGAATTCCAAAGATTCACAACCCTCTGAGTGAAGAAAAAGTGAGTATGCAAGAACACATGAATTGCAAGATGATAAATGACCCAGGTCCATCCAGTTCACCTCCCACCGTCCCGGTAGATAATGGGGTTGTTGACTAATCACAGCAATCAATCTCTGGTCTACAACAGACCCAGACATGAGGTGAGGGAACCCCCAGTGGTGGAGAGCTCTGGGAACTGTGGGTCCAAACTCACCTGTCCCCCCCCCCCCGCCCCCACAGCTCGCTACATTACCCATATACTGGATCTCTGGTTAATGTGGACCTGAAGTGTGTTGGCAAAGGAGGACGAGGACATAAGAACATAAGAAATAGGAACAAGAGTAGGCCATACAGCTCCTCGAGCCTGCTCCGCCATTCAATAAGGTCATGGCTGACCTGGTCATGGACTCAGCTCCTCTTCCCCGCCCGCTCCCCATAACCTCTTGTCCCCTTATCGTTTAAGAAACTGTCTATCTCTGTCTTAAATTTATTCAATGTCCCAGCTTCCACAGCTCTCTGAGGCAACAAATTCCACAGATTTACAACCCTCTGAGAGAAGAAATTTCTTCTCATCTCTGTTTTAAATGGGCGGCCCCTTATTCTAAGATCATGCCCTCTAGTTCGAGTCTCCCCCATCAGTGGAAACATCCTCTCTGCATCCACCTTGTCGAGCTCCCTCATAATCTTATACGTTTCGATAAGATCACCTCTCATTCTTCTGAATTCCAATGAGCAGAGGCCCAACCTACTCAACCTTTCCAAATAAGTCAACACCTTAACCCCGGAATCAACCTGGTGAACCTTCTCTAAACTGCCTCCAAAGCAAGTATATCCTTTCATAAATATGGAAACTAAAACTGCACGCAGTATTCCAGGTGTGGCCTCACCAATACTTTATATAGCTGCAGCAAGACTTCCCTGCTTTTATACTCCATCCCCTTTGCAATAAAGGCCAATATACCATTGGCCTTCCTGAGCTTCCAAAGAACATGGCCTCGCTTTTGCTGTGATTGACCTTTGCTCCCGAGGCCAGTTCAAACCGGTCACAGATTGTGAGCAATCCGCGGACCGACTGCGGATCCGAGTAAAAGACGGCCACGTCGTCCATGTACAGGGAGGTCTTGGTCTGAGCGCCTCCGCTGCCTGGGATCGTCACCCCTCTAATGCCCGCATCCTTCCTGATGAACTCGGCAAAGGGCTTGATACAACACACAAACAGGACAGAGGAGAGAGGACAGCCTTGCCTGACTCCAGACCTGATCGGAAAGCTTTCAGTTTCCCACCCTTTGATTCGAACTGCACTACTGATGTCTGTGTAGAGCAGTTGGACCCAATTGCGGATACCCTCCCCAAACCCCATTTTGGAGAGCACGTCCATCAGGTACGTGTGCGATATCCTGTCAAAGGCCTTCTCCTGGTCCAGGCTGATTAAACAGGTGTCCACGCTCCTGTCCCGCACTTAGGCGATCGTATCCCTGAGTAGCGCGAGGCTATCAGAGATCTTCCTGCCGGGGACAGCGCAGGTCTGGTCCATGTGGATCACCAGCTCCAGAGCAAACTTGACCCTGTTGGCGATGACCTTCGGCAGGATTTTGTAGTCCATATTGAGCAGCGAAATGGGCCGCCAGTTTTTGATTTCCTCCCTCTCCCCCTTCTGCTTGTGGAAGAGGGTGATGATGCCTTTCCTATTGATTCTGACATACTGCCGGCCAGAAGCATACCTCCTGTAAGGGGAGCTTGGGGTGTGGGTTCGATCCACACTCCCCTGGGGTTCTGTATGTGCTATTTATGAGGATGGGTGAGTAATGAGGCACCAGACACAGTGGGTCAGAGTACAAAATGGCTAATGTTGTTCATTTAGAAAAGCAAACACAAAGATAGAGAGCATAGGAAGAGGTCATAAAATGGCAGTAATGGCAAAATCTCATTCAACAACCCGAAAAATCTCGCAACAGAACATAAGAACATAAGAACTAGGCACAGGAGTAGGCCATCTAGCCCCTCGAGCCTGCTCCGCCATTCAATAAGATCATGGCCGATCTGGCCGTGGACTCAGCTCCACTTACCCGCCCGCTCCCCATAACCCTTAATTCCCTTTTTGGTTAAAAATCTATCTATCTGTGACTTGAATACATTCAATGAGCTAGCCTCAACTGCTTCCTTGGGCAGAGAATTCCACAGATTCACAACCCTCTGGGAGAAGAAATTCCTTCTCAACTCGGTTTTAAATTGGCTCCCCCATATTTTGAGGCTGTGCCCCCTAGTTCTAGTCTCCCCAACTAGTGGAAACAACCTCTCCGCCCGTATCTTGTCTATCCCTTTCATTATTTTAAATGTTTCTCTAAGATCACCCCTCATCCTTCTGAACTCCAACGAGTAAAGACCCAGTCTACTCAATCTATCATCATAAGGTAACCCCTCATCTCCGGAATCAACCTAGTGAATCGTCTCTGTACCCCCTCCAAAGCCAGTAAATCCTTCTTTAAGTAAGGTGACCAAAACTGCACGCAGTACTCCAGGTGCGGCCTTACCAATACCCGATACAGTTGCAGCAAGACCTCCCTGCTTTTGTACTCCATCCCTCTCGCAATGAAGGCCAACATTCCATTCGCCTTCCTGATTACCTGCTGCACCTGCAAACTAACTTTTTGGGATTCATGCACAAGGACCCCCAGGTCCCTCTGCACCGCAGCATGTTGTAATTTCTCCACATTCAAATAATATTCCCTTTTACTGTTTTTTTTCCCAAGGTGGATGACCTCACACTTTCCGACATTGTATTCCATCTGCCAAACCTTAGCCCATTCGCTTAACCTATCTAAATCTCTTTGCAGCCTCTCTGTGTCCTCTACACAACCCGCTTTCCCACTAATCTTTGTGTCATCTGCAAATTTTGTTACACTACACTCTGTCCCCTCTTCCAGATCATCTACGTATATTGTAAACAGTTGTGTTCCCTGCACCGATCCCTGTAGCACACCACTAACCACCGATTTCCAACCCGAAAAGGACCCATTTATCCCGACTCTCTGTTTTCTGTTCGCCAGCCAATTCTCTATCCATGTTAATACATTTCCTCTGACTCTGCGTACCCCTATCTTCTGCAGTAACCTTTTGTGTGGCACCTTATCGAATGCCTTTTGGAAATCTAAATACACCACATCCATCGGTACACCTCTATCCACCATGCTCGTTATATCCTCAAAGAATTCCAGTAAATTAGTTAAACATGATTTCTCCTTCATGAATCCATGTTGCGTTTTCTTGATTACACTATTCCTATCTAGATGTCCCGCTATTTCTTCCTTAATGATAGTTTCAAGCATTTTCCCCACTACAGATGTTAAACTAACCGGCCTATAGTTACCTGCCTTTTGTCTGCCCCCTTTTTTAAACAAAGGCGTTATATTAGCTGCTTTCAAATCCACTGGTACCTCCCCAGAGTCCAGAGAATTTTGGTAGATTATAACGAATGCATCTGCTATAGCTTCCGCCATCTCTTTTAATACCCTGGGATGCATTTCATCCGGACCAGGGGACTTGTCTACCTTGAGTCCCATTAGCCTGTCCAGCACTACCCCCCTAGAGATAGTGATTGTCTCAAGGTCCTCCCTTCCCACATTCCTATGACCAGCAATTTTTGGCATGGTTTTTGTGTCTTCCACTGTGAAGACCGAAGCAAAATAATTGTTCAAAGTCTCAGCCATTTTCACATTTCCCCTTATTAAATCCCCCTTCTCATCTTCTAAGGGACCAACATTTACTTTAATCACTCTTTTACGTTTTATATATCTGTAAAAGCTTTTACTATCTGTTTTTATGTTTTGCGCAAGTTTACCTTTGTAATCTATCTTTCCTTTCTTTATTGCTTTTTTAGTCATTCTTTGCTGTTGTTTAAAATTTTCCCAATCTTCCAGTTTCCCACTAACCTTGGCCACCTTATACGCATTGGTCTTTGATTTGATACTCTCCTTTATTTCCTTGGTTATCCACAGCTGGTTATCCCTTCTCTTACCACCCTTCTTTTTCACTGGAATATATTTTTGTTGCGCACTATGAAAGAGCTCCTTAAAAGTCCTCCACTGTTCCTCAATTGTGCCACCGTTTAGTCTGTGTTTCCAGTCTACTTTAGCCAACTCTGCCCTCATCCCACTGTAGTCCCCTTTATTTAAGCATAGTACGCTCGTTGCTGACACAACTTCCTCACCTTCAATCTGTATTACAAATTCAACCATACTGTGATCACTCATTCCGAGAGGATCTTTTACTCGGAGATAGTTTATTTTTCCTGTCTCATTACACAGGGCCAGATCTTAGATAGCTTGCTCCCTTGTAGGTTCTGTAACATACTGTTCTAAGAAACAATCCCGTATGCATTCTATGAATTCCTCCTCCAGGCTACTCCGTGCGATTTGAGTTGACCAATCGATATGTAGGTTAAAATCCCCCATGACTACTACTGTTCCTTTTTCACATGCCTCTATTATTCCCTTGATTATTGCCCGCCCCACCATGAAGTTATTATTTGGGGGCCTATAAACTACGCCCACCAGTGACTTTTTCCCCTACTATCTCTAATCTCTACCCACAATGATTCAACATTTTGTTCATTAGAGCCAATATCGTCTCTCACAACTGCTCACAGGGAAGGGGAAAACAAGAGGTTAAAACATCCCACTCACACACAACCACACCTCCCACTCCCACCCTTCCGACCAATTTCTATCCTAAATTGAGTCTGTGAGGGGGTTTGGGCTACACTTACAATCCTATCAACTCCGAGGTTCTGTAGCACTTATTTCAGCTCAGGGTCCCTCTGGGGTGGGTTTTCTGTTGTTGTCCGGTTTTCCTCTTCGATGTTGCGTCGGTTTCTTCTATCTGCCTCTCGGTTATTGTCAGACTACAGCTGTGAATCCAGGTTATTGAACCAGGTGTCCAGGTCTGCACAGCTCTGCGTGCCCCAGCCTGATGCTTCGACTATTCTCACCCTGTCCAGTGTGTTCAGGGCTAACAGCAGCACCTGCTGCCACTTACCAACCAGCTCCTTCCCCCCCCCCCCCACCCACCACCAGCAGCCAGCAGCCCTTTCAAGAACTGACCCCAAACTGTTTTTCTGCACAACTCCCGCAAGTCTTTTCCTCCCTACACCTGTCCTCCCCTGTGAACTCTGCCCAGCTCCTTTTTGGTCCACAACTCCTTTTCCACAACTCCTTTTCTCCACAACTGTTTTCTGGTGATTCTGTGTCCTATATTTGTATTCAATTCAGTTCTGGTCTTTTCGTGCTCAAACCCAGTGAGTGGCCCATTGTGTAAGTTTGGGCGGGGAGATAGCTTTGAATATTTAATCAGAAGATGTCACAGGTACACGCAGGTGTGAGGACCAGGGTATTGTTTCAGTGCACATAGGTGCCTGAAAGTCTGTGGGTCCTTTATTATAGTCCTGGGAGTCAGTGGGCCATTCCTGCAGTGATTCATAGTTTTGATTCAGGGCTATTGTCCATATTAATTCGGTAGATAATGGCCCACATTCGTAGTTTGATTTGGGGGAGGGGAAGTCATTTTCAAACTGGGCCGGGGAGTCCTTATTGGTTGAAGAGTTCCCCACTTCAGGCCCGACTTGACCCGTGATTGGCCTGCCAGAATGCACTTTTCCCCCATTGGCGAGTGCCTCGGTCTCGCTTGTGAGCCAGACTCCACAATGTCTGTATCCGCCCACACGTTTTCCCAGCCTGCTTTTACTTGGCCAAAAATGTTCATTTAGTGTATGGAACGATCCCATGTTAGTTTTCTTGTCCTTACGGTGTTTCAAATGCGGCCGTGGATTTTCGAACCTTACACCCCGTACACTTCCAGCAGGTCTGGGCCCATCCAGTCCCACAGAGCCGAATACAACTCGACCGGTAAGCCGTCGCTTCTGGGAGTTTTACTCGTCGCCAGGGACCGGACGGCCTTTGTCATCTCGTCCAGAGTTAGCGGGTGGTCCAGACTCTCCCGCTCGCTGTCGTCTAAGACCTCCGAGATAGACAGGAAGGACTGGGAGGCCGCGCGGTCTGTGGGCTTAACATTGTACAGCCCGGCATAGAAGGATTTGCTGATCCTCAGCATGTCAGGCTGTGAAGGCGCACAGAACCATCTTCTTCCTCTGTGTACCTTTTGGAAGAAGAAACGCGAACACGTCTCATCCTGCTCGACGGAGCGGACTCTGGAGCGGAAGATGATTTTGGAGGACTCTGAGGCAAAGAGCGAGGCTTGCTGGCCCTTCACCTCTGACCGATCCTTTATTCCCTTCACCGTTAAGCCAGATTTCCTGAAGGTGTTGGGAATATGGTTCGGAGCGGACGGGGCGTGCGCCCAAAACTGGAAGGAGCGTATCGCTAAAGCCAAACAAAAACTGGGATGGTGGAAGCTGCGCTCCCTCTCCATGGCAGGAAAGAACCTGGTCATCAGGAGTGAGGTGCTCTCGGGGTTGTTGTACCTGGCACAGGTCTGGCCCATCTCACGATCCTGTGCCGCGGCAGTCACCCGGGCCATCTTCCATTTCGTCTGGAGATCAAAAATGGAACGTGTCCACAGAGACACGATATACAAATCTCTGGACAGTGGAGGAAAGGACGTTCCGAACGTGGCCCTCATCCTGATGGCCACCTTTGTGTGTGGCTGCATCAAGCTGTGCAGACCCTTCGTACACAAAACCAGCAAGTTTCGTGAAGACCAAAGAGCGTCTTTGACCGAGTTGATGGACCTCCAGCAGCAGGTGATGTCTGTCTCGGTGTGTGTCCCTGGGAACAGCCCGTAGAGCACAGAGTCCTGTGTTACGGAGCTGCTTGGGATGAACCTCGACAGCAACCACTGCATCTCTTTCCACACCTGCCTTGCGAAGGGGCAATCTGTTGGAAGAGAATGGAACTGCAACACATCGGCACTACTGCAAAGTTTGCTGCAATTTCTTTGGGAAAAAAATAAATACTTTCTTCATTTCATTTACAAAATTGTTATGAAAAAGATAGTCCATACCTTCAGGTGTATAAACAGGAAACATCAATTTATAGTAAACTATTGTGGAGTAAAGATGAGAGGCATTTAATCAGGAAATATCGGCTTGTTCACCAATTGGAGCAGGTGAATTGCCGAATTGAAAAAGCTCAGATTGATTTAAACCCCCGATTGATTAAAATGCAAATCTTAACAATTAAAATGGAATAACAAGCTAATGGTGGCCAGGAAGCTATCGGATTGTCGTAAAAACCCAACTGGTTCAGTTAATAGCCTTTAGGGCAGGAAATTTGTCCATACCTGGACTGGCCTACATGTGACTCCATTCCCACAGCAATGTGGTTGATTCCTAAACTGCTGCAAAAAAGCATAATAAGAATAAAACCGTACTTACCACCCGGCATCAGCCGAGGCATTGGACTTGGATACGACCAAGGCACACCCAGTCCAGTCGACCCTGAAACGTCGTCCTCACTAACAACTGGGGACGTGCCAAAATTGTCGAGCTGTCCCACAGACTAGTCAAGCAACAGCCTGACATAGTCCTACTCACAGAATTATACCTTTCAACAGACGTCTCAAACTCCTCTATCACCATCCCACCGTGTGTCTTGTCCCACCGGCAGGACAGACCCACCAGGGGAGGCGGCGCAGTGGTATACAGTCGGGAGGGAGTGGGCCCGGGAGTCCTCAACATTGACTCCGGACCCCATGAAGTCTCATGGCATCAGGTCAACCGCTTCTCGGCCTTTTGGGCGTAAGATGAGGTGGGTGGGGAGGTTTGACCCATCCACCTCCACGGAGGTGTGTGGGGGACCTGACCCATCCACCTCCATGGCACGAACCTGGTATTGCAGTACTTCCAGGAACGGTGCAGTGGCTCTAGGCCTTTTGGCTAAGAGCATTGGCGCAGAGTGATCCTTGGCATGTGCAAGGTGACCTCTGGCGTTTGTGATTTGACAAAGAATTGGAACGATTGGCTACGAATTTAATATTAAAAAAAAAAAATCAGGTCAAACATGGTCAAGGCAACCGGTTCCCCCGGGGGTTACTCGTACAGTACTGGATCGCCCCCTACTGGCGGCCGGTCCCCGGGCTCGTTGCACCTCCGGCTGAATTTATTCGGTTTGAGGTCAAGCCGCTGAGTAGTGATTGATCAGAGAGGGGGGGGGACGTGGCATGCACCGGGGTGGTTCCATTATTCGGGGGGGGGGTGGTGGCACGCACCGGGGTGGTTCCATTATTGGGGCGGGGGGCGCACTGGGGAGGTTGCATTATTGGGGGGGGGGGGAACGCACCGGGGTGGTTCCATTATTGGGGCGGGGGGCGCACTGGGGAGGTTGCATTATTGGGGGGGGGGGGGGAACGCACCGGGGTGGTTCCATTATTGGTTGGGGGTGGGGGGCTCATGCCGGGCCATTGTGACCCGAAACATTTTGCGCGCACACAGTGCCCCTTTGACGGGCTGTGGGGTCGGGGCCTATACCTCTGTGTTTTGAGGTGCCTGCTGTACATAGTCCATGTCTCTGAGCCATACAGGAAGGCGGGTGTCACTTCTGATCTGTAGAACACGGTGCCGGGTTTGAGGTCCTGGTCTTCAAACACTCTCTTCCTCAGGCGACCGAAGGCTGCACTGGCACACTGGAGGCGGTGTTGGACCTTGTCATCGATGTCTGCCCTTGTTGACAGTAGGCCCCCAAGGTTTAGAAAATGATCCACGTTGTCCAAAGCCTGGTCGTGGATTTTGATAACTGGGAGCTGCGTGGTGGGAGCAGGTGGAAGTATCACCAACGCTGCCTCCGCAAGATCCTGCAAACCCATTGGCAGGAATAGGCGCATCAACGTCAGTGTTCTCGCTCAGGCCAACATCCCCAGCGTCGAAGCACTGACCACACTCGATCAGCTCCGCTGGGCGGGCCACATTGTCTGCATGCCTGACTCGAGTCTCCCAAAACAAACGCTCTGCTTGGAGTTCCGACACGGCAAGTGAGCCCCTGGTGGGAAGGGGAAATGCTTCAAGGACACCCTCAAAGCCTCCTTGAAAAAGTACAACATTCCCACCGACACCTGGAGTCCCTGGCCCAAGACCGCTCAAAGTGGAGGAAGTGCATCCGGGAGGGCGCTGAACACCTCGAGTCTCGTCACCGAGAGCACGCTGAAGCCAAGCGCAGACAGCGGAAGGAGCACACGGCAACCCAGACTCCCCACCCACCCGTTCCCTTCAACCACCGCCTGCCCCACCTGGGACAGAGACTGTCGGTCCCGCATTGGACGCTTCAGTCACCTGACAACTCACTTTTAGTTGGGAAGCAAGTCATCCTCGACTCGGAGGGACTGCCTAAGCTGAAGTACCTCTGAGCACGTGCGCGAGTTCTTGTTCTGAGCGAGGGGCCCTTTGTCCTGAGTGTTGGAGGCTGCTGCGGGCAGTGAATGAACGACGCTCCACTGGCAGAGGTTTGTGAGCAGGTCGCACGCCTGCCTTCTCCATCGGGAATCGCGCTGGGAGATTATAAACCTGTGACAGGGACGGTCGGCCACCAATTATCCAACGTGTCGATGGTACCAAAAGTCAACTTGATTCCTGAAACTGTGCAGTGGTTTCAGTGATCATGGAATCCGGCCATTTCAAGCCTGCTCCTCCTTATAAAAGCTTCAGTGCTTGCCAGTGATTCTCATGGCTGGGACCGCCTCCTCACAGAGACCCACAGCTCTCAGTCACTCTGCAACAAGTGCCCCCCCCCGCCGGTCCGGCCCACTCCTCTCCCTGGCGATCAGAGCGCCCGCGGGGCCTCTCAAACACGCGCCTGAACGTGTTCGCGCAAACACGGGGGGCGGGGGGTGGAAGAGGAACGCGGGGAGAGATAGATGGGGGAGGGAGAGGGGGAGAGAGAGAGGGAGGAGAGAGAAAGATGGAGGGGGAGAGAGCGGGGAGGGAGAGAGGGTGAGAGAGAAAGATTGGGGGGGAGAGAGAGGGGATGAGCGAGAGGAAGGGGAGAGAGCAGGGTATAGAGAGATGGGGGTGTGGAGAGTGAGGGGGGGGAGGAGAGGGGAAGAGAGAAAGTGCAGCGGGGGAGAGTCGCGCGATGGGGGGGTTGCGAGAGAGAGAGATGGGGAGAGAGATGGGGGTGAGAAGGAGAGACAGAGGTGGGGCAGGGGAGAGAGAGACATGTGCGGGGGGGCCTAGCGTCACTGTGTGTTTGTGGGTGTGTCAGTCACTCTCCCCCCTGCTATCTCCCAGCCCGTGTCTCTCCCCCACCCCCCCACCCCCTCACTGCGTGGTGGGCAAGAGAGAGAATCATGGAGGACGAGAGAGACTGACACACACACAAACACACACAGTGATACACCCCGTCCCGTGTCTCTCTCACCCCCCCTTTGCCAGGCGTCTCTCTCACCCGCCCCCGCCCCGTGTCTCTCCCCCCGCCCCGTGTCTCTCCCCCCGCCCCGCCCTGTGTCTCTTACCCCCCGCCCCGTGTCTCTCCCTCCGCCCCGCCCTGTGTCTCTCACCCCCCCGCCCCGTGTCTCTCCCTCCGCCCCGCCCTGTGTCTCTCACCCCCCGCCCCGTGTCTCTCCCTCCGCCCCGCCCTGTGTCTCTCACCCCCCCGCCCCGTGTCTCTCCCTCCGCCCCGCCCTGTGTCTCTCACCCCCCGCCCCGTGTCTCTCCCCCCGCCCCGTGTCTCTCTCCCCCCGCCCCGTGTCTCTCACCCCCCGCCCCGTGTCTCTCCTCCCGTCCCGTGTGTCTCTCACCCCCCGCCCCGTGTCTCTCCCCCCGCCCCGTGTCTTTCCCCCGCCCTGCCCTGTGTCTCTCTCACCCCCCCCGCCCCGCGTCTCTCACCACCCCCCCGCCCCGTGTCTCTTCCCCCCTCCTGCCCTGTGTCTCTCCCCCTCCCGCCCCGTGTCTCTCTTGCCCCCCCCGGCCCGTGTCTCTCACCACCCCCCCGCCCTGTGTCTCTCCCCCTCCCGCCCTGTGTCTCTCTTACCCCCCCCCGCCCCGTGTCTCTCCCCCCGCCCCGTGTCTTTCCCCCCGCCCTGCCCTGTGTCTCTCTCACCCCCCCCGCCCCGCGTCTCTCACCCCCCCCCCCGCCCCGTGTCTCTTCCCCCCTCCCGCCCTGTGTCTCTCCCCCTCCCGCCCCGTGTCTCTCTTGCCCCCCCCGGCCCGTGTCTCTCACCACCCCCCCACCCTGTGTCTCTCCCCCTCCCGCCCTGTGTCTCTCTTACCCCCCCCCCGCCCCGTGTCCCTCTCACCCCCCCCGCCCCAGGTCTCTCTCACCCCCCCCATCCCGCGTCTCTCTCACCGCCCCCCCCCCACGCCCCCCACGCCCCCGCCTCACTTCTCTCTATCTTCTAGTTCCCATGTATACTGACACACACACACAGTGCCACACACACACACACACATTCAGTGACACACACACATACACTCAGTGACACACACACATGCGGGGAACAAGTGCCTAAACCTCTTTCCACTCTAACCACAGCTGTAAAGGAGCCTTCTGTTCTGTGCCTCGGAGCTTCGAACCATGGAAGAAGATGCTGGGATACATTTCTCACACGTCTGTCAGGTCAAACGTCCACCGTGGGGGAAGGGCCTGTTCAGCAAGGTTCAAAGCTCGAGCAGACAGGGGGAGGGGGCAGACACAGGGGGAGGGGGCAGACACGGGGGGGCGGGGGGAACAGGGGGAGGGGCGAGACACGATGTGGCAGGGGGGGTGGCAGACATGACCGGGGGGGGAGACAGGAGGGAAGATGACGGGAGGGGAGGGGGGAGACGAGGGGAGGGGGGAGAGGAGAGGGCAGGGGAAGGGGAGATAAGGGGAGGGGATGTGAGTGGGAGAGAGACAGGAGGGCAGGAGAAGGGGAGACGAGGGGAGGGGGGAGAGGGGAGGGCAGCGGAAGGGGAGATAAGGGGAGGGGAGGTGAGTGGGAGGGCAGGAGAAGGGGAGGGGGGGGAGATGACGGGAGGTCACAGATCGAGGGCACAGGACACAAGAGTCCCTCAGCATTCCCAGGACTCCAACAGATGTTCCCTCCCCAATGACCCCCCCCCGCTCTCTCCCCCCTCCCTCGTCTCTCTCCCCCTCCCTCCCTCACTCCTTCGTCTCTCACCCCCCTCCCTCCTTCCTCATCTCTTCCCCCCCCTCATTTCTCTCCCCACTCCTTCCCCAGTCATTCTGTGTGTGTGTCAGTCTGTGTGTGTCACTGTGTGTGTATGCCGATGATGCCTGTATCTGCGCACATACAGAGGCTGAACTCTAGGACATAGCCGACCCATTTACTGAGGCGTACGAAAGCATGGGCCTTACACTAAACATCCGTAAGACAAAGGTCCTCCTCCAGCCTGTCCTCACCGCACAGCACTGCCCCCCAGTCATCAAGATCCACGGCGTGGCCTGGACAACGTGGACCACTTCCCATATCTCGGGAGCTTCCTATCAACAAAAGCAGGCATTGACGCTGAGATCCAACACCACCTCCAGTGCACCAGTGCAGCCTTCGGCCATCTGAGGAAAAGAGTGTTTGAAGACCAGGCTCTCAAAACTGGCGCCAAGCTCATGGTCTACAGGGCTGCAGTGACACCCGCCCTCCTGTATGGCTCAGAGACATGGACCATGTACAACAGACACCTCAAGTTGCTGGAGAAATACCACCAACGATGTCTCCACAAGATCCTACAAATCCCCTGGGAGGATAGATGCACCAACATCAGTGTCCTCATTCAGGCTAACATCCGCAGCATCGAAGCACTGACCACACTTGATCAGCTCCGCTGGGCAGGCCACATTGTTCGCATGCCAGACACGAGACTCCCAAAGGAAGTGCTCTACTCGGAACTCCTTCACAGCAAACGAGCCAAAGGTGGGCAGCGGAAACGTTACAAGGACACCCTCAAAGCCTCCCTAATAAAGTGCAACATTCCCACCGACACCTGGGAGTCCCTGACCAAAGACCGCCCTAAGTGGAGGAAGTGCATCCGGGAGGGCGCTGAGCACCTCGAGTCTCATTGCCGAGAGCATGCAGAAATCAAGCACAGGCAGCGGAAAGAGTGTGCGGCAAACCTGTCCCACCCACCCCTTCCCTCAACGACTATCTGTCCCACCTGTGACAGAGTCTGTGGCTCTTGTATCGGACTGTCAGCCACCAAAGAACTCACTTCAGGAGTGGAAGCAAGTCTTCCTCGATTCCGAGGGATTGCGTATGATGATGTTAGTCGGTGTGTGCGTGTGACTGTCAGTGTGAGTGTGTGTGTGAGTATGTGTTTGTGAGTCTTCACCCCCCTCCGCCCCCGACTCTCTCCATCCCTCCACCCCCTATCTCTCTCTCCCCGCCCCCCATGTTTCTCTCTCTCGCTCTCCCCCCCCGTGTCTCTCTCTCCACCCCACCATGTTTATCTCTCCCCCACTGTTATGTATTTAACCCCTTGTAACCTGTATGACACCTGACCACCCTTGAGAGCACAGTATATAAGCAGGTCACCCATGAGGTACCTGCACTCTGGAGTCTTATTAAAGGAGCTAAGGTCACACTTGCTTATTGTACACAGTACTCAGTTTCATCCTTTATTATGAGTGTACCAATTGGCGACGAGGTAACAAACAACCGTGCGAAAATGCAAAGAACAGTTGGTATTCTGGAGAAGGTCTCAGAAGGGGACGATTGGGAGGCCTTCAGGGAGAGACTCCACCAATACTTCGTGGCCAACGAGCTGGAAGGGGACGAGAACGCTGTCAAACGAAGGGCGATCCTCCTCACCGTCTGTGGGGCAACAACCTACGGCCTCATGAAGAATCTCGTGGCTCCGGCAAACCAACAGAGAAATCCTACGAAGAATTGTGTACGCTGGTCTGGGAGCACCAAAATTCAAAGGAAAGCATTTTGATGGCACGATATCGGTTCTACACATGTCAACGATTGGAGGGCCACTCAAGGTGACCTGGATCTGGCGTTTGCTGGTCCAAATCCCATGGAAGTCCTTCAGGTCGCTGCTGTTTCCTGCCCCATCGACATACCTGGCGAGGAAAATTAGCACATCAATGACTGGGATGTGGGGGTTGTACATCTGCACTGTGATCGTGCGTTTCCTCTGCGACGGGAGGGTGAACAGTGGCTCCCAAGTCAGCATTGACCGCAGTGGTTCACTCGCCTCCTTCAGTCCCTTCAGGAATTTCAGGCAGAAGGTGACGTTTCTGAAGGTTACATCAAAGTAACCTCTCTTCGGGAGGTCCTGCAAGGCGAAGACATCCGCGATTTTCATACCACAGGTTTCAAGCAGAAATTTCTTCACGAAGATGTCCCGGTGTATCGTCGTCTGTCCTTCCACTTTCTTTGTAGTCACTCGGATGGTGTTTCGGACACCCTGCTTCGCCACTCAGTTGGCTGCCGTCCGGTTTGCAGATTCCTCCTTTCGGCTTGTGTTTTGGCCGGAGCCTTCAATCTTTTGTGGTGCTAGTCCGGCACCTTGGTCGGTCAACATGCAGATTTCTTCTTCTCTACAATTGGTGCTTGGCCCGAGCCAAAAGGCCAGAGCCAGCCAAACGAGAAACACGAGTTTCTGCAATTAGTCAATTAGCAGAGAGTACCACTGAGCAGCAACTCTTCAAAGCACTCAGCACTCCCTTTCAGGCAATGTGTGCCCCTCGAGTCTTCAGCATCTGCCTCCTCTCTCTGAGGCTCAAAATTGCTTTGATCCACCATGGACCGATCTTCCTCTGCCACATGGTGGTTAGCAGGTTTTGCAGAGCTTGCAGCTTGTCAGCAAGCTCGTTGGAGGTGCCCCATTCTTCCACAACTCTTGCAAACATACCCTTTGAAGCGGCATGAATAGGCTGAATGGAAGCCTCCACAACGCCAACAAGGTGTGAATTGCCTTGCATTCATCCTTTGTTGCGGACTCTGAGTCATCTGGGTCACCTGAGGCTTGCTGGCAGTTGCAGACTTGTGGTTTCTGCCCTGTACATTTCTGCTCGCAAACATAGTTCCAGTTAAATTATGAACATTGCAAGCATTTGTGTGCTGAGAGATTTGTTTGGTGTTATCACAGGTGGACATAAACGCCTGTGCTATCGCAATGGCCTTGCTGAGAGTCGGTATCTCTACAGTCAAAAGTTTTCGTAGGATGATCTCGTGGCCAATGCCCAGTACAAAAAAGTCTCTGAGCATTTGCTCCAGGTAGCCATCAAACTCACATTGTCCTGCAAGTCGCCTTAGCTCGGCGACGTAGCTCGCCACTTCCTGACCTTCAGATCGCTGGCACGTGTAGAACCGATACCTCGCCATCAGCACGCTCTCCCTCGGGTTAAGATGCTCCCAAATCAGTGTACACAGCTCCTCATACGACTTATCTGTGGGTTTCACCGGAGCCAGAAGATTCTTCGTGAGGCTGTAGGTCGGTGCCCCACAGACTGTGAGGAGGACCGCTCTCCTTTTTGCAGCGCTTCCTTCTCCATCCAGCTCATTGGCTACAAAGTATTGGTCTAGCCGTTCGACATAGGCTTCTCAGTCCTCACCCTCCGAGAACTTCTCCAGGATGTCCACAGTTTGCTGCATCTTTGCATTGGATTCGTATACTCGTCGGCAGTTATTGTGTTCCAAACACAGATGAGACTGCATACAGTGAGGTTAAAGTAACAGTGACCTCAATCTTCATTAAAACACTCCAGAGTGAGGAACAGGACTTAGGGGCTGGCTTATATACAGTGCTCCCAAGGGATGCTGGGATCCCTTGGGACTTCAGGGGATGCGCTCCCAGGTGGCAGAACATGGGAGTGCATGCTTTACAGATGCACAACACCCCCCTTGTCCAGAGAGCAAGTTCCCTTTTTTTTATTTCAAGATATACTTTATTCATATAAAAATTTGTACAGTACATTCAAAAGCAGTTCAGTACATTTAGCTGCGGTCAGCAATCCCATACACTACATTTGTGTGCTGACGGCAGTTCCGTTCGATACATTCCCTTGCTTTTCAGTTCAAGTACAATTCGGTACAATACGGGATACATTGTAGTACATTCAACAAATTACATTACATGTGTCATGAACGCTCTGACAGGCAAGGCCCTCCTCACCGCCAACCAAGCTACGTCTTGGTGCTTGTGTGACAGCTCTGGTGATGAGACGTTCTGCCAGAGAGCAAGTTCCCATTGTTGTTCGAGCCTGGCATTGGAAGCTTCTCGGGGGCGAAAGTGCAGATCCATTTGGTTCCCGGTACACGACCCATCCACCACAAGGCACGGGCGGTACCGTACATGATGCGTGAAAAAGTGGAAATTGAGCTGGACAGGCTGCAGTGAGAAGGGATCATCGCGCCGGTGGAATTCAACGACTGGGCCAGTCCGATTTTCCCAGTACGTAAAGAGGACAGCACGGTTAGAATGTGTGGGGACTATAAAGTAACGATTAACCATTTTTCACTGCAGGACCAGTACCCACTACCCAAGGCAGACGACCTATTTGCGACCCTGGCTGGAGGGAAGACGATCACCAAGCTGGACCTGACCTCAGCCGACATGACGCAGGAGCTGGAGGAGTCTTCGAAAGGCCTCACCTGCATCAACACACACGCTTCTCGGCCTTTTGGCTAAGATCATGCGTAACTGACCTGACAGGGGAGTAACCATGACCCCAACGTGGTTCTCCCTGGATCAGGAAGGTGATTCTCCTATGCTTTTTGGAAATAGGAGGTGTGTGGGGGGCCTGACCCATCCATCTCCATGGCACGAACCTGGTATTGCAGTACTTCCAGGAACGGTGCAGTGGCTCTAGGCCTTTTGGCTAAGAGCATTGGCGCAGAGTGATCCTTGATGTGTGCAAGGTAATCTCTGGCATTTGTAATCTGACAAGATGATCTGACAAAGAATTGGAAAGATTGGCAACGAATTTAAAAAAAAAACACACACAAAGGTCTGTTCATCTATAACAGATGCCCGTTCGGGATTTGGTCGGCCACGGCTATCTTCCAGAGGAACATGGAGAGCCTGCTAAAGTCAGTTTCTTGCACTGTGGTTTTCCAGGATGACATACTGGTTACAGGTCCGGAGACCATTGAGCACTTGAAGAGTCTGGAAGAGGTTCTTAGTCGGTTGGATCGCATGGGGCTCAGGTTGAAACACTCGAAGTGTGTTTTCCTGGCGCAGGATGTCGAGTTCTTGGGAAGAAGAATCGCAGCAGCCAGCATCAGACCCACTGATGCCAAGACGGAGGCCATCAAGAACACGCCGAGACCACAGAACATGACGGAGCTGCGGTCATTCCTGGGACCCTTTAACTATTTCGGTAATTTCCTACCTGGCTTAAGCACCTTGCTAGAACCCCAACATGTGCTACTGCGCAAGGGAGGTAACTGGGTATGGGGGAATTCACAAGAGGCTACCTTTAAGAAAGCCAGAAATCTGTTGTGTTCAAACAAACTGCTTGTCCTGTATAACCCTTGTAAACGATTAGTGCAAGCTTGCGATGCGTCGTCATACGGGGTCGGGTGTATGTTACAACAGGCTAACGAATCGGGGATTTTGCAACCGGTCGCTTATGCGTCCAGGAGTTTGTCCAAGGCCAAAAGGGCCTCCAGCATGATTGAAAAAGAGGCTCTGGCGTGCGTGAAAAAAATGCACCAGTATTTATTTGGCCTCAAGTTTGACCTTGAAACTGACCACAAGCCACTCATATCGCTGTTCTCTGAGAGCAAAGGGATTAACACCAATGCCTCTGCCCGCATCCAAAGATGGGCGCTCACGCTGTCGGCATACAACTATGTAATCCGCCACAGACCGGGCACAGAGAACTGCGCTGATGCTCTCCATCGGCTGCCACTGCCCACCACCAGGGTGGAAATGGCACAGCCAGCGGACTTGCTCATGGTCATGGAGGCATTCGAGAATGAGAAGTCCCCAGTTACGGACTGCCAGATCAGGACCTGGACCAGCCAGGATCCTTTACTGTCCCTGGTAAAAAACTGTGTCCTCCATGGGAGCTGGTCTGGTGTCCCAGCGGGGATGCAGGGGGCGATTAAGCTGTTCCACAGGCGCAAAGACGAGTTGTCCCTGCAGGCAGACTGTCTGTTGTGGGGTAATCGCATGGTCTTGCCCAAGAAAGGCAGAGATACGTTCATATGCGCAGCACCCACCCAGGTATTGTAGTGATGAAAACCATAGCCAGGTCCCATGTGTGGTGGCCCGGCATCGACTCAGATTTAGAGTCATGCGTGCGCCAGTGCAACACTTGCTCTCAACTGAGCAATGCACCCAGAGAGCCACCGCTAAGTTTGTGGTTGGGGCCCTCCAAACCGTGGTCGAGGATCCACGTGGACTATGAGGGGCCCATTTAGGCAAAATGTTTTTGGTTGTCGTGGACGCTTACTCAAAATGGATTGAATGTGCGATAATGTCTGTAAGCACGTCCATGGCCACTATTGAAAGCCTACGAGCCATGTTTGCCACGCACGGCTTGTCAGATGTCCTAGTCAGCGACAATGGGCTGTGCTTTACCAGTGCTGAATTCAAGGAATTCATGACCTGCAACGGGATCAAACACGCCACATCTGCCCCGTTCAAGCCCACATCCAACGGCCAGGCAGAACGGGCAGTTCAGACCATCAAGCAAAGCTTGAAACGCGTGTCGGAAGGCTCCCTGCAGACCTGCCTGTCCCGAGTGCTGCTCACCTACTGCACCAGACTGCACTCGCTCACCGGGGTTCCCCTAACCGAGCTGCTCATGAAAAGGGCGCTAAACACAAAGCTCTCTCTTGTCCACCCTGATCTCCATGATCACGTGGAGGGCAAGCGGCATCAACAAAGTGTGTACCATGATCGCGCAAATTTGTCACGTCATATTAAGATCAATGATCCTGTGTTTGTGCTCAATTATGGACATGGTCCCAAATGGCTCACTGGCACGGTCACAGCCAAAGAGGGGATTAGGGTGTTTCAGGTCAAATTGGCTAATGGACAAACGTACAGAAAACATTTGGATCAAATCAAATTGCGGTTCACCAACAGCTACGAACAACCCGAAGAGGTCATCGCCAACTTCGACCCTCCAACACACACACAAGTAACAACCGACATCATGGTTGACCACGAAGCCGAACTCACCATCCCCAGCAGCTCGGCAAGGCCGACTGCCCAGCAGCCCAGTGAAGAACCAACCAACTCACCCACACCTGCATTTGTACCGAGACGATCGACAATGGAGCGAAAAGCCCCAGATCATCTCACCTTGTAAATAAGTGTACTGTTGACTTCACGGGGGAGTGATGTTATGTATTTAACCCTTTGTAACCTGCATCACACCTGACCACCAGAGGGCCCACCTGTTGGAGTCCAAAGGGATCCCAGCATCCTTTGGGAGCACTGCCACCCACGAGGTACCTGCACTCTGGAGTCTTATTAAAGGAGCTAAGGTCACACTTACTCATTGTACACAGTACTCAGTTCCATCCTTTATTATGAGCATACCATCCCCCCGCCGTATGTCTCTCTCCCCCACACCAGTGTCTCTTCCCGCACCCCCTCCCCGCCGTGTCTCTCTCCCCCATGTCTCTCTCTCTCTCTTCCCCCGTGTCTCTCTCTTACCCCCACCGTGTCTTTCTCAACCCCCTCTGTGTCTCTCTCTTCCCTGCCCTGCCCCATGTCTTTCTAACCAGCAAAAGCCTCCCTAGTCCCAGCCAAAGTATCTCTCCTCCATAGATGGGGCATTGTATGTGGATGACAGATTGTTAACAGGTTTATTGGGTATAAAGTGAATAATAACAGCATCGTGACTTCTGGATTTCATGCACTCCAAAGATGTCCCTTGCAACACATGCACCGAGCCTTCCGAGAAATCGGGTATGGGAGTAAAGGCGGTTGGAAGAACGTGATCCATCTTCCCTGAGTTCCCTCTCTCCCCTCCGATCTACCCGTGTCTCTCTCTCTCCCCCCCACCATCCCTCTCTCTCTGTCTCTCTCTCTCCATCTCTCTCTCCCCAACCCGCTCCTCTCTCTCCCCGTCCCGCTCTCTTTCATCCCCCTTCCCCTTCTCTCTCCATCTCTCTCTCTCCCCACTCCCCCGTCTCTCTCCCCCCCTCCCCTTTTCCCCCACTCTTTCCCCCCCTCCTCCCCCGCCGCCTCCCTCTCTCCCCCACACCCCTGCTGCCCCTCTCTCTCTCCCCCGCTGCCCCTCTCTCCCTCCCAGCCCCTCTCTCCCCCCCACCCCCGCTGCCCCTCTCTCTCCCCCCCTCCCCCCCGCTGCCCCTCTCTCCCTCCCAGCCCCTCTCTCCCCCCCCCCACCCCGCCGACTCCCTCTCCCCCCCGCCCCGCCGCCTCTCTCTCCTCTGCCCGCCCGCTCCCCCAGCCAAAGCTCGGAGGATCAGCAGCTCGGTTGGAGATTCAGAGGAACAACATGGCCAGTTGCTGGCCGCACTTCCGGTTTGGGTATCGGACGGGGCCAGAGTCCAGAGGACGCAGGCGCAGAAGGACAGAAAAGGGACAGTACAAATAGTCACAATATTCTTTTATTTTTCTTCTTCGGCAGTCCTTCGCAGTCGAGGATGACTTACTTCCACACTAAAAGTGAGTTGTCAGGTGACTGAAGCGTCCAATGCGGGACCTACAGACTCTGTCCCAGGTGGGGCAGGCGGTGGTTGAAGGAACGGGTGGGTGGGGAGTCTGGGTTGCCGTGTGCTCCTTCTGCTATCTGCACTTAGCTTCAGCGTGCTCGCGGCGAAGAGACTCGAGGTGCTCAGCGCCCTCCCGGATGCTTCTCCTCCACTTTGAGTGGTCATGGGCCAGGGACTCCCAGGTGTCGGTGGGGATGTTGCACTTTATCAGGGAGGCTTTGAGGGTGTCCTTGAAACGTTTCCTCTGCCCATCTGGGGCTGGCTTGCCGTGTCGGCGCTCCGAGTAGAGCGCTTGCTTTTGGAGTCTCATGTCAGCTAGCCGAGGCGTAGAATAGAATATGAAAGCATGGGCCTTACGCTAAACATCAGTCAGGCAAAGGTCCTCCACCAGCCTGTCCTCGCCGCACAGCATGGCCCCCCAGTCATCAAGATCCACGGCGTGGCCCTGGACAACGTGATCCATTTCCCATACCTCGGGAGCCTCTTATCAACAAGGGCAGACACTGACGACGAGATTCAACACCGCCTCCAGTGTGCCAGTGCAGCCTTTGGCCGCCTGAGGACAGCAGTGTTTGAAGACCAGTCCCTCAAATCAGCCACCAAGCTCATGATCTACAGGGCTGTAGTAATACCCACCCTCCTGTCTGGCTCAGAGACATTGGCCCACGTACAGTAGACACCGCAAGCCACTGGTGAAATACCACCAACGATGTCTCTGCAAGATCCTACAAATCCCCTGGGAGGACAGACACACCAACGTTAGCGTCCTCGACCAGGCCAACATCCCCAGCATTGAAGCACTGACCACACTTGATCAGCTCCGCTGGGCAGGCCACATTGTTCGCATGCCAGACACGAGACTCCCAAAGCAAGCGCTCTACTCGGAATTCCTTCACGGCAAACGAGCCAAAGGTGGGCAGAGGAAACGTTACAAGGACACCCTCAAAGCCTCCCTGATAAAGTGCACTATCCCCACTGATACCTGGGAGTCCCTGGCCATAGACCGCCCTAAGTGGAGGAAGTGCATCCGGGAGGGCGCTGAGTACCTCGAGTCTCATCGCCGAGAGCATGCAGAAATCAAGTGCAGGCAGCGGAAGGAGCATGCAGCAAACCTGTCCCACCCACCCCTTCCCTCAATGGCTATCTGTCCCACCTGTGACAGGGACTGTGGTTTCTGTATGGCATTGTTCAGCCACCTAAGGACTCATGTTAAGCGTGGAAGCAAGTCTTCCTCGATTCCGAGAGACTGCTTATAAGAATAGAAGAGCAGGGCAGTTGTGTTTGAACTGTATAAAACACGAGTTCGGCCGCAGCTGGAGTACTGTGTGCAGCTCTGGTCACCACATTACAGGAAAGATGTGATTGCACTGAAAAGGCTACAAAGGAGATTTAGGAGGATGTTGCTAGGACTGGAGAATTTCAGCTATGAGAAAGATTGGGTTGATTTCTTTAGAATAGAGGAGAGATTTGATTGAGGTGCATAAAATGATGAGGGGCCTGGATAGAATGAATAGGAAGGACCTATTTCCCTGAGCAGGAAGTCAAGTACCAGGGGGCAGAGATTTAAAGTAATTGGTGGAAGGATTAGAGGAGAACTTTTTCCACCCAGGGGCTGGTGGGGGTCTGGAACTCACTGCCTGAAAGGGTGGTAGAGGCAGAAACCCTCATGATTTTTACAAAGTATTTGCATGTGCACTTGAAGTGCCGTAACCTACAGGGCTACGGACCAAGAGCTGGAAAGTGGGATTGGGCTGGATAGCTTTTTGTCAAAGAATCACAAAAATTTACAGCACGGAAGGAGGCCATTTCGGCCCATCGTGTCCGCACAGGCCGACAAAGAGCTATCCAGCCCAATCCCACTTTCCAGCTCTTGGTCCGTAGCCCTGTAGGTTATGGCACTTCAAGTGCACATCCAAGTATTTTTTAAATGTGGTGATGGTTTCTGCATCTACCACCCTTTCAGACCATCACCACCCTCTGGGTGAAAACATTTCCCCTCAAATCCACCCTTAACCTCTGACCAATTACTTTAACTCTATGCCCCCTGGTTGTTGACACCTCTGTTGCGGGAAATGGGGCCTTCCTATCCACTCTATCTCGGCCCCTCATATTAATTTTTACTCAGTAACGTCTCCCCTCAGCTGCCTCTGTTCCAAAGAAAAGAACCCCAGCCTAGCCAATCCTTCCTGATAGCTAAAATTCTCCAGTCCACCGTGCAACCGAACAGAACCACAAGTGTGCACGCGCCCAAAAAACGCCCAAATCCAGCTTCGCGGTCAGAACCCGACAGCCGGGAGATGTCAGGGGGAGGGGGCGTGACGGGGGGAGGGGGGCGAGGGGGTAGAGACAACGCGGGGAGGGGGAGGCAACTGGGGGGGGAGCGACGGGGGGGGAGATGATGGGCGGGGGGAGGGGGGAGACCATGGGGGGGGGGGCGACAGAGGAGGGGAGGCAACGGAGGGGGAGGGGGGAGGTGAAGGGTGGGGGGTAACGATGGGGGGGGGGGGCGACGGGGGGGAGGGGGAGGCAACGGGGGGGAGCGACGGGGGGGAGATGATGGGCAGTGGGGGGGGAGACCATGAGGGGGGGACGACAGAGGAGGGGAGGCAACGGAGGGGGAGGGGGGAGATGAAGGGCGGGGGGAAACAATGGTGGGGGGCACGACGGGGGGGGAGTTGGGAGATAATGGACGGGGGGAAACGAATGGGGGGGGGCGACGGGGGGAGGAGGGAGATGATGGGCGGGGGGAAACGATTGGGGGGTGCGACGGGGGGAGGAGGGAGATGATGGGCGGGGGAAAACGATGGGGGGGCGACAGGGGGAGGGGGGGGCGATGGGGGCGTTGGGGTAGAGACAACGCGGGGAGGGGGAGGCAACGGGGAGAGTGACGGGGGTGAGACGATAGGCGGTGGGGGGGAGACCATGGGTGGCGCGACAGAGGAGGGGAGGCAATGGAGCGGGTGGGGGAGGGGGGAGATGAAGGGCGGGGGGAAACGATGGGGGGGGTGACGGGGGGAGGGGGAGAAGATGGGCAGGGGGAAACGATGGGGGGGCTATGGGGGGGAGTTGGGAGATGATGGGCGCGGTAAATGATTGGGGGGTGACGGGGGGGAGGGAGTAGATGATGGGTGGGGGGAAACGATGGAGGGGCGACGGGGGGGAGGGGGGAGATGATGGGCGAGGGAAATGATGGGGGGCGACGGGGGGAGGGGGAGATGATGGGCGGGGGGAAGCGATGGGGGGGAGCGACGAGGGATGGGTGGCGACGGGGGAGGGGGCGACAGAGGGAGGTCGGATTGGGGTGGGGAGAAAACGAGGCGGGGAGGGGAGTGAAGGGGAGATGACGGGGAGGGGCGCTTTGGGGGAGAGGGAAAATCGAGGCGGGGAGGGGGGGCGGAGGGGGGCGATGGAGCTGGGTGGCAACTGGGGGGCAGATGATGGGGGGAGATGATGGGGAGGGGTCATCGGGGAGGGCGGGCTGAGATAATGGAGGGGGGGATGACGTGTGTGGGAGGGAGACAATGGGGGGAGGAAGGCAGTTACGACGGGAGGGGAGCGGAGGGGGAGACGGCGAGAGTGTGCACATATGCAAGCGTTGTCCACGTACTGTAGTTTGATGACAGAGGATGGACCTTGGATCTAGCCTGGAGGCCCCGAAGGTTGAACAGGTTCCCACTGGTTCCATAGTTTAGTTCTACTCCAGCAGGGAGCTTGTTGAGAGCGAAATGAAACATTGCAGCGAGGAAGATCGCGAAGTAACACACACACAGTGACACACGAGTGACGCACACACTGCACAGCTCACAGGACAGGACACAGAGCACAGGGCGGGGGCACAGGGCTCTCTCAGCATTCCCAGGACCCCTTTAGATGCTCCCTCCCCAATGAACCCCCTGCTCTCTCTCCCACCCTCCCTCATCTCTCTCACCCTCCCTCAAAAGTCATTCTATGTGTCATGTATTCAACCAGCATTGTAACCCATGTATAATCTGACCGAAGTTGTACACTGTGAGAACAATGACCACTAGGTGGTGAACTTGTGGGAGACATTCCTAACCTGGACCTTCAGATATAAAAGCGGAGGCTCCACCCACTTCCATCACTTGAGTGCTGTGGAATAAAGGACAGGTCACAGACTGACCTTCTCTCAAGCATGGGCCTCGTGTGCATTTATACTGTATAGTAAGGACGTATCAATGGCGACGAGAAACTGGGATTTAAACCACGCGAGCATGGCCATGAGCAGAACAGATGAGGTGTACTGTGTTAAGGAATGGGTGGGACAGAGATTCAACATTGTTAAAGCAGCACACAGTTCTCCAGGCAGACAAGGGCAGTCGGGCATGCCCCAACATGTAGTCGAACCCAGAGGGGGAGTTCGACAGAGACAATGGCAAGCTGAACGGCGATTCACGCCATTGCAAGGGACAATGTGGCCAGTAATGGGGCCATCAACACCTGTTAATGACGCACTCAAGGACAATAACAGGGGCAGTCAGCGACGATCGACTGGCAAGAGACCTTTTGTTTCAAACAGCGGCTCATGTTGGAGGCGTGGAGGCACACACTCAGCCGGAGTTTGCAGACATGAGCAAAATACCTGCAGAAATTGCAGAAATGAACGCTGGGGGAAATCGCTGGAAGCTGAAGTTCAGCGAGTTCATGTGGAGCACGTATACAGTTCATACACCAGGACGCCACCGATAATGATGAAAGTGCTCCTCAATGGCATCCCAGGATCAATGGAGCTCGACACGGGGGCCAGCTAGTTCCTGATGGGTATCAAACAGTTCGAAAAGTTGTGGGCGTCCAAGGCCAGGAGGCCAAAATTATCGCCGATTGACGCACAGCTACGGACATACACAAAGCAGATCATTCTGGTGCTCGGCAGCGCCACGGTAGTCGTGACCCACAAAGATTCGGAGAACAGGTTGCCACTCTGGGTTGTCCCGGGAGATGGTCCCGCACTACTGGGAAGGAGTTGGCTTGCTGTCATGAACTGGAAATGGGGCGATGTCAATGCAATTTCCTCTGTGGAGCGAGTATCATTGTTGTAGGCATTAGGCACCTGCTGAATATATCAAAACCTAGGGCAACGGCACCTGTCGCATAAGGTTCGAACTACACCTGCAGCATAAGGTTAGAACTACACCTGTAGTATAAGGTTAGAACTAAATGTAACTCGAATACCATAAAATGGCTACCCGTGAAGCCTCAAGGGATTTCTGTTAGCTGAATTAGACCGCATTCCTGTAAACTGATAATTATTGTTTCCCACACACAGGAATAACAAGCAAATTCTGCAGATGTCTCTGATCAGCCAGGCCTCCGAAGGAGAATGTTCTGGTGAATGTAAGAACAATACGACTCTGTAACAGGATTAAGATAAGGAGGCTACTCAAAGACAGCACCCAAGGACAGTAAGATAAGGGCGGCCTGGACCAGGTTTCAGGATACATGAGTCGTTCCTAGCAACGCACTCCTTAGCAACACATCTCTTAGCAACACATCTCTTAGCAACACATGAGCCACTTTATGTTTAGAAACAAACTCTATCTATTGGTGTCGAGGAAATATTTAGCTTAAATTAACTCAGGCGGAGACTTTCAGAACTGCACTTCGAGAGAATTTATTTTAAAAAGCAAGATATATCTCGGAGAGCCTGCTTGGACCGTACCAAGGCAAAACTCTGTCGTACAAGCAAATTGCACTTATCTTTATACAGAAATTGAATACAGAAATAGAAAAAAAATCTTATTCATTAGTCCCGCGAGTACAAAGGTCGTCTCGGGAGGTACACACTCTATCTGTCCTTGCATAGTTTCTCTCTGTTCACAGTCTGATAAGCAAAGGCAAAAGGAGACTCCCTTTTAATACCAGATGGTCACCTAATTGCATCTCTAAGTTTCAAGGCTAAAAAGCGTGGCTATTTTTCTAGTCTTATTATTTCTTTAAGCATAGCAAAAAACAGAATTTAACCCTTCCCTCTAAATTAAGCCAGGTGTTCATAGATTCTTTCTTCCACAATTCCCTCCTTGTTGATCTTTTTATTTTTTAGATCAACACAATTTCCTGTATTCTCTTCTTGAGCAAAAGGGGGTGTATACCCTTCAGGATAGGGTCGCATTTGGAGATATTCGTCTTCATCAACCTTTTCCTCTAAGCGACTTAACCTTCCTTTCATGTATGTACCTTTTCTTTCTATTTCGGAGAGCAGGCCTATTACTTGACTAATTACATTTTTAAATTTTATCCACATTCCGCAAAGGATTATTAATAATACAAGCTTAACCACACCTACGATTACTATGGGGTGTATAGCAAGCTTCAGTACTGCTGTAATCCTTCATCCCAGGCATTTCTGATCTTTATATCTTCCCCTACCCGTCCTCCAACGGCCTGGATTTTATTTTGTAGGGTCTCGATATCCATGGAGTTCAATGCTCCTATTCCTGCTCCCACTCCACCTAACACAGTCTCTAACACATCCCGTTTCTTTCTTTGGGGTCTTTCTTTTTCAAAAGATACCTTAACACTGGTTGTGTGGCAACCATCTTCTTTCTTTGGGGGATATTTAATTCGTATTGTTAGATTTAATACACCTGGGGATCTTACCACTGGGATGCAAGTGGTCAGTATCCTTTTTAGATGTCCCGGGTCCCGGTCTTCTGGGTGGCCGGATTCTTTTACTGACCATTTTACTACAAATGGGTCTCCTCCATTCACCGGGGTGTTATTCATGCACAACATCCGCTGCCCTTCTACCATACTTGTAAAAGAATAACTACCTTTTCTCCTGTCCGGCCTTCCTATGTACCCCCATCTCTTGTTTTTCCCTGTGCTCCGGTCACACTTCATCCACACATCGGCCTGGTATTCTATGAACAACCGATACCCTATCCCCAATATAAACTGGAATTCCCCTCTTTCTTCCTTCATTCCACATGCCTCACATTGTGCCGTAAAATTCCCTACTTTACAACTTTGGCCGACTGGGCATATAAAATTGCCTTGCTGCCTTATATTATTACTTCTTTCCCGTACCATATTTTTCCTTCTTTTAGGACTTCTTCCTCCTGCCGGGAGTTCCCTGTCGCTAAAATGATAAGTATACCTAACGTCCATTTATAATTTTTCCAAGAGTCCCTTCCCATCTTCCCTTTCTTGTTTGTTTCTATACCACTCTTGAAATAAGTTGTTACAATAACAACACGTCCACACGATAGTAACAGTGACCCAAATAATAAAGGCCCAAACTGGCACACAAATGAGCTCTGACATCCGTCCGTGAATTTTGGGCAATATTTTCAAGTCCAAATATTTAATACAAGAGCAGGTACAGTTCTTCAGCTAGAAGATGGCTGTTTTCTTAGTCGGGCGACCGTAGTACGTCCTGGTTCAATGCCTTTTCCTTCGGCTGTAATTCGTCGGGGAAATGATATTTACAGCGGGTTGCATGCACCCAGTTCGGGTGCTTTTCCAACTTCAAAGCGGTTTGTGTTGTGAGAATGATCTGATACGGTCCTTTCCACCTAGGAGAAAAAGATTCTTTATTTAATGTTTTTACTAACACTTGATCTCCAGGTCTGAAAGGTGCATATTTCCTTCCGACGGGGGCACCTGTGTCTGCTTTATTTGTTCATGCAGACTTCTTGCTATTTCACACATGGCCTGAGCATACTTTAGTGATTTTTCATCATTCCAAATTAATGCTATTTTTTCATCTGACAGTGGTGGTTTTACGCCAGTCGGCATTGGTCTTCCCAATAAGGCTTCATGTGGTGTCAAATCAGTGTTTCGGTTTTTCTGGTTTCTCATTGTATACAATACTAATGGTAAGGCTTCTGGCCACTTCAGTCCAGTCTCCTGACATACCTTGGTAAGGGTAGATTTTATTATCCCATTTACTCTTTCTACCATTCCCGAGGACTGTGGCTGATATGGTATATGTAACTTCCACTGGAACCCTAACGCTTCTGCAAGGTTTTGCACTATTTTTCCAGTGAAGTGGGTTCCCCTGTCACTGTTGATTCCCATAGGTATCCCATATCTTGGTACTATTTCTTTAAATAGAATTTTTACTACTGTCGGGCATTTTCAAAGGGCATACTTGGTTGGGGTAGATGATTATATCCAGCAGGTGTTTTACCTCTGTTATTTTGTTGACAAATTTGGCATGTTCTAGCAACTTTCTCAATTACTACTGTTATTCCTGGTGCATACCACTGTGCATTAATAGCATGTATCATCCCTCCTTTGCCCATGTGAGCCTGACCGTGTGCTAGGCGTGACAGGGGCAAAAATAGAGATCTAAGGCAAACAGTTCGCCCATCAGGGTGATACCAAATGTTGTTTTTTTAGAAAACAACCCTGGTTTTCCCAAGTTCTTCCTTCCTGCATGGTAACTTGTTGTTGGGCTGTTTTAAGTTGTTGGATGTCAAGTACCTGTGGAGGGGAGACTGAGACTGCTTGAAGGCAGTCTGCCGGTGCCGAAGCGGCCTGTTTGGCTGCTTTGTCAGCCCTCCTATTTCCTACTGATACTCCATCCTCACCGGTTGTGTGAGCTGCACATTTGATAACGGCTACCTTACTTGGCAACTGAATGGCGTCTAATAGATTAAGCACCATTTGAGAGTGCTTAATATGCTTTCCACCAGAGGTGATAAAGCCTCTGTTTTTCCACAGTTGTCCAAAATCATGGGCCACACCGAATGCATATCTAGAATCAGTATAGATATTAGCAGTATGATCTTTAGCTATTATACAAGCTCTAGTGAGGGCAAACAATTCAGCAGCCTGAGCCAAGGTTCCGGGAGGCAGGGCGAATGCTTCAACAGTTTTGTAGGGATTTACAATAGCATAGCCTGACAAAAACAAATCATCCGACGGCCTATGTGATGATCCATCCGTATAGAGAATAAGATCAGGATTGTCCATGGGTTCTGTGAGCAAATCTGGTCTTGGTAAGGTGGCTACTTCCACCGTTAACAGACAATCATGCTGGTCTGGATCCTCTACTTCTCTAGTAGGAAGAAAGGTGGCTGGGTTCACTACCGGTGCACGTCGAAAGGTATAGTTAGGGTGTGACAGCAGTAATACTTCATAACCTGTTCTTCGAGACGCTGTAAAGTGTTGTGTGGCAGCTGAATTCAAAAGTAATAACACAGCATGGGCTGTAATGACAGTACATGGATGATCCAAAACAATAGATACTGACTTCTCCACCATGACCACAGTAGCAGCTACAGCACGTAGACATGCTGGCATTCCTCTTACTACTGGAGGCAGCAAAACCGAATAATAAGCAACTGGTCTATTTCCCCCACCATGTTCTTGGGTTAGTACTGCTGTTGCAAATACTGCGGGGCTTTCGGTGTATCCTTGGGGCAACCTGGTCCATGTGTACTGCTGCTTCTTGTGGGTGAAAGCAAACAGATACTGACTTTCTTGATTTAACGGGATAGAGTAAAAAGCTGAACACAGATCTACCACAGTAAAGACAGTTGCTGTTGGTGGGATAGCAGATAGTATAATGTTGGTGTCTGGTACCACAGGGGTGATAGGACTACTATCTTATTAATAGCTCTCAGATCTTGCACAAATCTCCATTCATTCGGCTTATTAACCTTTGGTATGGGCAGTATCGGAGTGTTACACGGGCTCTGTGTCTTTTCTAAAACTCCATGTTCCAACAATGCAAATAAAACTGGCTCTATCCCATTTTCTGCCTCTGGAGGCAGTCTGTACTGCCTAATGCTTGGTAACACGGCGTTTTTTATCAATTGTACCCGATGGGGTACTGCAGAATGTATTTGCCCAACATAATTCTTATGCTTTGCCCAAAGTTCAGAAGATACTTGATTCAATGCCATTGGCAGCTTAGGGCTTGGTTGTTCCGGGGGTTGCTGTTTTTCAGAAGTGGAAGCATGATTTTTACCTTTCCACTGGAGAATCCCCCTGTTGTGGTTGACAAAGTCTATCTGAACATTTTGTAATTTTATTACTGCCCAAGGTTGAAAGCCTTGTTGCTGTTTTTCTCTTTCTTTTCCTACAATCATCGGACCCATATCTTTAGGTTTTGCTGGCGGTTTTACAGCCAATGTCAGATGAGGTGTCGAGTTCTCTTCTCTAAACCGCTGTTGCTGTAAGGGTGTCAAATCCACGGCTACCCCCAATCCTTCTGGTCCAAAATAAATGCGGGGCGTAGCTTCTACTATTTCTTCTCTATTTAAAAAGGATTGTACCAAACACTGGTAAGTTTCAGCTTTTTGTCGAGTGTACCAGGCTGTCTAGTGAAGCTGAACTGCCTCAAAGCTTCTCAAAAATATATACATCAATTCTTCAGTATTAGAGTCAAATTTAGCTTTTAAGTTTTGTATAACTTCATGTATCAAGGGGGAATAGTAGTTGCCAATCAATTGCCGAAAATAGAGGGCAGCCTTTTCTTTGTTATCCTCCCTTTTCTCTTTTTTAATCCCATTAAAGAACTGATGAATATTATTTGGAGGGAGCTCCATGTACATTCCTTCCTTTGTGCAATAAATTGTGGCTCCTAGTTTCCAAAAAGTCTGTCTTCCCAATAAAGGGAGCGGTGTTGTTTTAGAGACTATCAAAGTCTCATCATTAACTGATTGTCCTTCAATTATCAATTTGGTAGGTTCAGATAAAAATTCTTTCATGGGGATACCGGCCACACCCATACTTAAGACGGTGGTGTTGCTTACAGGTAATCCCACAGAGGATGGTACAGAAGACATAGTAGCACCAGTATCCACCAGGAACTTTACATAAGTGTCTCCTACTTTTACTACTGCCAGAGGGTTTTCTTCTATGTCTGCCGATAAGCGGAGGGCTGCCACCTGTACCACTAAGCCTCCGGGGCATCCCTATGCTGATTATTCTGTGCCTGTCCTCGTCCCTTTTGCTGATTTACTGACCTGTTTTAGCCATATTTTCCTTATAGGTAAATAGTCCCTCTCTATCCATGTTAGCCAGTACTGTAACTGTCTCTTTCCAACTTTTTCCTTGCCAGTCCAAAACCCTTATTTTGTATGTTCTTGCTTGTTGTGGCAACATACAATTTAACAAGGTTTGCACTGCCAAAGGTTCATTTTGATCCATTGGTATTCCTGTATGCTCGTCCCAACTATTTTTCCATCTGCCTGCAAAATCTATTCTTCTGCTTTCTGCAAGCAGCGGGTGACTTCCCCTATATCTCCATGCTTTTTAGCTCCCTTTAATAAATGGTACAGGTTTGCTCAAGCCAGTTGTGAAAGGCTACTGGCTTCTTAAGAGGATTAGGGGCAGCTGATATCATATCCCGAGCTTCTCCCGGTGTCCAGGGCTTTAGGACAGCCGTTGTTCTGATCATTACACGGGGGCTTGTGTCGTGGGGGTAGTGGAGGAATCGGCCTGTCTTATCCAGCTGAGCGGCCACTATTTCTATAATCTCCTGCCAATCATCCGGCTCGGTGGTTGGAAGACGGGGGTATAAGCCGACAGGGGAAGCGGTCAAAACCAGGGCACTCGGGGGGCTGTAAGAGGGAGGGGGCTTCTCCTTACCCTCCTCCTCTTTCTTTTTATTTTTAGGGGGCTGGTGCCTCTTTGCCACCTCTGTCCATTTTTTAAAACAATTCTCCATATAATCTTTATCCCAACTGGGGTCCCCTGTCCCATTTTTGGTGGTCTGTCTCCATTCCTCAATTACGGACAATTTTAAACTTCCTCCATATGGCCAATCCCCATCAGACCAACCGTACAAATCACTACTAAACATTACCGCGTATCTGTCGTCTCCTGTTTCTTTAATTACAGTGTCCGCCGGCGTATCATTGCTTTACTACCTTACTGATTCTTTTCTCAGTCTTAGGATGTACTTTCATTCTTTCAGTTGAGAGGTCGTCCTTCTTTCCTTTTCTAGGAGCTGGGCGCGAGCGCCCTGCTCGACTAGAGCCGTTTCCCATTCTTCCGGGTGCAACGTCTCGCGATCTTTTCTGAAATGAGAGTTAGGACACTCCTACAAAATATACAATAATTTACAAAGCGCTCACCGGTGTTCTCTTTTCTGCTCAGCTCGGGGTCTCCTTTTGCCTTTTTGTTATTTTAGCTTCTTAGCGGTAGCTACCTTATGCCTCACCCTCTAGGGGATCTCGGCGGCCCATCCCCCTTTCAGCTAGGATGGCCTAGGCACCTTCCTCCTTTCAGCTAGGAAGGTCCTTAAAATTCCTCTTTTCTCTTTAAAAGTTAAATTTAGTTCTTTTGGATCTCGTTTTTTTTTATAGAGATCCTGCCGACGACGCCAGAATCTGTCGAGGAAATTTTAGCTTAAATTAACTCAGGCGGAGACTTTCAGAACTGCACTTCGAGAGAATTTATTTTAAAAAGCAAGATATCTCGGAGAACCTGCTTGGACCGTACCAAGGCAAAACTCTGTCGTACAAGCAAATTGCACTTATCTTTATACAGAAATTGAATACAGAAATAGAAAAAGAATCTTATTCATTAGTCCCACGAGTACAAAGGTCATCTCGGGAGGTACACACTCTATCTGTCCTTGCATAGTTTCTCTCTGTTCACAGTCTGATAAGCAAAGGCAAAAGGAGACTCCCTTTTAATACCAGATGGTCACCTAATTGCATCTCTAAGTTTCAAGGCTAAAAAGCGTGGCTATTTTTCTAGTCTTATTATTTCTTTAAGCATAGCAAAAAACAGAATTTAACCTTTCCCTCTAAATTAAGCCAGGTGTTCATAGATTCTTTCTTCCACAATTGGTCTAATTGAATTCATCATCTGTATGATTGGATGGTATGTAACTGTAGTAAACTGTTGTAAAACATATAAAAATCCATGAAACCCTTTGTTCTGCGGAGTGAAGTGCCTGGATCCAGTCCTGAGGCTTCCTCCCCGCTGGTGTTAATAAAGGCCGCATTGGCGTTGGAACCGACTCTGAGTGTTGAGTGATTCTTCTGATAAAACACTAACACTAACAGTGGCGTAGTCGGCAGGATTTCCCGGAGTCGCTGGACGCCCTTGGAAAAACCCGGGTGAGTATAAAAAACGATTATAAAGGGTGCGGAAGGTGGAAGCCGGTTGATCGACACGAGGAGACGGTCTAATATCTCAAACGCCTAGCCTGAGCCTGAATTAAGAGGACTTTTATCCCACGTGACAGCCAGGAACCAAGTAGGCATAGGGAACACACTTAGACCGTGGGATCGTGATACTGAGAGACATCTTCCGGACCCGGATTTGAAATATACCCCGGGGGAGAACCAAGCGGTGTACAGCGGCTAACGGAATCCAAACCTGTGAACAAGTTCGGACCAACGGGCAGAGCGGTGGTAGGTAGTCGTTAAGGATACGTAGAGCACTGCGGGAATTGCTTAAACGTGTTTTAAGAATTGTATAAGTTTGTGTAACAGCAGACTTGTGACCTGACAGCAGCCCAGAGATGGTCTACTACAAGTTGTGCGAGGTAAAAGGCAAACCTCTGAGAGTAGATTCCTAATGGTTCTAGTCCTACCCAGGAATGGCCAGATAAAGCAGATAAACTCGAGTGGGAATCAGAAGGGTCCCTTACCCGCCATCTGGCGGAAAAGCAAAAGAAACTAATCGAGAAAATGATTGGAGCAGGGTGGGATCCTCAGGACCTGCCAGCAGCCCAACGGGAATGGTGGGTGAAGGAACGGAAAAACCAATACCGGTAGTCCACTACAAAAGTTATGTGAGGAATTATTTAGATAAAACTACGAATTCCCTGAAAGGTCATGGATCCAAAACAATTAATAGGAAAGAAGAGAGACTGTTGTAAATGTCTGGTCATTGAGTGAGAGTCCCTGTGTGATTTTGTGACTGCGGAATGAATTTTTATGTTGTCATGTTTCTGAAAGCCTGGTTGGAAGAGGAATGCAAGTGTCTGTTTATTTTAGCTAACCCTTTGTAGTGTTGTCCTGTATGTGGGAAGTTTTAAGACATTTTATGTTAGAAACGCAGGTGTGGATTTATTCGGATGATAAGTTACGGAGCTAGGAAATGTACAAAGGATAGGTTTGTTGAGCAAAAGATAAAAAATACATGGTCCCGGTAGTTAAAAAAAAGAATTTATTTGATACGCTCATTTACTTGTCGAAAGAAAACATGCAATGATTGATTACATTGGGTTGAAAGACATAAATTTAGTCTCAGAATGAGATAAAGAATGCCTTTTAAGAAAGCTTCTAGCTCAAAAAAAAAGGTTTTAAATAAAGATTGAAATTACAAAGTTTGAATTGGGATTTTGAGATATTCAGAGAAGGCACAGAAAATACTGAGGTGGATTAAAAAAAAAAAATTATTAAATTAAATCTGATCAGGTCAAACTCCTGGGCGAGTGGCGAGCTATCTGCGAAGGTGTAAAAGGAACTTTTGAAAAATGTTAAAAACAGCAAGCTTTAGCAGTTTAGAAGAGACATTTTAACGACTTTGAAACTGGAGCATTTTGAGATAACAAAAAGCAGCCCTCAAACCCTCAAAGCTGGACTCCATTCCAGTTATGGAGAAAAGAAAAAGATAAAGACGCCACTTTGAAAGTGAACAAATGATTTTAAATTAACAAATGTGTTTGTGATGGAAAAATACATAACTTACTAAATACTCGTTGATGTTTGCTGTGAAAAAGATATTGGTTTAATTATATTTAAAAAAATTGGAAGAGGTAAAAAACACTCTACATGGATTCGAATTTTAAATTATGAGAAAGTTTCAATGCAGTTTGAAAAGATTTCCAAAATGGACAGTGTTTATCAAGAAAAGTCCCGAACAGTCTAAACAAGCAGGAGGGTTTTGAAGATAACGAGGAGAAAAGATCTAAGCTATGCGAACTCAGCACAAAAAAAAACTGGGAATTAGAGAATCTTACTGAATTCTTAAATTCTTATAGAAAATGGAACTGGCACAGAAGTTTAGATTTTGTGCTGAGAGAGAAATTTAAAAAAAAATTGAATTTCAGTAAACAAAATTGCTATTAAAAATGTGTGGTCTCGTTTTAAATCAATTTTTAAAAAAAAGAATTTTTCGGATGATTACGTGAAGTCACGTAATGACATCAGGCTTTCTTACAAACCTGTAAAGGAGTTAACCCTTTCCATTGACAGCTGTTTTATACAGGGACCTCCGTAGTAAACTCGATAGGTATACAAGGGTTAAATGAGAGGGTGGAACAGCTTAGAGGGGGATGAAGGGGTTATTAGAGAGGGTGGAGCAAAACCAGGAAGACCAACCCAACCTAGGAAAGGAGGGTGCCGAAATCCAGTTGGATGGCATCTCAGTCCTGGAGGCTCACGCCAAAACTATCAACCACCTCATTGATAGAGGGAAAGCAAAGACAGGGGCAACTCTGTCACGCTTATGGTCTGTGGATGGTGGGGCAGATCCGCCACAATCTCGACCAGATCCAACGCGGGGAAGTACCCGATTGGATAGACAGTTCACATTTAGCTCAGTTGGCTAACCAGAGGGGGACACTGGATAATTGTACTCTGAAGGGACGGACCCGAGTATACCCAGCAAGTCCAGACTGCCAGATGGGAAGGAATACTGGGATAGGGATAGTCCTGATGATCCCCATAGCCACGCCGGACTCAGGACCATTTCCCCTGAACAAACTAGAGGATATCGGAGTAATACGGGAAAATGTCTCCATACGTTACTATCTGACCACCACCTCCGCCGTTCGCCGAAACGACATACTTACCGGGATTTCCCTAACAGAATGCAAGCAAAGGTGGGAGATCACAGTATGCCCTCACCCGGTAGGCCGAGGTGAGCTAGGCGAGTGCGGGTTTAACCGAACCGACGGGTGTGCACTAGAAATAGTGCCCGCAAATATGCACTTTGCGAGGGCAGGCTACGGAGAGAAAGGAAGATACTGCATCTCTACTACGGAGCGTTCATACCAGTATAATGACCTGCAGTGCCCGATACCACAGCCGAACTTTTGCTTTACGCCACTACGACCTGTCACGATCGGGCAAGCGCATATCACCCAGGTTAGGCGCCGGAAGTCCGAAGTTATTGAGGTAACCGATCAGCTCCATGATCATTTGCAGGATTATGACGAGCCAGATTAGGTCCCTATTCCACATCTAACCAAAGTATTATGAGAGTTGAGGCTCAGGGTGGGTCAATCCGTAAAGCTCTACCACCAACTGCAAACTAAAATCAAAGTACTGGAAGAAGATATCGATATAGACTCACAAAGTCAGAGTTGGTGGAGAAAGGTCTAGGACTGGGGAATATATGTGAACATCCATCCTTGGATTCGAATAATTTCACACGTACTGGTCGGGATACAATTGATCTTAGCGATTGGGCATAATGGCCTGCCAGGCATGCAGGCACCATGAACAACGAAGAGGGACCCATGACCGGTCCCCAAATACTAAACAAGCCTATCTTGTAAAGGGGAAGGAGGATTTGACCTTTGTCAATTTGATCTAAGCAACTGGGACTCCTGAAACCGCGTGACTGGCCAGCACGTTGAGGCACGGAGTACCGGGCCGTGCACAAAAACTAACAAGTGTGGGGCGGTCGGTTAAAGGGGGACGAGGACTAGCCCCTTTACCGAAAGGAGGGAATTGTTGTAGGCATTTGCTGAATATATCAAAACCTAGGGTAACGGCACCTGTAGCATAAGGTTAGAACTACACCTGTAGCATAAGGTTAGAACTACACCTGTAGTATAAGGTTAGAACTAAATGTAACTCGAATACCATAAAATGGCTACCCGTGAAGCCTCAAGGGATTTCTGTTAGCTGAAATGGACCGCATTCCTGGAAACTGATAATTGTTGTTTTCCACACACAGGAATAACAAGCAAATTCTGCAGATGTCTCTAATCAGCCAGACCTCCGAAGGAGAATGTTCTGGTGAATGTAAGAACAATACGACTCTGTAACAGGATTAAGATAAGGAGGCTACTCAAAGACAGCACCCAAGGACAGTAAGATAAGGGGAGCCTGGACCAGGTTTCAGGATACATGAGTCGTTCCTAGCAACACACTCCTTAGCAACACATCTCTTAGCAACACATCTCTTAGCAACACATGAGCCACTTTATGTTTAGAAACTAACTCTATCTATTGGTCTAATTGAATTCATCATCTGTATGATTGGATAGTATGTAACTGTAGTAAACTGTTGTCAAACATATAAAGATCCATGAAACCCTTTGTTCTGCGGAGTGACGTGCCTGGATCCAGTCCTGAGGCTTCCTCCCCGCTGGTGTTAATAAAGGCCGCATTGGCATTGGAACCGACTCTGAGTGTTGAGTGATTCTTCTGATAAAACACTAACACTAACAATCATGCTCACAGATCCTGGACAAATTTGACTCATTATTTCAACCCGGCATCTCCACTTTCATGGGGGCCAAGGTAGTGATTCACATAAACCCGGACGCCAGGCCAGTACATCACAAGGCCAGAGCGGTGCCGTACGTGATGCGGGAAAAGATAGAAGGTGAATTGGACCGCCTGTTGAGGGAAGGCATCATCTCGCCAGTCAAATTCAGTGACTGGGCGAGCCCGATTGTGCCGGTGCTCAAGGCAGATGGGTCGGTCAGGATATGTGGCGATTACAAGGCCACCATCAATCGGGTGTCACTCCAAGACCAGTACCCGCTACCGAGAGCGGAGGGCCTCTTTGCGACGCTATCCGGTGGTAAACTTTTTTCAAAATTGGACCTGACCTCAGCTTACATGGCCCAGGAGCTGGCGAGTGAGTCGAAGAAGCTGACCACCATCACGACACACAAGGGGTTGTTTGAGTGTAACAGATGTCCATTCGGGATTCGCTCGGCCGCCGAAATCTTCCAACGAAATATGGAAAGCCTCCTCAAGTCGATTCCAGGGACGGTGGTTTTTCAGGACGACATCCTCATCATGGGTTACGTTACTAAAGAACACCTCCACAACCTGGAGGAGGTGCTGCGCAGACTGGACCGAGTAGGGCTGCGACTGAAAAAGACGAAGTGCGTCTTCCTAGCTCCAGAGGTAGAATTCCTGGGGATGAGGGTAGCAGCAGACGGGATCAGCCCTTCTGCGTCCAAGGTGGAAGCAATCCAGAGAGCACCCAGACCCCGTAACACGACGGAGCTGCGTTCATTCCTGGGGCTCCTAGAGCCGCTACACGTGTTCCTATGCAAAGGTCGTGAATGGTCTAGGGGGACAGCCAGGAAAGGACTTTTAATAGAGCACGCAATTTGTTATGTTCCAACAATCTGTTAACGGTATATGACCCATGTAAGAAACTTGTGTTAACGTGCGATGCGTCGTCCTATGGTGTCGGGTGCGTGTTGCAGCATGTCAATGCCAAGGGTCAGTTACAGCCAGTAGCTTATGCCTCCAGAAGTCTGTCCCAGGCAGAAAGGGGCTATGGGATGGTAGAAAAGGAGGCGCTCGCATGTGTATATGCGATAAAGAAAATGCACCAGTACCTGTTTGGCAGGAAATTTGAGCTGGAGACAGATCACAAACCCCTAACGTCCCTTTTGGTCGACAACAAGGCCATAAATGCAAATGCATCGGCCCGCATACAGAGGTGGACACTCACGTTAGCCGCCTATGACTACACAATTTGGCACAGACCGGACACTGAAAACTGCGCCGATGCACTCAGCAGGCTACCACTAGCCACCACCGAGGGGGCTACCGAGCATGCTGCTGAGATGGTCATGGCTGTTGAAGCTTTCGGAAGCGAAGGCTCACCCGTGACAGCCCGTCAGTTTAAAGTCTGGACAAATAGAGACCCACTATTGTCCCTAGTCAAGAAATGTATGTTGAATGGGGACTGGGCAGCCACGTACAGGGCATGCCCTGAGGAATTTAAACTCTCTCGATTCAGGCCGATTGCCTACTGTGGGGAAACCGCGTAGTCATGCCACAGATGGGCAGAGAGGTGTTCATTAGAGAACTCCACAATGAGCACCCGGGCATTGTCACCATGAAGGCAATTGCCAGGTCACACGTTTGGTGGCCAGGGATAGATGCAGATCTGGAACTTTGTGTTTGCAGGTGCAACACGTGTGCCCAGCTGGGCAATGCGCCCAGGGAAGCCCCCCCTTAGCCCCTGGCCATGGCCCGCCAAGCCTTCATGTGGACTACGCAGGTCCTTTCATGGGAAAAATGATTTTGGTTGTAGTGTGCATTTATACTGTATCGTAAGGACGTATCACTATGTGTGTGTGTGTGTGTGTCAGTCTCCTCCTCCTCCCTCCCCAGACTCCATCCCGCCCGTCTCTCTCCAACTCGTCTCGCCCCCTGCCATCTCTCTCTTCCCTCCCCCTACCCGCGTCTCTCTCCACTGCCCCCCATGTCTCTCTCTCCACCCCTCCCGAAGTCGATCATAATGGGGACGGAAGTGCAGCGGTGAGCGAAAGATCACAGTCTAGAGGAACGGCAGTTGGGGCCGGGCGTTGTGACCGCCGCTGTCAGCCATCACGTGCCGTGTCACCACGTCTCTCCCCTTCACTTAAAGGGCAGAGCCTGCGCCATTCTTTACGTTCGCTCCACTGGGCCACCAGGGAGGGTTTCGGCCGGGCCAGCGGTCTGGCACCCAAGAAGGGGCACCAGGCTGCCTGTTGGTGGCCCGGCCGAACCCGGGGGCGTAATTGTCGGCCCGACATGGCAGTCGGCAGACAATAAAAAACATGGCGGCAGCGGCAGTGGGCCCTCCCCTTTAATGGGAGCCGCACCGCCATTTTAGAAGGCCACAGCCTCACTGCACTGGCAGAAAAAAGCGGCTTTCGGCCTCGTGCAGCGGGAAGAAGATTTTTTCAGTGGAATTTTGCCGCCGGGGGGAGGGGGGAACACCGGCGGTGCGCGCTGATGACGCACTGCGGGCGGATCGGCAGCAGTGGAGCGGTAGCGAGGGGAGCGGGATATCGCCGGGATACCGCAGGAGCGGCATTTTCACAATGGCGGCCATTACAGGAAAACTCGGCGGCCATTGCACTCCGCAGTGTGGCCGACGGTTTGCGGCGGTAACAGGCCTGAAGGGAAGGGGCAATTTCGGGCCCTGGTTTCTCCTCTCCAATGTTTCATCCTGGTGTCCATCCCCCGGCCTAATTAGTTTAAACCCTCTCTCACTGCACTAGTTCTCCACCAACCTGACCCCGCCACACAGCACTGTCCCCCATTCATCAAAATCCACGACGCAGCCTGGGACAACGTGACCACTTTCCATACCTCGGGAGTCTACTATCCGCAAGGGCAGACATCGACGACTAGATCCAACACCGCCTCCAGTGTGCCAGTGCAGCCTTCGGTTGCCTGAGGAAGAGAGTGTTCGAAGACCAGGCCCTCAAATCTGCCACCAAGCTCATGGTGTACAGGGCTGTCGTAATACCCGCCCTCCTGTACGGCTCAGAGACATGGACCATGTACAGTCGACACCTCAAGTCGCTGGAGAAATACCACCAACGATGTCTCCGCAAGATCCTACAAATCCCCTGGGAGGACAGGCGCACCAACGTTAGCGTCCTCGACCAGGCCAACTTCCCCAGCTTTGAAGCACTGACCACACTTGATCAGCTCCGCTGGGCAGGCCACATTGGCCACATGCCAGACACGAGACTCCCAAAGCAAGCACTCTACTCGGAACTCCTTCACGGCAAACGAGCCAAAGGTGGGCAGAGGAAACGTTACAGGGACACCCTCAAAGCCTCCCTGATAAAGTGCAACATCCCCACCGACACCTGGGAGTCCCTGGCCAAAGACCGCCCTAAGTGGAGGAAGTGCATCCGGGAGGGCGCTGAGCACCTCAAGTCCCGTCGCCAAGAGCATGCAGAAATCAAGCGCAGGCAGCGGAGTGTGCGGCAAACCTGTCCCACCCATCCCTTCTGTCGAAATCTCGACCTCCGAAAAGAATGACTCCGACACTTACAGCTCCGGTAGAAGTTTCCTTTTTAATTTACTTGCTCGCAAGGGGTAGGTCACGCTCAGTCAAGGGCTAAGTGAACACCTCCGAAATGGTTCAGTTTAACAAGATATTTATACAGTAAAACCAAAGTTCTGGCCTCTCCCTGTGTATTGCTCTGTCTCACAGTCAGTGAATACAGATAAAGAGTTAATTACTATATCCTGGTCCTGACATGGTATCCAGATATTTCCTTTTGTCAGGGTTATCAGAAAGCCAAACGGCCATTACTCCATGAGTCATAGGTAATGGGCTATCACCTGTCTTGTATTGTGTCAGGATTGTTTCAATTTCCTGGTCAGTTTATCTGTTTGCATCAAATGGATGAGGTCTCGGAAAGAGATAATGGCTAGAAGATAAGGGTGGGGTGACATGGAATTCCTGTAGTGTAGACAATAGGAGAGCACCATGGGGGGGGGGGGGGTTACTTGTCTCAGCATGACTTGTCTCCTAGCTGTCTGATGGCCATCAACCATCTAACAGCAGGTTTAGCTGTTTATGCAAGCTGACTGCTAAAATGCAGAAAGTTCTGGAAGGGCCAGGACTCCATTTTAATCAAAAGGCACACAAATACCGTATGGTATCAGCTTAGATAAAAATACTTTCCACACTTCCCTCAACCACTGTCTGTCCCACCTGTGACAGGGACTGTGGTTCCAGTATTGGGCTGTTCCGCCACCTGAGGACTTTTTTCTGCCGGTGCAGTGAGGCTGTGGCTGCCATTAAAGGGGCTGACCGAAGGCCGCTGCCGCCATGTTTATTTATTGTCTGCCGCCTGGACATCACATAGTTCAGGGTCAACTCATAACTCATGGCCATAACACGTGAGGACTCATGTTTAGAGTGGAGGCAAGTCTTCCTGACTCCGAGGGACTGCCTCTGATGATGATGAAGCTGAGTTAACCTTCCCGTGAGGTCATTGGTCCCAGTAACCCCCACACACCGCTCCACCAATCACATGGCTCGGATAGAGTTGAGTGGCATTACGACCAACCAATAATCAGAACGGAAAGGCGGGTCAGTAATATGATTGCCATTTTGCTGAGCCAATCAGCGGCTCGCTGTGAAGGAACGCAGGGTCTGAGCTGTGGGGACGAAGAGAAACCCGCTGTGTGATTGGCGAATGGCTGTGCATATGCAAATAAGGGAACAAATTAAGCATGTGACTAAGAAAATAAGCGATAAATATTGCCTGATTCATTGTGTGTTCCCATTAATATACATGGAATGCCTTAGTCATATTCAACAATTCTTCTCAATATGTATGAGGCCATGATCGTTACGCAGTCCCTTTGATGTTAAAGAGGCGACACATGACCTGAGCCGCATTTTCTTACAAATCCATTTCTCAGGTACCGTCGTGTACGACCGTTGTCGTACTTTTTGGACCGGGGAGATGGTGGGAGACCAAGCTTTGGTTTCTCCTGCTCCGTTTCCCTTCTCCTCTAGGGGGAGACATGAACTAATTACAGAGTCGTGGTTAATGTCAGCGTTATAGTTTTAAATCGGTCATTAATCCGTGTGCAATATTGCAGTGGCTATTGATAGCGCATGATTTCACGTTTAGACCTGAAGATTAGAGGCTACGAGTTGGGATGAACTGGACATCACTCATAATTCATGGTCAATTCATAACTCATCGTCAAAACGCATACTTGGACTCCATGCGATCTCGAGCTCTGGTGAACAAGTCCAGGTCGCTGTTTGGAGTGTGGGCAGGTACAGCAGGAGTGGCGAGGTCAGGGTGAAGGAGCGGCGAAAGATTGTAGAGGGACGTGATCGGAGCCCAGGAGAGCCGCGAGTTCGGGGCCCAGAAGAGGTGAGGGCCCAGGGGCAGCACGGGCCCAGCCCACACTGCGATATGTGCGCGCACTAGGTCTGTGCAGCAGAGCAGGTCTCCAGTTCTCCTGGTTAATCCTTGCCACTGGACCAAGACCTAGCTCTGTCAAGCCCGTGTGGTGGCTGGTGTGCAACGGCCACCCCACGTTAAAAAAGTCCACACACAGGCATCTTTCACCCTTCAAGATTTAGTTCAGGACCTGGAATTTTAGGTCCATCATTGAAACATCTGTGAACTTTTTGACGTGGAAGCAAGTCATCCCCGATTGGAGGGACTGCCGATGATGATGATAAACAATGCCAGGACTGGTCTCTCGTTCGCTGCATGAATTGGATATCCACTCCAAATGGCAGCATGGATCCAGAATGCAGTGGTGAACGGTTTTTAGAACGGGAGGGAGGTATACAGTGGTAGCTTCTGGGACCACTGCTTTTCTTAATATATATAAATGTCCTAGACAGGGCACAATTTCGGATGATACAAAACTTGTAAGTATAGTGAACAGTGAGGAGGATCGTGTTAGATTTCAAGAGGACATAGACAGGCTGATGGAATGGGCAGACACATGAAATTTAATGCTGAAAAGTGTGATGTGATACATTTTGGTAGATAGAATGAAGAAGGGTCAAGGCAGGTCTGGAAGGAGATGCAGTGGTTGCTGTCGAGGTTCATCCCAAGCAGCTCCGTAACACAGGACTCTGTGCTCTACGGGCTGTTCCCAGGGACACACACCGAGACAGACATCACCTGCTGCTGGAGGGCCATCAACTCGGTGAAAGATGCTCTTTGGTCTTACCGAAACTTGCTGGTGTTCCAGAGCAAGGAGATGTCCACGTCTGCGTGTTGCAGACTGGCGCAATCCAAGATCCAGGATTATGGGCTGAGGGACGCACTTAAAATTGGTGCAGTCGCCGCAAAGGCACGGTGGGGAAGGGCCACAGTTTAAAGCCCTTCTGCCACGGAAAACCTGGGGGCAGGAATCAGTACAAAACCCCCCTCGGGCTGTATTTGTAATTTATTTTTTGTGTACATGGAGCACCATGATCTGTAAACACCGATGTCGTGCCATGTACAATGCAAGGTCTGTTGCGAAATGCATGTTGAAAAGAAAAAAAAATGTAAATGTACCGTCACCCATTCCGTGTACTGTATACTGACACATGAAATGTCATTTGTTTGCATGTACTACAAGATATCCTGTATTGGACCGAATTGCACTTGAACTGGAAAACAAGGAAATGTAATGAACGGAACTGCCGTCAGCACCCAAATAATAGTGTATGGGATTGCTGACCGCAGCTAAAGGTATTGAAATGACTTTGAATGTACTGTACAGATTTTTTTATGAATAAAGTATATTTTGAAATTTAAAAAAAGCTCCTTCCATCGGGCCCTGACAGCCTCGGTGTCCTTGATGAGTGTTTCCCCGTTCTTGGCCAGGATTGGGGTGGGGCCTTGGGAGTCTGGACCGTAGGTGGCCTTGACTGCAGCGAAGAATCCTCGCATATCGTGGCTGTCGGCCAGTTGTTGCATCTCCTGTGCTTTCTCCATCCACCACCTGTTCATTAGGTCCCGAGCTTTTTGTTGGACCTGAGCCTTGAGCCGTCTGTAATGTTGTTTTGCAGCTCCCGAGTTGGGCTGTTGCTTGAGGCTCAGGAATGGTCTGCGCTTGCGATCTATTAGTTCTTCGATCTCCTGATCATTCTCATCAAATCAGTCCTGATGTTTTCTGGTTGAGTGACATAGACATAGAAACATAGAAAATAGGTGCAGGAGTAGGCCATTCAGCCCTTCTAGCCTGCACCACCATTCAATGAGTTCATGGCTGAACATGCAACTTCAGTACCCCATTCCTGCTTTCTCACCATACCCCTTGATCCCCCTAGTAGTAAGGACTTCATCTAACTCCTTTTTGAATATATTTAGTGAATTGGCCTCAACTACTTTCTGTGGTAGAGAATTCCACAGGTTCACCACTCTCTGGGTGAAGAAATTCCTCCTCATCTCGGTCCTAAATGGCTTCCCCCTTATCCTTAGACTGTGACCCCTGGTTCTGGACTTCCCCAACATTGGGAACATTCTGCCTGCATCTAACCTGTCTAACCTCGTCAGAATTTTAAACGTTTCTATGAGGTCCCCTCTCATTCTTCTGAACTCCAGTGAATACAAGCCCAGTTAATCCAGTCTTTCTTGATAGGTCAGTCCCGCCATCCCGGGAATCAGTCTGGTGAACCTTCGCTGCACTCCCTCAATAGCAAGAATGTCCTTCCTCAAGTTAGGAAACCAAAACTACACAATAGTCCAGGTGTAGCCTCACCAAGGTCCTGTACAACTGTAGCAACACCTCCCTGTCCCTGTATTCAAATAGGAGGTGGGTGGGGTGGCTTGACCCATCCATCCACGGAGGTGTGTGGGGGACCTGACCCATCCACCTCCATGGCACGAACCTGGTATTGCAGTACTTCCAGGAACGGTGCAGTGGCTCTAGGCCTTTTGGCTAAGAGCATTGGCGCAGAGTGATCCTTGATGTGTGCAAGGTGACCTCTGGCGTTTGTGATCTGACAAAGAATTGGAAAGATTGGCTGCGAATTTCAAAAAAAAAAAAAAAAAACACCTCCCTGCCCCTGTACTCAAATCCCCTCGCTATGAAGACCAACATGCCATTTGCTTTCTTAACCGCCTGCTGCACCTGCATGCCAACCTTCAATGACTGATGTACCATGACACCCAGGTCTCGTTGCACCTTCCCTTTTCCTAATCTGTCACCATTCAGATAATAGTCTGTCTCTCTGTTTTTACCACCCAAGTGGAAAACCTCACATTTATCCACATTATACTTCATCTGCCATGCATTTGCCCACTCACCTAACCTACCCAAGTCATTCTGCAGCCTCATAGCATCACATTAAAAGAGATGGCAGAAGTTATAGCAGATGCATTCGTTATAATCTACCAAAATTCTCTCGACTCTGGGGAGGTACCAGCAGATTGGAAAGCAGCTAATGTAACGCCTCTGTTTAAAAAAGGGGGCAGACAAAAGGCAGGTAACTATAGGCTGGTTAGTTTAACATCTGTAGTGGGGAAAATGCTTGAAACTATCATTAAGGAAGAAATAGCAGGACATCTAGATAGGAATAGTGCAATCAAGCAGACGCAACATGGATTCATGAAGGGGAAATTATGTTTAACAAATTTACTGGAATTCTTTGAGGATATAACGAACATGGTGGATAGAGGTGTACCGATGGATGTGGTGTATTTAGATTTTCAAAAGGCATTTGATAAGGTGCCACACAAAAGATTACTGCAGAAGATAAAGGTACACGGAGTCAGAGGAAATGTATTAGCATGGATAGAGAATTGGCTGGCTAACAGAAAGCAGAGAGTTGGGATAAATGGGTCCTTTTCGGGTTGGAAATCGGTGGTTAATGGTGTGCCACAGGGATTGGTGCTGGGACCACAACTGTTTACAATATACATAGATGACCTGGAAGAGGGGACAGAGTGTAATGCAACAAAATTTGCAGATGACACAAATATTAGTGGGAAAGTGGGTTGTGTAGAGGACACAGAGAGACTGCAAAGAGATTTAGATAGGTTAAGCGAATGGGCTAAGGTTTGGCAGGTGGAATACAATGTCGGAAAATGTGAGGTCATCCACCTTGTAAAAAAAAAACAGGAAAAGGGAATATTATTTGAATGGGGAGAAATTACAACATGCTGTGGTGCAGAGGGACCTGGGGGTCCTTGTGCATGAATCCCAAAAAGTTAGTTTGCAGGTGCAGCAGGTAATCAGGAAGGCGAATGGAATGTTGGCCTTCATTGCGAGAGGGATGGAGTACAAAAGCAGGGAGGTCCTGCTGCAACTGTATCGGGTATTGGTGAGGCCGCTCCTGGAGTACTAGGTGCAGTTTTGGTCACCTTACTTAAGGAAGGATATACTAGCTTTGGAGGGGGTACAGAGACGATTCACTAGGCTGATTCCGGAGATGAGGGGGTTACCTTATGATGATAGATTGAGTAGACTGGGTCTTTACTCGTTGGAGTTCAGAAGGATGAGGGGTGATCTTATAGAAACATTTAAAATAATGAAAGGGATAGACAAGATAGAGGCAGAGAGGTTGTTTCCACTGGTTGGGGAGACTAGAACTAGGGGGCACAGCCTCAAAATATGGGGGAGCCAATTTAAAACCGAGTTGAGAAGGAATTTCTTCTCCCAGAGGGTTGTGAATCTGTGGAATTCTCTGCTCAAGGAAGCAGTTGAGGCTCATTGAATGTATTCAAATCACAGATAGATAGATTTTTAACCAATAAGGAAATTAAGGGTTTTGGGGAGCGGGCGGGTAAGTGGAGCTGAGTCCACGGCCAGATCAGCCATGATCTTGTTGAATGGTGGAGCAGGCTCGAGGGGCTAGATGGCCTAATCCTGTTCCTAATTCTTATGTTCTTATGTTCTTATCCTCCTCGCAGCTCACACTGCCACTCAACTTAGTGTCATCCGCAAATTTGGAAATACTGCCTTTAATCCTCTCGTCTAAATCATTAATGTACAATGTAAACAGCTGGGGCCCCAGCACAGAACCTTGCGGCACTCCAGGTGTGGCCTCACCAAGGCCCTGTACAACTGTAGTAACACCTCCCTGCCCCTGTACTCAAATCCCCTTGCTATGAAGGCCAACATGCCATTTGCTTTCTTAACCGCCTGCTGTACCTGCATGACACCCAGGTCTCATTGCACCTCCCCTTTTCCTAATCTGTCACCATTCAGATAATAGTCTGTCTCTCTGTTTTTACCACCAAAATGGATAACCACACATTTATCCACATTATACTTCATCTGCCATGCATTTGCCCACTCACCTAACCTATCCAAGTCACTCTGCAGCCTCATAGCATCCTTCTCGCAGCTCACACTGCCACCCAACTTAGTGTCATCCGCAAATTTGGAGATACTACATTTAATCCCCTCATCTAAATCATTAATGTACAATGTAAACAGCTGGGGCCCCAGCACAGAACCTTGCGGTATCCCACTAGTCACTGCCTGCCATTCTGAAAAGTACCCATTTACTCCTACTCTTTGCTTCCTGTCTGACAACCAGTTCTCAATCCATGTCAGCACACTACCCCCAATCCCATGTGCTTTAACTTTGCACATTAATCTCTTGGTGCATCTGTGATGACTCCCTGTGCAAAGCCTTCCCAATCGAGATCCTCATCTGCCTGACTCTGAGCAGGACTCCTGGGCCGACTTACCCTCCGGGGAGCTGGCTCCCCTCGCTTCCCCTCGCGCTGGGCGTTGGTGCAGGCCACTGGGTCCAGGAGTGTCAGGATCTGGGAAGCCCCGGAAGTTGCTGGTGTCCCCACTCGCGGGCACTAGGGTCGGGTCCCGGCCGGTGGCCACACATGTCCCGACATCCTCCTCGCCCCTCCTCGTTCGGTTCATCGTCTATAAGCAGAAAGCAACACACGTTTGGGGAACAGTTGGGGAGGGGGCAGGAAGGCAAGAAGGAGGGGGCATCGTTATTTTGCAGACACAGGTTGTAAGGCATGTGGGATGAAGGGTGGGGGGGTGTCGCAGAAAACGGACATCTGATTGACAAAGCGTCAGTGTGCTGTGGGAGCTCGGCCTGTCCAGCCATCACCGCTCCGACTGCTGGGCCCATGGGGACAGACACTCACTCGCTCCTTGATAGCGGTGAGGTCCTGGAGGTCGGGCTCCCCTCCTCCCGCCTGTTGTGGGTGAGCTCGGCCTGCATAGCAACATAGAAACATAGAAAATAGGAGCAGTAGTAGGCCATTCGGCCCTTCGAGCCTGCACCGCCATTCAACATGATCATGGCTGATCCTCTACCTCAACACCATATTCCCGCTTTTTCCCCATACCCCTTGATGCCTTTTGTTTCTAGAAATCTATCTATCTCCCTCTTAAATAGATTCAGTGACTTGGTCTCCACAGCCTCCTGTGGTAGAGAATTCCACAGGTTCACCACTCTCTGAGTGAAAACATTCCTCCTCATCTCGGTCCTGAAATTCCTACCCTATATCCTGAGACTGTGACCCCTTGTTTTCGACTTCCCAGCCCAGGGAAACATCCTCCCCACATCCAGTCTATCCAACCCAGTCAGAATTTGACATGTTTCAATGAGATCCCCTCTCATTGTTCTAAACTCTAGTGAATACAGGCCCAGTCGACCCAATCTCTCCTGATGCAAAGAGCAAAACAAGAAGTTGTCTGTGGGTCTGTACCGACTGGTCTGTCATAAGTGACTCGCTACTGATGTCGTGAGGCGTGAATGTCGGCCTCTCAGCCTGCGGGGCGGCTCACAGAGGACGTGTAAAAGGTGGGGAAGGCCACAAAGAGCTTCGAGTATGTGTGGGGCTGAAGGCCTGTGACTGCATGTGGAGCGTTCAAAGGTGTTGTTGGTGTCCTCACGCTGTCAGGAGCCAGAAGGTGAGAGACACTTGGATGGGCGAGGAATGTCTGAGGAGGCTGTGGCAAGCTTTGAGGGCGTGTGCAGCAACAAGGAGCATGCCCTGGCACACAGAGAAGACGTGGACAGTGTCCAGCAGTGAGGCTCACATGAAGGCATTGTACAGATAATGTAACGGGTACTCACCCTGACAACCCTAGTCAGGTCATTGCATTTTTTGCAACATTGAGTGGCCACCATGGGTGTAAGGGATAAATTGTAAGAGTTGCAAATATGTGGTCAGAATTATGCTGAAGGTAGTGAACTTATCAGTAGTAGGAGGGTCTGTATAATTGCCGATGTATGTAACACTTGCTTATGTAGGTACAAATGTAATACATTAAACTGAATCCGTAACCTCTGTAATACTGAAACAGCAAATTCAGCAGTTGTTGATCAGAAGTCTCTGAGGAAGAGATAAGGAAGTCAGTACAGCCACCCAGGAGTCGGACAGACTGGAGTATAGGACAAAATGGAACAACACAATGATGGGAGATGGACAGTTGCATATACCACTCAGAGCCAGTCTGATAAGAGTCAACAAATCAATGTAACTTCGCTGATAGCAATAGACCTATCGATGATTTTTGTGGGCGGGTGCTCCTCTCCAAAACCTGTATAAGTTCTACTTGAAAACTCTTGTATTTTGGAGGTTCCACGACTGAACCTTCCCCTGCAATTGCTCGTTGAACCTGGGAATTTGTGTGTTCACTTCCGTGGTCGTTATACAACAAGAGAAGGGCGAGGTGTCGATTAACTATATCAGTTAGTCCACCTTGAGGGAGAGAAGCCTCCTTTTTAACCCCTATAATGGGCATCGTGACGTGGGCAGAGACGCGCTGTGCCACCTCCCACCAAGCCTCCTGATGCCCTGAAACATCCGTTCATCCATTCCGGGCCATAGATTGTTCTCCTCTGTCACGGGCTGTGTGTCTACTATATCTGTCTCAATCGCGGGCTGGATCTGATTGTGCTTATAAATGCCGCTCTTTACTAAAACACCTTACAACTCCTAAGACCCATTGGGTAATGTGTGTGTGACCTGCGATCCAGATCTTACAAGAGAGAGAGAGACTGGGGAGAGAGGGAGGGAGTTCGTATGATCAACTAAAAGCTTTTAATTAATTGTACCACAAACAAACTTTCAGAACGGGCAGGTAAATGACAAATTAATTTCAATACAGAGAAGTGTGAGGTGGGGCATTATGGTAGGGGAATAAAGAGGCCACATACTACTTGTGCATGAAACACAAAAGGTTAATATGCAGGTACAGCAAGTGATCAGGAAGGCCAATGGAATCTTGGCCTTTATTGCAAAGGGGATGGAGTATAAAAGCAGGGAAGTCTTGCTACAGTTATACAGGGTATTGGTGAGGCCACACCTGGAATACTGCATGCAGTTTTGGTTTCCATATTTACTTTAGAGGCAGTTCAGAGAAGGTTCACTCGGTTGATTCCGGGGATGAGGGGGTTGACATACGAGGAAAGGTTGAGTAGGTTGGACCTCTACTCATTGGAGTTCAGAAGAATGAGAGGTGATCTTATCGAAACGTAACAGATTATGAGGGGGCTTGACAAGGTGGATGCAAAGAGGATGTTTTCACTGATGTGTGAGACTAGAACTAGGGGGCATGATCTTAGAATAAGGGGCCACCCATTTAAAACTGAGATGAGGAGAAATTTCTTCTCTCAGAGGGTTATGGATCTGTGGAATTCGCTGCCTCAGAGAGCTGTGGAAGCTGGGACATTGAATACATTTAAGACAGAAATAGACAGTTTCTTAAACGATAAGGGCATAAGGGGTTATGGGGAGCGGGCGGGGAAGTGGAGCTGAGTCCATGATCGGATCAGCATTGATTTTATTGAATGGCGGAGCAGGCTCGAGGGGCTGTATGGTCTACTCCTGCTCCTATTTCTTATGTTCTTATGAAATTAGAATCTAAATGGAGTAGAGGTGCAAAGGGATCGAGGTATAGATTCACAAATCAATCATCGACGGGAGGGTGAACAATGGTTCCAAAGTCGGCATTGACCGCAGTGGTTCACTCGCCTCCTTCAATCCCTTCAGGAACTTCAGTGTTGGGTGATGTTTCTGAAGGTTACATCAAAGTAACCTCGCTTCGGGATGTCCCACAATCTTCATGCCGCACGATTCAAGCAGTATGTTCTTGACGAAGAAGGACCGGTCCATTGTTGTCGCTCCTCCTGCTTTCTTAGCAGTCACTCGAATGGTATTTCGAACCCCCAGGACTTCTCTGTTTTTATACTCTATCCCCCTTGCAATAAAGGCCACCATTCCATTTGCCTTCCTGATTACTTGCTGTACCTGCACACTAACTTTTTGGGTTGCATGTATGAGAACCCCTAGACCCCTCTGTACCTCAGCATTTTGTAACACTCCCCATTTAAATAATAATTTGCATTTTTCTTTTTCTTACCAAAGTGGATAACCTCACATTTTCCCACATTATACTCCATCTGCCAAATTTTTACCCACTTACTTAGCCTGCCTATATCCCTTTGTAGATTCTTTGTGTCTTCCTCACAACAAGCTTTCCCACCCATCTTTGTATCATCAGCAAACTTGGCTACATTACACTCGGCCCCTTCATCCAAGTCATTAATATAGATTGTAAATAGTTGGGGCCCCAACACCGATCCCTGTGGCACCCCACTAGTTATTATTTGCCAACCTGAAAATGACCCATTTATCCCGACTCTCTGTTTTCTGTTCGTTAGCCAATCCTCTATCCATGCTAATATATTACTCCCAACCCCGTGAGCACTTATTTTGTGCAGTAACCTTTTATGTGGCACCTTACCTAATGCTTTCTGGAAATCCAAATACACAACATCTACTGGTTCTCCCTTATCCACTCTGCTCATTGCATCCTCAAAGTACTCCAGCAAATTTGTCATGATTTCCCTTTCATAAAACCATGTTGACTCTGCTTGACTGCATTATGATTTTCTAAATATCCTGCTATTACTTCCTTAATAATGGACTCCAGCATTTTCCCAACGACAGATGTTATGCTAACTGGTCTATAGTTCCCTGCTGTCTGTCTCCCTCCTTTCTTAAATACATTTGCGGTTTTCCAGTCCGCTGGGACCTCTCCAGAATCCAGGGAATTTTGGTAGATTACAACCAACACATTCACCATTTCTGCTGCCACTTCTCTTAAGCCCTTGGATGCAGACCATCAGGTCCAGGGGACTTGTCCACCTTTACTCCCATTAGTTTACGTAGGACTTTATCTCTAGTGATGGTGATTGTTTTAAGTCCTCCGCTCCCCCTCAATAGCTCCTTGATTATCAATTACTGGGATGTTTTTAGTGTCCTCTACCATGTCACTAAAGTGCTGCATGTAAAGAGTGTTTTAATAATGCGTTTTAAGAAGATGGGTATTTACATACAGACAGCAGTGAGATGGGTGTGCCTGCTGGACCTGCCCACGCTCCAATCACCGACCTGGACCTTGGTGATGTCCCTCTTCACTGCCGTTGCTCTCCTGCTCCAGCCGTCACACTGCTCCTTCCGCTCCCCGGCCTGTTGCGATGGTGCTCGCAGGCTGGGGGCCTCTCCGTCTGCTGGGCAGGTACAGCAGGAGCAGCGAGATCGGGGCGAAGGAGCAGCGAGAGATTGTCGAGGGACATGATCGGGGCCCAGAAGAGGCGAGGGCCCAGGGGCAGCACGGGCCCAGCCCACACTGCGATATGTGCGCGCACTAGGTCCATGCAGCAGAGCAGGTCTCCAGTCGTCCTGGTTAACCCTTGCCACTGGACCAAGACCTAGCTCTGTCAAGCCCGTGTGGTGGCTGGTGTGCAACGGCCACCCCACGTTAAAAAAATCCACGCACAGGCATCTTCCACTCTTCGGGATATAGTTCGGGATCCGGAATATTAGGTCCTTCATTGAAGCACCTGTGAACTCTTTAACGTGGAAGCAAGTCATCCTCGACTCGAGGGACGGACTATGATGATGATGGGTGTGCCTGCTTCTCACACCTGTCCTGGGCACTCCGCAGTATCAGACGCCCACGATGGGCCAGTCAGTGCTGGACAATGTTTCAAGCCGTCAGCAGGCTGGCCAAGGTGAGTGAGGGCCCTAGGGCCCAGACACACACTGGGATGATGCTGCAGGTACGACTCACGGCCACACTGTCCCGCTGTCACGTTCTGGAACAGCTGCACTGTCGCCGTTTGCGCGAACACGTTCAGGCGCATGTTTGAGAGGCCCCGCAGGCGCATGTTTGAGAGGCCCCGCGGGCGCTCTGATCGCCAGGGAGAGGAATGGGCCGGACCGGCGGGGGGTGGGGTGGGGGGGGGGCACTTGTTGCAGAGTGACTGAAAGCTGTGGGCCTCTGTGAGGAGGTGGGCCCAGCCGTTGAGAATCACTGGCAAGCACTGAAGCTTTTATAAGGAGGAGCAGGCTTGAAATGGCCGGATTCTATGATCACTGAAACCACTGCACAGTTTCAGGAATCAAGTTGACTTTTGGTACCATCGACACGTTGGATAATTGGTGGCCGACCGTCCCTGTCACAGGTTTATAATCTCCCAGCGCGATTCCCGATGGAGAAGGCAGGCGTGCGACCTGCTCACAAACCTCTGCCAGTGGAGCGTCGTTCATTCACTGCCCGCAGCAGCCTCCAACACTCAGGACAAAGGGCCCCTCGCTCGGAACAAGAACTCGCGCACGTGCTCAGAGGTACTTCAGCTTAGGCAGTCCCTCCGAGTCGAGGATGACTTGCTTCCCAACTAAAAGTGAGTTGTCAGGTGACTGAAGCGTCCAATGTGGGACCGACAGTCTCTGTCCCAGGTGGGGCAGGCGGTGGTTGAAGGAACGGGTGGGTGGGGAGTCTGGGTTGCCGTGTGTTCCTTCCGCTGTCTGCGCTTGGCTTCAGCGTGCTCTCGGTGACGAGACTCGAGGTGCTCAATGCCTCCCGGATGCACTTCCTCCACTTTGAGTGGTCTTTGACCAGGGACTCCCAGATGTCGGTGGGGATATTGCACTTTACCAGGGAGGCTTTGAGGGTGTCCTTCTAACATTTCCTCTGCCCACCTGGGGCTCACTTGCCGTGTCGACGTTCCGAGTAGAGCGCTTGCTTTGGGAGTCTCGTGTCTGGCATGTGGACGATGTGGTCCGCCCGACAGAGCTGATCAAGTGTGGTCAGTGCTTCGATGCTGGGGATGTTGGCCTGAGCGAGAACACTGAGGTAAAGACCCCGACCCACAGTCCATCAAAGGGGCAATGTGTGCGCGCAAAATGTTTCGGGTCACAAAGCCCAGGTACGAACCGCCTCCCCCCCCCCCCCCCCCATAATGGAATCTCCCTGGTGCACCCCCTCCCAATAATGGAACCACCCCGATGACCCCCCCCCCCACAATAATGGAACCATCCCGGTTTGCCTCCCCTCCCAATAATGGAACCATCCTGGTTCGCCCCCACCCCCCCGCAATAATGGAACCACCCTGATGCCCCCCCCCCCGCAATAATGGAACCATCCCGGTGCCCGCCACCTCTCCCCTCATCTCTGATCCATCACAAGTCAGCAGCTCAGAGTCAAACCGAATAAATTCAGACCCAGACATGAGGGAGGGAACCCCCAGTGGTGGAGAGCTCTGGGAACCGTGGGTCCAAACTCACCTATTCCCCCGCCCCCAGCATACTACGCTCATCACATGCCACGTCTCCAGTTACCCACATATCCAGAGATGAAACCAGCTGTTGTGCCGATGTGTTGCAGTTCCATTCTCATCCAACAGATGTCCTCACCCTCCTTTGCCAACACACTTCCAGGTCCACATTAAGGCTGAGATGAGAACATAAGAACGTAAGAAATAGGAGCAGAAGTCGGCCATTTGGCCCCTCGAGCCTGCTCCGCCATGTAATAAGATCATGGCTGACCTCATCTTGGGCTCACTTCCCTGCCCGCTCCCCATAACCCTTCACTCCCTTATCGCTCAAAAGTCTCTCTAACTCCAACTTAAATCCATTCAATGACCCAGCCTCCACAGCTCTCTGGGGTAGAAAATTCCAAAGATTCACGACCCTCTGAGAGAAGAAATTCCTCCTCATCTCAGTTTTAAATGGGCAACCCCTTATTCTGAAACTATTTTCCCACGAGGGGAAACATCCTCTCTGCATCTACCTTGTCGAGCCCCCTCAAAATGTTATATGTTTCAATAAGATCACCTAAACTCCACCTGCTCAAACTTTCTTCATAAATCAACACCTTCATCCCTGGAATCAACCGAGTGAACCTTCTCTGAACAGCCTCCAATGGAAGTATATCCTTCCTTAAATAAGGAAAACAAAACTGTACGCAGTACTCCAGGTGTGGCCTCACCAATACCCTGCACAGTTGTAGCAGGACCTCTCTGCTTTTATACTCTATTCCCCTTGCAATAAAGGCCAACATTCCAGTTGCCTTTCTGATTACTTGCTGTACCTGCATACTCACTTTTTCTTCACTCAGAGGGTGGTGAATCTTTGGAATTCTCTGCTCCAGAGGGCTGTGGATGCTCAGTCGTTGAGTATATTCAAGGCTGAGATTGATAGATTTTTGAACTCTAACGGAATCAAGGGAATGGAGATCAGGCAGGAAAGTGGAGTTGAGGTTGAAGATTAGCCATGATCCTATTGAATGGTGAAGCAGGCTTGAGGGGCCAGGTGGCCGACTCCTGCTCCGAACTCTTATGTTATTTTGTTCTTAACAAGCTGAACAAGGCATAACTTAGAGAGCAACTTTCCCAGAGTCTGGAAGCCCCACAATCACAGAGTTTTGTTTAATTTCAAAATATACTTTATTCATAAAAAAATCTGTACAGTACATTCAAAGGCATTTCAATACTTTTAGCTGCGGTCAGCAATCCCATACACTATTATTTGGGTGCTGACGGCAGTTCCGTTCGTTACATTTCCTTGTTTTCCAGTTCAAGTGCAATTTGGTCCAATACGGGATACCTTGTAGTACATTCAAACAAATGACATTACATGTGTCACTATACTGTACACGGAATGGGTGACGGTACATTTACATTTTTTCTTTTCAACGTGCATTACGAAACAGACCTTGCATTGTACATGGCACTACATAGGTGTTTACAAATCATGGTGCTCCATGTACACAAAATGTAAATTACAAGTACGGCCCGAGGGGAGTTTTGTACTGATTCCTGCCCCTGGGTTTACCGTGGCAGAAGGGCTTTAAACTGTGGCCCTTCCCCACCGTGCCTTTGCGGCGACTGCACCAATTTTAAGTGCGTCCCTCAGCACGTAATCCTGGATCTTGGATTGCGCCAGTCTGCAACACGCAGACGTGGACATCTCCTTGCTCTGGAGAACCAGCAAGTTTCGGCAAGACCAAAGAGCGTCTTTGACCGAGTTGATGGCCCTCCAGCAGCAAGTGATGTCTGTCTCGGTGTGTGTCCCTGGGAACAGCCCGTAGAGCACAGAGTCCTGTGTTACGGAGCTGCTTGGGATGAACCTCGACAGCAACCACTGCATCTCTTTCCAAACCTGCCTTGCGAAGGCGCAATCCTGAAGGAGATGGGTGACACTCTCGTCATGTCTGCGTGTTGCAGACTGGCGCAATCCAAGATCCAGGATTACGTGCTGAGGGACGCACTAAAAATTGGTGCAGTCGCTGCAAAGGCACGGTGGGGAAGGGCCACAGTTGAAAGCCCTTCTGCCACGGAAAACCCAGGGGCAGGAATCAGTACAAAACTCCCCTCGGGCCGTACTTGTAAACTTTTTGTATACATAGAGCACCATGATCTGAAAACACCTATGTAGTGCCATGTATAATGCAAGTTCTGTTTAGTAATGTATGTTGCAAAGAAATGTAACTGTACCCTCACCCATTCCGTGTACCGTATAGTGCCACTTTTAATTAATTTGATGACTGTATTACAATGTATCCTGGATTGTACTGAAATGAACCTCGAAATGTAAAGCAAGCAAATATATTGAACGGAACTGCCATCAGCATCTAAATGTAGTGTATGGGATTGCTGACCGCATCCAAATGTACTGAACTGCTTTTGAATGTATTGTATAAATTTTTATATGAATAAAGTATATTTTGAAATAAAAAGAAAATTGGTTGGGGAGCTGGTGGTGGATCTGCTTTCATCTGCACAGTACTACATGTAACGTGATTTACGGATTGTTCTAAACTGTACCTTGAAATGAAATACACGCTGGTGCATTGTATGGAACTGCTGTCAGCATCCAAACGAATTGTATGGAATTGCTGACCGCAAGGTCCTGAGCTATTCTCCAGTGTATTGTGAACATTTTATATGAATAAAATTGATTTTTGGAAAAAAAAAATCTCCCCACCCAAACATTTCTAGACATTTCACCACTGTGGAAGTGAATACTTAAAAAAAATGTGGCTGCCGCACAGAATCTCCGCCATCACCTCGTTTGCATTAAACCGACTGATGATAGTCACTAACATATTGACATGAAATATTGTCTGTTAGTAAGGTATGGCCTTGATTTTTAATCGGAGCACAAAATGCCATCATCATAGGCATCAGAATCGAGGAAGACTTGCTTCCACTCTAAAAGTGAGTTGTCAGGTGACTGAACAGTCCAATATGGGAATTACAATCTCTGCCACAGGTGGGGCAGATAGTCATTGAGGGTAAGGGTGGATGGGACTGGTTTGCCGCACGCTCCTTCCGCTGCCTGCACTTGTTTTCTGCATGCTCTCGGTGATGAGCCTCGAGGTGCTCAGCACCCTCCCGGATGCACTTCCTCCACTTAGGGAGGTTTTTGGCCAGGGACTCCCAGGTGTTGGTGGGGATATTGCACTTTTTCAGGGAGGCTTTGAGGGTGTCCTTGTAACGTTTCCTCTGCCCACTCGGGGCTCGCTTGCCGTGTAGGAGTTCCGAGTAGAGCGCTTGCTTTGGGAGTCTTGTGTCGGGCATGCGGGCAATGTGGCCTGCCCAGCAGAGCTGGTCAAGTGTGGTCAGTGCTTTGATGCTGGCGATGTTGGCCTGATCGAGAACACTAATGTTGGTGTATCTGTCCTCCCAGAGTATTTGCAGGATCTTGCGGAGACACCATTGGTGGTATTTCTCCAGTGATTTAAGGTTTCTCCTGTATATGGTTCACATCTCTGAGATACAGGAGGGCGGGTATCACTGCAGCCCTACAGACCATAAGCTGTAGTGAGAGGGCCTGATCTTCGAACACTCTCTTCCTCAGGCGGCCGAAGGCTACACTGGCGCACTGGAGGCAGTGTTGAGCCTCGTCATCGATGACTGCCCTTGCTGATAGTAGGCTCCCGAGGTATGGAAAATGGTCCACGTTGTCCAGGGCCGCGCCGTGAATCTTGATGACTGGGGGGCAGTGCTGTGTGGTGGGGTCAGGTTGGTGGAGGACCTTTGCCTTATGGATGTTTAGTGCAAGGCCCATGCTTTCGTACGCCTCGGTGAAGATGTTGACTTGGAGTTCAGTCTCTGAATGTGCGCAAACACAAGCGTCGTTCGACAACAGAGGGTAGGACGGTCTTGGATCTGGCCTGACGGTTGAACAGGTTCCCACTGGTTCTGTAGTTTAGTTCCACCCCAGCGGGGAGCTTGTTGAGAGTGAGATGAAGCATTGCAGCGAGGAAGATCGAGAAGAGGGTTGGGGCGATGACACAGCCCTGTTTGACCCCGGTCCGGATGTGGATTGGGTCTGTGGTGAATCCGTTGGTCAGGATCAGGGCCTACATGTCATCGTGGAGCAGGCGGAGGATGGTGACAAACTTTTGGGGACAGCTGAAACGGAGGAGGACGCTCCATAGTCCCTCGTGGTTAACAGTGTTAAAGGCCTTTGTAAGGTCAAAGAAGGTCATGTACAATGTTTGCTGCTGTTTCCTGCATTTTTCTTGTAGCTGTCCACCATAAAAATCATGTCCATAGGGGACGAAATCCGCACTGTGACTCCGGGAGGGGCTCCTCAGCCATAGGGAGAAGACAGTTGAGGAGGATTCTAGCGATGACTTCTCCAGTGGCTGAAAACAGGGAGATTTCTCTGTAGTTGCTGCAATCGGACTTGTCCCCTTTTTAAAAAATGGCCATCCATTCATCACCAGAGGCAGTCCCTCGGGATCGAGGAAAACTTGCCTCCGCTCCGAGCATGAGTTCTTAGGTGGCTGAACAGTCCAATATGAGAACCACAGTCCCTGTCACAGGTGGGACAGATAGTGGTTGAGGGAAGAGGTGGGTGGGTGGGACAGGTTTGCCGCACGCTCCTTCCGCTGCCTGCACTTGATTTCTGCATGCTCTCGGCGACGAAACTCGAGGTGCATAGCGCCGTCCTGAATACACTTCCTCCACTTAGGGCGGTCTATGGCCAGGGACTCCCAGGTATCAGTGGGGATGTCGCACTTTATCAGGGAGGCTTTGAGGGTGTCCTCTGCCCACCTTTGGCTCGTTTGCCATGAAGGAGTTCCGAGTAGAGCGCTTGCTTTGGGAGTCTCGTGTCTGGCATGTGAACAATGTGGCCTGCCCAGCGGTGCTGATCAAGTGTGGTCAGTGCTTCAATACTGGGGATGTTGGCCTGGTCGAGGACGCTAATGTTTGTGCGTCTTTTCTCCCAGGGGATTTGCAGGTTCATGCGGAGACATCGCTGGTGGTATTTCTCCAGCAGCTTGAGGTGTCTCTGAGCCAAACAGGAAGGCGTATATTACTATGGCCCTATAAACCGAGCTTGGTGACAGTTTTGAGGGCCTGGTCTTCAAACACTCTTTTCCTCAGGCTGCACTGGAGGCGGTGTTGGATCTCATCATCAATGCCTGCTCTTGTTGATAGGAGGCACCTGAAATAGGGGAAGTGGTCCACAGTGTCTTGATGTTTTGGGGGCAGTGCTGTGTAGCGAGGACAGGCTGGTGTCTTACTAATGTTTAGCGTAAGGCCCCTGCTTTCAAAAACCTCTGGTAAATACGTTGACTATGTCTTGGAATTCAGCCTCTGTGCGTACTGTATGTAGCTCGACTGACAGAGATCGGGGTGGGTGGTCTTGGACCTGCGAAGGTTGAACAACTGCCCATCGGTTGATAAGCTCCCCGCTGTAATGGCCATGACGTGAAATATGGTAGCAAGTACTCCTTTCCTTGAACACTGACTCTGCATTTCAGTTCATGTTTCCCCCCTGGAGGGGAAGGGAGACGGAACAGGAGAAACCAAAGCTTGGCCTCCCCCCATCACATAGAATAGAGGGAGCCCCCACCATCTCCCCGTCCAAAAATTGGAAAAGGTGCGACAACGGTCGCAGCGCACACAATAGAGGGCAGCAGAACCAGAGATGGGTCTTCGAAAAATCAGCGCAGCTTCCGCTCGGGTCTCTCACACGTCACCTCTTTTATATCAAGCCGACTGCGTCGCGATCATGGCCCCATATGAACTGTTGACTGTGGCTGAGGCTTTCCATGTATTTCAATCCGAACACAAAATGAATAAGGCAATATCTATCGCTTAGTTTCTTGGTCACATGTTTAATTTGTTTCCTTATTTGCATATCCCCAGCCATTCGCCAATTGCACAGCGGGTTTCTTTTCGTCCCCACGGTACAGACCCGGCGTTCCTTCACAGCGAGACGCTGAGTGGCTCAGAAAAATGGCAATCATATTACTGCCCCGCCTTTCCGTTTTGATTATTGGTTGGTCGTAATGCCACTCAACAGTATCCAAGCCATGTGATTGGTGGAGTGGTGTGTGGGCGGCTGAGACCAATGTGCTGAGGGGGTGGGTTTAAGCTCATTTGTCCGGGGAATGGGAAGGGCCACATTGTAATCAGGGAGGAGGAGTGTAAAATATTCGATAAAATAAACTTAGCGAGAGAGGAAGTATTAAGGGGTTCAGCATCTTTGAAAGTGTATAAATACCCCAAATCTCCTGCCAGTCCATTCAGTCACTCCCAACTATGGGAGGCGGCACACAACCAGCAGGCCCGCCCCCACACACCGCTTCACCAATCACATGACGCGGATGAGCTTGAGTGGCATTAATGAAAAAAATTAATAACAACCAATAACTGGAATGGAAAGGCGGGGTTCGAGAGTGATTGATGTTACAATGAGCCAATCAACGGCTCGCTGTAATGTGGGGTCTGCGCTGTGCAATTGGCCTGTCCAGTGGAGCTGATCAAGTGTGGTCAGTGCTTCAATGCTGGGGATGTTGGCCTGATCGAGGACACTGATGTTTGTGCGTCTGTCCTCCCAGGGGATTTGTAGGATCTTGCGGACACATCGTTGGAGGTATTTCTCCAGCGACTTGAGGTGTCTACTGTACATGGTCCATGTCTCTGAGCCATACAGGAGGGCCCTAGTCGACACTAACACCCAGCAGTGAAACTCCCCCCGAGACACCGAGTCCATGGAAGAGCAGGGAGCAGAAACAGAAGGAAAACAGGAATGGCAGCTCGTCATCAAGAAGAAGCAAGACAAAGGAAAAGAGGCCTCCTGCAGAAACGAGAGGCAAAAGACGGCTACCGTCCACGATGGACAGCAGTGGCTGCAGCTCATCATAGAAACATAAAACCATCGAAAATAGGTGCAGGAGGCCATGGCTGAACATGCAACTTCAGTACGCCTTTCCTGCTTTCTCGCCATACCCCTTGATCCCCCGAGTAGTAAGGACTTCATCTAACTCCTTTTTGAATATATTTAGTGAATTGGCCTCAACAACTTCCTGTGGTAGAGAATTCCACAGGTTCACCACTCTCTGGGTGAAGAAGTTTCTCCTCATCTCGGTCCGAAATGGCTTACCCCTTATCCTTAGACTGTGTCCCCTGGTTCTGGACTTCCCCAACATTGGGAACATTCTTCCTGCATCTAACCTGTCTGAACCCATCAGAATTTTAAACGTTTCTATGAGGTCCCCTCTCATTCTTCTGAACTCCAGTGAATACAAGCCCAGTTAATCCAGTCTTTCTTGATAGGTCAGTCCCGCCATCCCGGGAATCAGTCTGGTGAACCTTCACTGCACTCCCTCAATAGCAAGAATGTCCTTCCTCAAGTTAGGAAACCAAAACTGTACACAATACTCCAGGTGTGGCCTCACCAAGGCCCTGTACAACTGTAGCAACACCTCCCTGCCCCTGTACTCAAATCCCCTCGCTATGAAGGCCAACATGCCATTTGCTTTCTTAACCGCCTGCTGTACCTTCAATGACTGATGTACCATGACACCCAGGTCTCGTTGCACCTCCCCTTTTCCTAATCTGTCACCATTCAGATAATAGTCTGTCTCTCTGTTTTTACCACCAAAGTGGATAACCTCACATTTATCCACATTATACTTCATCTGCCATGCATTTGCCCACTCACCTAACCTATCCAAGTCACTCTGTAGCCTCATAGCATCCTCCTCGCAGCTCACACTGCCACCCAATGATGAAGGGCGAGACAAAAGCCCCCACTACCACCAGCAGAAGAAGAGGCAAAACGCCAGCGCAGTCCAGCTCCGGGACCCCGGGAGCAGTGATGTCATCGATGCACTCCCGCTCCGGATCTCTGGGAGCGACGAAGTGACAGCTGCACCCCAGCTCCAGAACGCTGTGGGAGATGACACCACAGGGGATGCACACAAGGAACAACGAATACCAGGCGAGGACAGCCCAGTTGACATGGACATAGCTAACCATCATCCTGCATCTGGCAAGCCATTCCAGCACATGTATAAAAACAATGGCCCATCCAGCCCCATGAAAAAAAACCCAAGCACAAACAGACATTGCAAATACCAAGTTAATATTTCCATCAAGAAACAGATTTAAAAGATCGACACATCCGAGACAGATTAACATTTTAATGAGCCTGCCAAAATATGACAAAGAAATAGCAAACCCGCAAAAATTAAACAAAGAATCTGGGCTGATTTGGCGCGAAGATTAGAACAGCTCCAAAGGTATAACTGAGCCCTGCTTTAACAAAGGACATGCCAGGCTTAACAGAAGGTATGCACACAGCAGCATAGCATCATAGAGGGAGAGAGGAGAGAGGCCATCGCAGCAGCTTTAACTAACTTCTCCAGCCTCGACGTCCTGCTATAGAAAAGGAAGAAAGAGCATCACCATCGTGGCAGCAACCGACCACAGCCGACGTGGTACCACCAAAAGCACCGCGATCGACCAACTTCGAAACAAAACTCCACAAGGAAGAAACCGAAGAATCGAAAGTTTCCACTCTACAACCTAGGCCTGACTACCGACAGGTGAAAACATTATCTAAAAAGACTTTGAAAACTATTTCTAATGAAAGAAAACGGGTACTTGCCCCATAAGTCCAAAACGCACTCTACCGCATCAGCGGACACCACCCAACTGAAGATTGCGCAATAAGAAGTCTTCTCCGACGTTCGGGGTACGGCGAGCAGAATCTACAGAGTCCAGCGAACCCCAAAATCGCGAAGCATCATTAACTGACCATAAAGGATTAGTAAGCATTGTCCCTGTTTGCCCGGGAGTCTAATCTAGTCAGTGTTAGTTATTGGGAGGTGGGAGGTGTATTATTCACTGTAACCTCTTTGAGTGATTATAAGTTTGACATTGTATTTTCTTGCCTATAATAAAATCAAAGTACTTTTGCACCAGACCAGTTGTCTCTTGCACTTTATCACATTCCCCAAATAAATCCAGAGTCTAGAACCCAAGGGAGTGGGAGCAATTCGAACTGCTCAGAAGGTCAGCGGTGACCTGACCCCCAAGACCACTCCCTTACAAGACTTGATTGGAAAGCTTTCAGTTTCCCACCCATTGATTAGAACTGTGCTACTGATGTATGTGTAGAGCAGTTTGATCCAATTGCGGATACCCTCCCCAAACCCCATCTTGGAGAGCACGTCCATCAGGTACGTGTGCGATATCCTACCAAAGACCTTCTCCTGGTCCAAGCTGATTAAACAGGTGTCCACTCTCCTGACCCACACGTAGGCGATCGTATCTGTGGTGTCCTTACACCTTACTATAGAATCACACGCGCATGTACTGCAGATAAAGTCACTACGTGACCTGAACCTTTATTGCCAGGACCAAGAAGTGCTGACCCTGCGTGGGACCTCCTTTTATATAACTGGATGACCAGGTGAGGAGTGTCTCCCACAAGTTCACCCCCTGTGATCAAGGTGTGCATTACTTAGGTGTATACAGTGTACAGTGTTGTTACATAAGGGTTACAGTTATGTGAAGGTTACAAACAGACATCACCTCCCCCCAACGTCTTTGGGTCAAAGATTGAGTCTTTCAGGCGGTCGACGCTCTCTCGTGGAGCGCCGCAGTTGGGGCTCTGGTTGTTGGGCCTTTGCATGCGTCTCTGTCGCCTGAGGTGATTCCGGCCTGTCCGGGCTGGCCGCAGGGACTGTGCATGCTGGTGAATGTCCTTGTTGCTCGATCACCGGCAGTGGTGTGGGTGACATCTCATGATCTTCCTCAGGTTCCTCAGTGTCCATGCTGAACCTTTTCTTTACTTGGTCCAGATGTTTGCAGCATATCTGTCCATTGTTACGTCTCACCACTATGACCCTATTCCCCTCTTTGCCAATTACAGTACCCTCAAGCCACTTGGGTCCCAAAGCATGATTGAGAACGAATACAGGGTCATCAATTTCTATGCAGCTCCCCACTGAGTTGCGATCATGGCACTCGATTTGGGACTGGCGCTTGCCCTCAACAATGTCTGACAGGGCTGGATGAACGAGAGACAGCCGCGTTTTAAGCGTGCGTTTCATGAGTAGTTCCGCGGGCGGGACTCCTGTGAGCGAATGCGGGCGGGATCTGTAGGCCAGCAGGAGGCGCGATAGGCGGTACTGAAGGGAGGGTCCCTGAATCCGGAGCATGCCCTGTTTTATGATTTGAACCACAAGTTCCGCCTGGCCATTGGAAGCTGGCTTGAACGGTGCTGTCCTGACGTGTTTGATACCATTACCCGACATAAACTCCTGGAATTCATAGCTAGTGAAACACGGACCATTGTCGCTAACCAGGATGTCCGGCAAGCCGTGGGTCGCAAAGACCGTACGCAGACTCTCCATGGTGGTGAATGTCGTGCACAAATTCAATATGATGCACTCGATCCATTTTGAGTATGCATCGATAACAATCAGGAACATTTTTCCCATGAATTGGCCCGCGTAGTCTACATGAATACGCGACCATGGCCTGGTGGGCCAGGACCACGGGCTGAGTGGGGCCTCCCTGGGGGCATTCCCAGCTGAGCACACATATGCACCTGTGAACCCAGTGTTCCAGGTCTGAGTCAATTCCCGGGCACCATACATGTGACCGGGCAATGGCCTTCATTAGCACGATGCCTGGGTGCTCGCTGTGGAGTTCCCTGATGAATGCTTCCCTTCCTTTCTGGGGCATGACTACCTCGGCCTTTTGGCTAAGATCATGCGTAACTGACCTGACAGGGGAGTAACCATGACCCCAACGTGGTTCTCCCTGGATCAGGAAGGTGGTTCTCCTATGCTTTTTGGAAATAGGAGGTGGGTGGGGTGGCTTGACTTGACCCATTCACCTCAGAGATACGATCGCCTACGTGCGGGACAGGAGGGTGAACACCTGTCTAATCAGCTTAGACCAGGAGAAAGCCTTTGACAGGATATCGCACACGTACCTGATGGACGTGCTCTCCAAAATGGGGTTCGGGGAGGGCATCCGAAATTGGGTCAAACTGCTCTACACAGACATCAGTAGTGCAGTTCTAATCAACGGGTGGGAAACTCAAAGCTTTCCAATCAGATCTGGAGTCAGGCAAGGCTGTCCTCTGTCGTCTGTCTTGTTTGTGTGTTGTATCGAGCCCTTTGCCGAGTCCATCAGGAAGGACGCGGGCATCAGAGGGGTGACGATCCCAGGCAGCGGAGGCGCCCAGGTCAAAACCTCGCTGTACATGGACGACGTCGCCGTCTTTTGCTCGGACACGCAGTCGGTCCGCAGATTGCTCGCAATCTGCGACCAGTTTGAACTGGCCTCGGGAGCAAAGGTCAACCGCACCAAAAGCGAGGCCATGCTCTTTGGTCACTGGACCGACCAAGCCTCCATTCCCTTCACCGTCAAGCCAGATTTCCTGAAGGTGCTGGGAATATGGTTCGGAGCGGACGGGGCGTGCGCCAAAAACTGGGACGAGCGCATTGCCAAGGTCAGACAGAAACTGTCATTTTGGGAGCAGCGCTCCCTTTCCATCACAGGCAAGAACCTGGTCATCAGGAGCGAGGTGCTCTCGATGTTGTTGTACGTGGCGCAGGTCTGGCCCATCTCACGATGCAGCGCCGCGGCAGTCACCCGAGCCGTCTTCCACTTTGTCTGGAGATCCAAAATGGACCGTGTCCGCAGAGACACGATGTACAAATCTCTGGACAGTGGAGGAAAGGACGTTCCGAACGTGGCCCTCATCCTGATGGCCACCTTTGTGTGCGGCTGCATCAAGCTATGCACAGCCCCCCAGTACGCAAACACCAAGTGTCACTACGTGCTGAGGTTCTACCTGTCCCCATTGTTGAGAAGGATGGGTCTGGCCACGCTGCCGCGAAACGCCCCCACCAGTTGGACCATGCCTGTCCACCTGTCCTTCGTGGAAAAGTTCTTCAAAAGAAACCCCTTTGACCACAAGGCCATCAAACAGTGGTCAGCACGTAAGGTCCTGGACACCCTACGAAAGAAGGAGACGGTGGACCCTGTCGGGTGGTTCCCTGAGCGGACTGTCGAACTTGTTTGGCAGAACGTCTCATCGCCAAAGCTTACACACAAGCACCAAGACGTAGCTTGGTTGGCGGTGAGGGGGGCCCTACCCGTCAGAGTGTTCATGCACAGCCGACGCCTCAGCAGCACGGCCCGGTGCCCCCGGGCCGGCTGCGGGGCGGACGAGACTGTCACCCATCTCCTTCAGGATTGCGCCTTCGCAAGGCAGGTCTGGAAAGAGATGCAGTGGTTGCTGTCGAGGTTCATCCCAAGCAGCTCCGTAACACAGGACTCTGTGCTCTACGGGCTGTTCCCAGGGACACACACCGAGACAGACATCACCTGCTGCTGGAGGGCCATCAACTCGGTCAAAGACGCCCTTTGGTCTTGCCGAAACTTGCTGGTCTTCCAGAACAAGGAGATGACCACGTCCGCATGTTGCAGACTGGCGCAATCCAAGATCCAGGAATACGTGCTGAGGGACGCACTGAAAATTGGTGCAGTCGCCGCAAAGGCACGGTGGGGTAGGGCCACAGTCTAAAACCCTTCCGCCACGGAAAACCCGGGGGCAGAAATCAGCACCAAACTCCCTCGGGCTGTATTTGTATTTGAAATTTACACTTTGTGTACATAGAGCACCAAACCTGTAAACATCAATGTAGTGCCATGTACAATGTAAGGTGTGTTATGAAATGCAAGTTTGAAAAGAAAAAAATGTAAATGTACCATCACCCATTCCGGGCTCTGTAATGTAACACATGAAATGTAATTTGTGTAAATGTACCACAATGTACCCTGTTTATTGTACTGAATCGCAGTTGAACAGAAAAACGAGAAATGTAACGAACGAAACTGCCGTCGGCACCCAGATGTATTGTATGGGATTGCTGACCGCAGCGAAATGTAATGAAATGCCATCGAATGTACTGTACAGATTCTTTTTTATGAATAAAGTATATTTTGAAATAAAAAAAAAAAAATTCACCTCAGCTGCAGGAGATGCTGACGGGTGTTCTCGGCCTTTTGGCTAAGATCTGCATAACTAACCTGACCAGCCACCATGACCTCCGGGTGGTTTCTCCCTGGTCAGGAAGGTATATGCTTACATTTTTGTAAACAGGAGGTGGGTGGGATGGCTTGACCCATCCACCTCCACGGAGGTGTGTGGGGGACCTGACCCATCCACCTCCATGGCACGAACCTGGTATTGCAGTACTTCCAGGAACGGTGCAGTGGCTCTAGGCCTTTTGGCTAAGAGCATTGGCGCAGAGTGATCCTTGACTGGTGCAGGGTGACCTCTGGCGTTTGACAAAGAATTGGAACGATTGGACACGAATAAAAAAAAAAAAAAAAAATTCACCTCCATGGAGGTGTGTGTGGGGTTGCTGACCCATCCACCTCCATGGCACGAACCTGGTATTGCAGTACTTCCAGGAACGGTGCTTGGGCTCTAGGCCTTTTGGCTAAGAGCATTAGCGCAGGGTGATCATTGATGTGTGCAAGGTGACCTCTGGCGTTTGTGATCTGACAAAGAATTGGAAAGATTGTCTATGAAAAATTAAAAAAAAGACTACCTGGCTGCCTCATAGCAGGCAGTCGGCTTGGATGGCGAGCTCATCCATTCGTCTGTGAAACGGCCTGACCTCCTCGGGACACGCTCCATGTACGGCTGCCCAATCCCTGGTCAGAACACATTTCTTTATCAGGGATAGGAGGGGATCTCTGTTGGTCCAGATCTTGATCTGGCGGGCTGTGATGGGGGAGCCTGCGGTGTTGAAAGCCTCAACGACCATGACCATCTCCGCGCTTTGCTCCGACGCCCCCTCAGTGGTCGCCAGTGGGAGCCTGCTGAGCACATCAGTGCAATTTTCGGTGCCTGGCCGGTGCCGTATGGTGTAGTCATACACAACCAGCGTGAGGGCCCACCGCTGTATGTGAGCTGACGCATTGGCATTGTCACCCTTGCTGTCGGACAACAGGGATGTTAACAATTTGGGGTCCGTTTCTAACTCGAACCTTCTGCCGAAAAGGTACTGGTGCATCTTTTTCACCCCGTAGACAGATGCGAGTGCTTCCTTTTCAACCATCCCATACCCCCGTTCTGCCTGGGAGAGCGACCTGGAGGCATAAGCCACAGGTTGGAGTTGGCCCTCATCATTCCTCTGCTGCAACGCGCACCCAACCCCATAGGATGATGCATCATATGTTAAAACCAGTTTCTTACAGGGGTTGTACAAGGTCAACAGCTTGTTAGAACAAAGCAGATTCCGCACCTGTTCTTGACAGTCCCCCAAAACCATTCACAACCCTTTACGCAGGAACACGTGCAACAGCTCCAACAATGTGCTTAAGCTCGGCAGAAAGTTCCCGAAGTAGTTCAATAGTCCCAAAAATGACCGCAACTCTGATGTGTTGCCGGGCCTGGGCGCACAACGGATCGCCTCCGTTTTGGAGTCGGTAGGCTGGATCCCATCTGCGGCAACCCTCCTGCCCAAAACCTCGACCTCGGGGGCCAAAAACACACACTTGGTCGCAAGTCGCAAGCCTACCCGGTCCAGTCGGCATAGCACCTCCTCCAGGTTGTGGAGGTGTTCCTCGGTGTCTCGACCCGTGATAAGGATGTCATCTTGGAATACAATTTCGGGGTGTTCCAGGGATGGATTTAAGCAAGCTTTCCATGTTCCTCTGGAAGATAGTGGCCGCTGAATGAATATCAAACGGACACCTGTTGTAAACGAATAGTCCCTTGTGCGTAGTGATGGTGGTCAGAAGCTTGGATTCTTCAGCCAGTTCCTGGGTCATGTAGGCTGAAGTGAGGTCCAACTTGGTGAACAGCTTGCCACCTGCCAGCGAGGCAAAAAGATCCTCCGCTCTTGGAAGGGGTATTGGTCCTGCAGTGACACTCGGTTGATGGTGGCCTTGTAGTCGCCACAAATCCTGACCGAGCCATCCGCTTTAAGGACAGGGACGATGGGGCTTGCCCAGTCACTGAATTCAACAGGTGAAATTATGCCCTCTCTTAGCAGCCTGTCCAACTCACTCTCAATTCTCTCACGCTTCACATACGGCATGGTTCTGGCTTTGTGGTGCACTGATCTGGTGTTCGGGGTGATGCGTGTCACTAATTTGGTGCCCTTAAAGGTCCCGCCACTGGTTGAAAAAGTGGCTCGAATTTCTGTAGGACCTGTGTGCATGAACTTCGCTCCACAGATGAAATGGCGTGCACATCCCCCCATTTCCTGTTCATCTAGGCTAGCCAGTTCCTCCCCAAAAGTGCGGGACCATTTCCCGGGACAATCCAGAGTGGCAGCCGGTTCTCTGATCCATTATGTGTGACCACCAAGTTTGCACTGCCTAGTACTGGGATGATCTCTCTGGTGTAATTCCGTAACTGCGTGTCAATGCGTTCCGGTTTGGGCCTGTTAGCTTTGAGTGGCCATAGTTTTTCAAACTGTTGGGCACTCATAAGTGACTCGATGGCTCCTGTGTCCAGCTCCATGCGTACCGGGATGCCATTTAATTGAACTTTCATCATCATAGGTGGCGTTTTGGTAGACGAGCTGTGGACGTCTGCCACATGAACCCGCTGGACTTCAGCATCCACAGCTTGGCCCCAAGCATCACCCTGTCTTGCAGACCCCTCGTCTGGTTCCTCTGCCTCATAAACTAGCCTCGCTATGGGCTTTCTGCACATTCTGGCCAGATGTCCACTGAAGTTAGTTTCTACAGATAAATTGCTGAAACCTACAGGTACTCGCAGCATGTTTGCCACCGCACCTCCAGCATAAGCTGAGATTGTTGTGAACAAAGGAACTGTTAACAGGCATTCCTCTCTGATTGTCTCTTTGATTACTCCTGAGCACTCTGTTGCTGAGTGTCAATGGTCCAATCCCGGGACGCATTGTGCCTTGTGATGGCGTGAATTGCTGATCCCCCTGCCATTGTCTCTGTTGCTGGCCCACCCTAGAGTCTGTTGCTGCCTGGGCGGTGTCGAATTGCCCTTGCCTGCCTGCGGGATTCTGAATCTCGTTTACAATGTTAACTCCCTGGTCCACGTTGGAACCAGGGCTGCGCATAAATTATCTTGGTCTCCTCTTCCCCTGCCATGAAGGTCTGAGCTATCAACGTTGCCCTTTCCAAAGTCAAGTCCTTGGTCTCAATAAGCTTTCTGAAAATCCCGGCATGACCAATGCCCTCAATGAAGAAATCCCTTAACATCTCCCCCCTGCAGGCGTCCGTGAACTTACAGAGGCTGGCCAAACGCCGAAGGTCTGCAACAAAGTCCGATATGCTTTGTTCCTCCTGACGCTGGTGTGTATAGAACCGGTGCCGGACCATGTGTATACTGCTGGCCGGTTTGAGGTGCTCACCGATCAGAGTGCTGAGCTCTTCAAAGGACTTGTCCGCCGGCTTCTCGGGTGTGATCAGGTCTTTCATCAGCGCATACGTCTTGGATCCACAGCTGGTCAGTAGATGCGCCCTCCGCTTGCCAGCCGCTTCCTCTCCCAGCCAGTCCTTTGTGACAAAGCTCTGCTGGAGTCTCTCAACGAAATCGTCCCAGTCCTCACCAACACAGTACTGTTCCTCTGTGCTACCAGTGGCCATCCTCGTGGGTCATTGATTCCCGTTTCTCGTGGCCAAATGTGGTGTCCTTATACCTTACTATAGAATTACACGAGGCATGTACTGCAGACAAAGTCACTACGTGACCTGAACCTTTATTCTCAGGACCAAGAAATGCTGACCCTGCGTGGGACCTCCCTTTATATACCTGGATGACCAGGTGAGGAGTGTCTCCCACAAGTTCACCCCCTGTGGTCAAGGTGTGCATTACTTAGGTGTATACAATGTACAGTGTTGTTACATAAGGGTTACAGTTATGTGAACGTTACAAACATGACAGTATCCCTGAGTAGTGCGAGGCTATCAGAGATCTTCCTGCTGGAGACAGCGCAGGTCTGGTCCGGGTGAATCACCAGCTCAAGAGCAGACTTGACCCTGTTGGCGATGACCTTTGACAGGATCTTGTAGTCCACATTGAGCAGCGAGATGGGCCGCCAGTTTTTGATTTCCTCCCTCTCCCCCTTCTGCTTGTAGATGAGGGTGATGATGTCTTTCCTCATCGATTCTGACATACTGCCAGCCAGAAGCATACCTCCGTACACTTTCAGCAGGTCTGGGCCTATCCAGTCCCACAGAGCCGAATACAACTCGACCAGTAAGCCGTCGCTTCCGGGAGTTTTACTCGTCGCAAGGGACCGGACGGCCTTTGTCATCTCATCCAGAGTTAGCGGGTGGTCCAGACTCTCCCGCTTGCTGTTGTCTAAGACCTCTGAGATAGATGACAGGAAAAACTGGGAGGCCGCGTGGTCTGTGGGCTTGACATTGTACAGCCCGGCATAGATGGATTTTCTGATCCTCAGCATGTCAGGCTGTGAAGACGTCAAAGAACCATCTTCTTCCTTTAGGCTGGTGATCACAGAGCTCCCTCTATGTACCTTTTGGAAGAAGAAACGCGAACACGTCTCATCCTGCTCGACGGAGCGGACTCTGGAGCGGAAGATGATTTTGGAGGACTCTGAGGCAAAGAGCGAGGCTTGTTGGCCCTTCACCTCTTCGAGTTCCTCCGCGACATCGACCCCCATCGACTGAAACAGGAGCAGGTTTTGCATACTCTTCTGGAGTTGGGACAATTCCCTCTGTCTCCCTCTCCCCTCCTGAAAACCTTTGAGGATGAATAACCTCTTGATGTTCGTCTTGATTGTTTCCCACCAGTGCATCGGGGAATCACAGAGGGGTTTTACGGTTCTCCAATCTTTGTAATCCCTCTTGAGTTCCTCAATGTTTTCCGGGGTCAACAGTTTCACGTTGAGCTTCCATATCCCTCTGTCAACTTTCTAATCTTCCTGTGGGAGGCAGTCGGCCAGTAGGAGGCAGTGGTCAGAGAAGAACACCGGCGTGACATCGGTGGATCTGACCTTGAGCGTGTGGGACACAAACAGGAAGTCTATTCTGGAACGGACGAACCCGTCTGGTCTCGACCAGGTGTATCTGCGCGGTGCTCCGTCTGCAGGGTTGCTGAAGACGTCGCACAGCTTGGCATCTTTTACCGCATCCATCAGTAGTTTGGACGTGGCGTCCAGTTTGCTGTCGGCTCTGCTGGATCGTCCAGCCGCATCGATGATGCAGTTGAAGTCACCGCCCAGAACGACCGGTCTGGTTGTCGCCAGCAGCAGTGGGAGCTGCTGGAGGAGGGCCAGCCGTTCGCTTCTGAGAGGCGAGGCATAGTCATCTCCTGGTACAATCCATAGTGAGAGTTCGTGCACTGCTCCATCATAGGAGACTTTTATTGCTGCACTGCCAATTACAGGTTTCAGCTCTTTAGTGTAAGTTCTCAGCTTGGTATGAATAGGGCTCAGCTTGGGCCTGTGTGCCTTGTTGCATCACAGCCTGTCGAAGGCCTTTCTGCTCATGATGGACTGACTCATGCCCGTGTCATAAAAACATAGAAACTTCGAAAATAGGTGCAGGAGTAGGCCATTCGGCCCTTCGAGCCTGCACCGCCATTCAATATGATCATGGCTGATCATGCAACTTCAGTACCCCATTCCTGTTGTCACTCCATATCCTTTGATCCCTTTAGCCGTAAGGACCACATCGAACTCCCTTTTGAATATATCTAACGAACTGGCCTCAATAACTTTTTGTTTCATATGTTTCTATGACATCCCCTCTCATTCTTCTAAATTCCAGTGAATCTAAGCCTAGTTGATGCAGTCTTTCTTCATATGTCAGTCCTGCCATCCTGGAATCAGTCTAGTGAAACTTCGCTGCACTCCCTCAATAGCAATAATGTCCTTCCTCAGATTAGGAGACCAAAACTGAACACAATATTCCAGGTGAGGCCTCACCAAGGCCCTGTACAACTGCAGTAAGACCTCCCTGCTCCTATACTCAAATTCTCTCGCTATGAAGGCCAACGTTCCATTTGCCTTCTTCACCACCTGCTGTACCTGCATGCCAACTTTCAATGACTGATGTACCATGATACCCAGGTCACATTGCACCTCCCTTTTTCCTAATCTGTCACCATTCAGATAATATTCTGCCTCCTTGTTTTTGCCACCAAAATGGATAACCTCACATTTATCTACATTATACTGCATCTGCGATGCATTTGCTCACTCACCTAACCTGTCCAAGTCACCCTGCAGCCTCTTAGCATTCTCCTCACAGCTCACACTGCTACCCAGCTTAGTGTCATCTGCAAACTTGGAGATATTACATTCAATTCCTTCGTCCAAATCATTAATGTATATTATAAACAGCTCAGCACTGAACCTTGCGGTACCCCACTAGTCACTGCCTGCCATTCTGAAATGGACCCGTTTATTCCTACTCTTTGCTTCCTGTCTGCCAACCAGTTCTCTATCCACATCAATACATTACCCCCAATACGATGTACCCACTAGTATTTCTGGAAGGTTATTTGTGTCTTCCTTAGTGAAGACAGAACCAAAGTATTTGTTCAATTGGTCTGCCATTTCTTTGTTCCCCATTATAAATTCACCTGATTCTGATTGCAAGGGACCTATGTTTGTCTTCACTAATCGTTTTCTCTTCACATACCTATAGAATCTTTTGCAGTCAGTTTTTATGTTCCCTGCAAGCTTCTTCCTCTCATACTCTATTTTCCCCCTCCTAATTAAACCCTTTGTCCTCCTCTGCTGAATTCTAAATTTCTCCCAGTTCTCAGGTTTGTTGCTTTTTCTGGCCAATTTATGTACCTCTTCCTTGGATTTAATACTATCCCTAATTTCCCTTGTTAGTCACGGTTGAGCCACTTACCCCATTTTATTTTTACCCCAGACAGGGATTTACAATTGTTGAAGTTCATCCATGTGATCTTTAAATGTCTGCCATTGCCTATCCGCCATCAACCCTTTTAGTATAATTTGCCAGTCTATCCTAGCCAATTCACATCTCATATCATCGAAGTTCCCTTTCTTTACGTTCAGGACCCTAGTCTTTGAATTAACTGTGTCACCCTCTCCATCTTAATGAAGAATTCCACCATATTATGGTCACTCTTCCCCAAGGGCCCTCGCACAACAAGATTGCTAATTAATCCTCTCTCATTACACAACACCCAGTCTAGGATGGCCTGCTCTCTAGTTGGTTCCTCGACATATTGGTCCAGAAAGCCATCCCTGATACACTCCAGGAAATCCTCCTCCATCGTATTGCTACCAGTTTGGTTAGCCCAATCTATATGTACATTAAAGTCACCCATGATAACTGCTGTACCTGTATTGCACGCATCCCTAATTTCCTGTTTGATGCCATCCCCAAACTCACTACCACTGTCTGGTGGTCTGTATACAACTCCCACTAGCGTTTTCTGCCCTTTGGTGTTCTGCAGCTCTACCCATACAGATTCCACATCATCCAAGCTAATGTCTTTCATTACTATTGCGTTAATCTCCCCTTTAACCAGCAACGCTACCCCACCTCCTTTTCCTTTCTGTCTATCCTTCCTGAATATTGAGTACTCCTGGATGTTGAGTTCCCAGCCTTGGTCACCCTGGAGCCATGTCTCCGTAATCCCAATTACATCATATCCGTTAACAGCTTTCTGCACAGTTAATTTATCCACCTTATTACGAATGCTCCTTGCATTGAGATTCAGAGCCTTCCGGCTTGTTTTTTTAACGCTCTTTGTCCTTTTAGAATTATGTTGTAATGTGCCCTTTTTGATTTTTGCCTTTGATTTCTCTGCTCTCCACCTTTCCTTACCTTTTGCTTCTGCCCCCATTTTACTTCCCTCTATCTCCCTGCATAGATTCCCATCCCCCTGCCATATTAGTTTAAACCCTCCCCAAGAGCACGAACAAACACTCCCCCTAGGACATTGGTTCCAGTCCTGCCCAGATGCAGGCCGTCCGGTTTGTACTGGTCCCACCTCCCCCAGAACCGGTTCCAATGCTCCAGGATTTTGCATCCTTCTCTCTTGCACCATTCCTCAAGCCACATATTCATCTTAACTATCCTGCTATTTCTACTCTGACTAGCACGTGGCACTGGTAGCAATCCTGAGATTACTACCTTTGAGGTCCTACTTTTTAATTTAACTCCTAGCTCCCTAAATTCAGCTTGTAGGATCTCATCCCATTTTTTACCTATATCGTTGGTACCTATATGCACCACGACAACTGGCTGTTCACCCTCCCCCTCCAAAATACCCAGCAGCTGCTCCGAGTTATCCTTGACCCTTGCACGAGGGAGGCAACATACCATCCCGGAGTCTTGACTGAGGCCGCAGAAACACCTATCTATTCCCCTTACAATAGAATACCCTATCACTCTAGCTCTCCCACTCTTTTTCCTGCCCTCCTGTGCAGCAGAGCCACCCATGGTGCCATGAACTTGGCTGCTGCTGCCTTCCTTTGATGAGTCATCTCCCCCAACAGTACCCAAAACGGTGTATCTGTTTTGGAGGGAGATGACCACAGGGGACCTCTGCACTACCTTCCTTCCGCTGCTCAGCCAGATGGTCACCCATTCCCTAAATGCCTGAGTAACCTTTACCTGCTGTGTGACCAACTCACTAAACGTGCTATTCACGACATCCTCACCTTCGCGGATGCCCCAGAGTGAACCCATGCACAGCTCCAGTGCCACAATGCAGTCTGTCAGGAGCTGCAGCTGGATACACTTCCTGCACATGTGGTTGTCAGGGACACTGGGAGCATCCCTGACTTCCCACATAGCACAGGAGGAGCATGACTCAGGTCTGGACTCTCTTACCATGACTTAACCCTTAAATTAACTTAATTTGGCAACAATGTCAAAGGTTATGTACTGATGAGGAAATGAAAAGGAAAAGAAAAAGAAAAAGATTAAATACTCACCAATCCACCAGCCAATCACTTACCCAATTCCATGGATACTGGAATTCCATTCAGTTCAACTTTTAACATGATCAGTGGACATTTCGTGGTGAAGGTGTGTACCGCGTACACTTCTGCCTCCTCGGTTTGAGTCTCTAGTTCAGTTTGATCCACCATGGATCGGTCTTCCTCTGTAACGTGGTGGTTTGCAGGGTTTGCAGCTCATCTGCACATTTGCTGGAGGTGTCCCATTGTTCCACAGCCCTTGCACGTAGAGTGTTTGAAGCAGCATTGATGGGCTCAATGATCACCTCCGCAGCGTCAACAAGCTGTCAATTGCCTCGCATTCACGCTTGATGGCGGACTCTGAGTCATCTGAGGTCATACATCTGCAGGCGTGTACATTCTGCCATATGCATTCCTGCCTGAAAACGACGTTGCTTTGTGTACAGTACTTGCTGAAGCATCTTTATGCTGCAAAATTTGTTTGGTGTTATCGCTGGTGGACATAAATGCCTGGGCTATCGTTACGGCTTTGCTCAGGTTCGGTGTTTCAACAGTCAATAGTTTACGAATGATTACCTCATGGCCAATGCCAAGCACAAAAAAGTCTCTTAGCATTTGCTCCAGGAATCCATTGAATTCGCAATGTCCTGCAAGGCCCCTTAGATCGGCGACATAGCTCGCCACTTCCTGGCCTTCAGACTGTTGACGTGTGTATATCGATACCTTGCCATCAGAACGCTCTCCTTCGGATTTAGGTGCTCCCGGACCAGTGTACACAGTTCTTCATACGATTTGGTTGTTGGTTTCACTGGAGCAAGAAGATTCTTCATGAGGCCATAGGTTGTTGCCCCACAGACGGTGAGGAGGATCAGTCTTCATTTGGCAACGTTCACACTCCCTTCCAGCTCGTTACCCATGAAGTATTGGTCAAGTCGCTCCATGAAGGCCTCCCAATCGTCCCCTTCTGAGAATTTCTCCAGGATACCAACAGTTCTCTGCATTTTCGCGTGATGGTTCGTTATCTCGTCGCCAGTTGTTATGTCTCAAATAAAGCAATGTGACTGAATATTGTAGACGTGAGTAAGTGCGACCTTAATCTCTTTATTCTAACTCCAGCATGAAGTTGGTAAACATGGGAAGCCCGCTTATAAACAGTGCTCCCAAGTTATGCTGGGATCCCTTGGGTCTCCAACAGATACGCCCTCTGGTGACGGTAGAATGCTGGTTACATAGTGTTGCATGCATAACACTTATGTTCGTATGTTCTTATGAAGGACCTATTTCCCTGAGCAGGAAGTCAAGTACCAGGGGACAGAGATTTAAAGTAATTGGTGGCAGGATTAGAGGAGAACTTTTTTCCACCCAGAGGCTGGTGGGGGTCTGGAACTCACTGTCTGGAAGGGTGGTAGAGGCAGAAACCCTCATGATTTTTACAAAGTATTTGTATGTGCACTTGAAGTGCCGTAACCTACAGGGCTACGGACTAAGAGCTGGAAAGTGGGATTGGGGTGGTTAGCTTTTTGTCAAAGAATCATAGAAATTTACAGCACGGAAGGAGGCCATTTCGGCCCATCGTGTCTGCACCGGCTGACAAAGATCTATCCAGCCCAATCCCACTTTCCAGCTCTTGGTCCGTAGCCCTGTAGGTTATGGCACTTCAAGTGCACATCCAAGTATTTTTTAAATGTGGTGATGGTTTCTGCCTCTACCACCCTTTCAGGCCATCAGCACCCTCTGGATGAAAACATTTCCCCTCAAATCCCCTCTTAATCTCCGACCAATTACTTTAAATCTATGCCCGCTGGTTGTTGACCCCTCTGTTGCGGGAAATGGGGCCTTCCTACCCACTCTATCTAGGCCCCTCATAATTATTTATACTTCAATAAGGTCACCCCTTTGGTTTCCATATTTACGAAAGGATACACTTGCTGTGGAGGCAGTTCAGAGAAGGTTCACTCGGTTGATTCCGGGGATGAGGGGGTTGACGTATGAGGAAAGATTGAGTAGGTTGGGCCTCTACTCATTGGAATTCAGAAGAATGAGAGGTGATCTTATCGAAACGGATAAGGTTATGAGGGAGCTTGACAAGGTGGATGCAGAGAGAATGTTTCCACTGATGGGGGAGACTAGAACTAGTGGGCATGATCTTAGAATATGGGGCTGCCTATTTAAAACAGAGATGAGGAGGAATTTCTTCTCTCAGAGGGTTGTAAATCTGTGGAATTCCCTGCCTCAGAAGGCTGTGGAAGCTGGGACATTGAATAAAGTTAAGACAGAAATAGACAGTTTCTTAAATGATAAGAGGATAAGGGGTTATGGGGAGCGGGCGGGGAAGAGGAGCTGAGTCCATGATCAGATCGGTCATGATCGTTTTAAGCTCGAGGGGCTGTATGGCCTACTCCTGTTCCTATTTCTTATGTTCTTATGTAAAACAACGCCAGCCTATCCAGTCTTTCCTGATAGCTAAAATTCTCCAGTCCACCATACAACGGAATAGAACCGCAAGTGCGCATGTGCCCAAAAACCGGCCAAATCCAGCTTCACGGTCAGACCCCAACAGCCAGGAGATGACAGGGGGAGGGGCGGGGCAACAGAGCGAGGGAGGGGGACACGACGGGAGTGTGCACAGAAGCAAGCGTTGTCTGCGTATCGTAGTTCGATGACAGAGGATGGGACAACCTCGCATCTAGCCTGGAGGCCACGAAGGTTGAACAGGTTCCCACTGCTTCTAAAGTTTAGTTCCACTCCAGCGGGGAGCTTGTTGAGAGTGAGATGAAGCATTGCAGCAAGGAAGATTGAGAAGTAACACACACATGGTGACGCACAGTGACACACAGCTCACAGCACAGTTCACAGGGCAGGACACAAAGCACAGGACACTGGGCACAGGACACAGGGCACAGGAGACAGGAGACAGGGCACAGGGCACAGGACACAAAGCACAGGGCACAGGACACAGGACACAGGACACAGGGCACAGGACACAGGACACAGGACACAAAGCACAGAGCACAGGACACAGGGCACAGGACACAGGGCACAGGACACAGGGCACAGGACACAAAGCACAGAGCACAGGACACAGGGCACAGAACACAGGACACAGGACACAAAGCACAGAGCACAGGGCACAGGGCACAGGACACAGGGCACAGGACACAGGGCACAGGACACAGGACACAGGACACAAAGCACAGAGCACAGGGCACAGGGCACAGGACACAGGACACAGGACACAAAGCACAGAGCACAGGGCACAGGACACAGGACACAGGGCACAGGACACAGGGCACAGGACACAGGGCACAGGACATAGAGCGAGGGCACAGGATTCTCTCAGCATTCCCAGGACCCCTACAATATTCGCTCCCCAATGAACCCCCTGCTCTCTCCCCCATCCTCCCTCGTCTCTCTCCCCCTCCCTCACAAGTTATTCTGTGTGTGTCATTCTGTGTATCTGTGTCACTGTGTGTGTGTGTGTGTGTGTGTGTGTGTGTGTCACTGTGTGTGTGTGTGTGTGACTGTGTTTGTGTGTGTGTGTGTGTGTGTCAGACAGTCCCCCCATCTCCCTCCCCAGATTTCACCCCACCTGTCTCTCTCCACTCCGTCTCCGCCATCTCTTTCTTCACCCATCGCTTTCCCTGTCTCTCTTCCCCCCCGCTGTCTCTCTCTTCCCCCCACCCCCCGCCGGCCCCCGGTCTCTCTCTTCCACCCCCCGCCTGTCGTCACACTTTTACTGATGTTAATGTGAGGCCCAGACTCTCGAATGCTTCAGTGAGGGTGTTAACGATGGTTTGGAGTTCGGACTCCGAGTGTACACAAACGCAAGCACCATCTGCATATTGTAATTCAATGACAGAGGTTGGAGCACCCCAAGAGGGGGCGCCAGGCTGCCTGTTGGTGGCCCGGCCGAACCCGGGGGCGTAATTGTCGGTCCGACATGGCAGTCGGCAGACAATAAAAAACATGGCGGCAGCGGCAGTGGGCCCTCCCCTTTAATGGGAGCCGCACCGCCATTTTAGAAGGCCACAGCCTCACTGCACTGGCAGAAAAAAGCGGCTTTCGGCCCCGCGCTGCGGGAACAAGATTTTTTCGGTGGAATTTTGCCGCCGGGGGAAGTGCGCGCTGATGACGCACTGAGGGCGGATCGGCAGCAGTGGAGCGGGAGCGAGGGGAGCGAGACATCGCCGGGATATCGCAGGAGCAGCATTTTCACAATGGCGGCCATTACAGGAAAACTCGGCGGCCATTGCACTCCGCAGTGTGGCCGACGGTTCGCGGCGGTAACAGGCCTGAAGGGAAGGGGCAATTTCGGGCCCTGGTTTCTCCTCTCCAATGTTTCATCCTGGTGTCCATCCCCCGGCCTAATTAGTTTAAACCCTCCCCCTCAGCACCAGTTAACCTTCCCGTGAGGACATTGGTCCCCGTCCCCACCACACACCGCTCCACCAATCACATGGCTCGGATACAGTTGAGTGGCATTACGACCAACCAATAATCAAAACGGAAATGCGGGGCAGTAATATGATTGACCTTTTGCTAAGCCAATCAGCGTCACGCTGTGAAGGAACGCAGGGTCTGAGCTGTGGGGACGAAGAGAAACCCGCTGTGCAATTGGCGAATGGCTGGCGATATGCAAATATAAAAACAAATTAAACATGTGAGCAAGAAAATAATCGATAGATATTGCCTTATTCATTGTGTGTTCCGATTAAAATATATGGAATGCCTCAGTCATAGTTCATATTAATATGTAATGGCCCATAATCGGTACGCAGTCGCTTTGATGTAAAGGAGGCGACGCATGAGAGACCTGAACTGAACTAAAAAAACTTAATTCGTTGCTATCTACGTTGTGATGTTAATGTTTTAATTTTTGGGCCGGGGAGATGGTGGGAGCTCTCTACTAGGAGGGGAGACCAAGATTTGGTATCTTCTGTTCTGTCTCCCTTCCCCACCATGCACTAAATGCAGAATTAGTTTTTTTGTATTTTAAAAGCTATACTTTATTTACATAAAATTTTCGCAATACATTGGGAAATAGTTCAGTACCTTGAGGTCAGCATTTCCATACAATTAGTTTGGATGCTGACAGTAGTTTCATTTCAATGCACAGTTTAGTACAATCCGTAAATCACGTTACATGTAGTACTGTGCAAATAAGGTACCAGGAGTGCGTGAGGGAAGCTATTTTATTTTTTTAAATTTCAAAATATACTTTATTCATAAAAAAATCTGTACAGTACATTCAAAGGCATTTCAATACTTTTAGCTGCGGTCAGCAATCCCATGCACTATTATTTGGGTGCTGACGGCAGTTCCATTCGTTACATTTCCTTGTTTTCCAGTTCAAGTGCAATTTGGTACAATACGGGATACCTTGTAGTACATTCAAACAAATGACATTTCATGTGTCACTATACAGTACACGGAATGGGTGATGGTACATTTACATTTTTTTTTCCTTTCCACATGCATTTTGCAACAGACCTTGGCACGACATAGGTGTTTACAGATCATGGTGCTCCATGTACACAAAAAGTAAATTACAAGTACAGCCCGAGGGGAGTTTTGTACTGATTCCTGCCCCCGGGTTTTCCGTGACAGAAGGGCTTTAAACTGTGGCCCTTCCCCACCGTGCCTTTGTGGCGACGCAGTAATCTTAAGTGCGTCCCTCAGCACGTAATCCTGGATCTTGGATTGCGCCAGTCTGCAACACGCAGACGTGGACATCTCCTTGCTTTGGAGAACCAGCAAGTTTCGGCAAGACCAAAGAGCGTCTTTGACCGAGTTGATGGCCCTCCAGCAGCAGGTGATGTCTGTCTCGGTGTGTGTCCCTGGGAACAGCCCGTAGAGCACAGAGTCCTGTGTTACGGAGCTGCTTGGGATGAACCTCGACAGCAACCACTGCATCTCTTTCCAAACCTGCCTTGCGAAGGCGCAATCCTGAAGGAGATGGGTGACAGTCTCGTCCGCCCTGCAGCCGACTCGGGGGCACCGTGCCGTGTTGCTGAGACGTCGGCTGTGCATGAACGCTCTGACAGGTAAGGCCCTCCTCACCGCCAACCAAGCTACGTCTTGGTGCTTGTGTGAAAGCTCTGGCGATGAGACGTTCTGCCAAATAAGTTCGACAGTCTGCTCAGGGAACCACCCGACAGGGTCCACCCTCTCCTTCTTTCGTAAGGCGTCCAGGACCTTACTGTTTTATGGCCTTGTGGTCAAAGGGTTTTTTTGTGAAAAACTTTTCCACGAAGAACAGGTGGACAGTCATGGTCCAACTGGTGGGGGCGTTTCGACATCGATCCCCATCGACTGCAGCAGGAGCAGGTTTTGCATATTCGTCTGGATTGGGACAATTCCCTCTGTCTCCCTCTCGCCTCCTGAACACCTTTGAGGATGAAGAACCTCTTGATGTTTGTCTTGATTGTTTCCCACCAGTGCATCTGGGAATCGCAGAGGGGCTTTACGGTTCTCCAACCTTTGTAATCCCTCTTGAGTTCCTCCACGTTTTCCGGAGTCAACAGTTTCACGTTGAGCTTCCATATCCCTCTGTCAACTTTCTGGTTTTCCTGTGGGCGACAGTTGGCCAGTAGGAGGCAGTGGTCAGAGAAGAACACCGGCGTGACGTCGGTGGATCTGACCTTGAGCGTGTGGGACACAAACAGGAAGTCTATTCTGGAACGGACGGACCCGTCTGGTCTCGACCAGGTGTATCTGCTCGGTGCTCCGTCTGCAGGGTTGCTGAAGACGTCGCACAGCTTGGCATCTTTTACCGCATCCATCAGGAGTTTGGACGTGGCGTCCAGTTTGCTGTCGGCTCTGCTGGATCATCCAGCCGCATCGATGATGCAGTTGAAGTCACCGCCCAGAATGACCGGTCTGAACGTCACCAGCAGCAGTGGGAGCTGCTGGAAGAGGGCCAGCCTCTCGTTCCTGAGAGGCGAGGCATCCACGTTAATTAGCCTCAGAGGGGAATATTTGTACATTACGTCTGCTACGAGGAGGCGGCCGCCCACCACCTCCTTAACTTCGGTGATGGTGAAGTGGCCTCCCCGCAGCAGAATGCCCAGGCCGGAAGCCCGGCTGTCGTTGCCTCCTGATCAGACATATACATAGGTTAACTTTAAACTCTTCTACTGCACCTTGGCTGAGATATGGGTTGTCCTCTGCCGCGGGGATTGTTCGACCAGGGGACACCAGCAGTGTGGACGGGGGTCCTCCATGTCAACTGGGCTGCCCTCGCCTGATGTTGGTTGTTCCTTGTGTGTATCCCCCGTGGTGTCGTCGCTCACAGCGTTCTGGAGTTAGGGTGCATCTGTCGCTTCGTCGCTCCCGGAGATCCGGAGCGGGGGTACATCGGTGACATCACTGCTCTCGGGGTCTCGGAGCTGGACTGCGCTGGTCACATTGGCGTTTTGCCTCTTCTTCTGCTGGTGGTAGTGGGGGCTTTTGCCTCTCCCTTCGTCATCGGATGAGCTGCAGCCACCGCTGTCCATCGTGGACTGTAACCGTCTTTTGCCTCTCGTTTTTGCAGGAGGCCCCTTTTCCTTTAACTTTGGGCAGCCTTCTTGGTGACACGCTGCCATTCCTGTTTTCCTTCTGTTTCTGCTCCCTCCTCTTCCATGGACTCGGTGTCTCGGGGGGAGTTTCACTGCTGGGTGTTAGTGTCTGGCGGCTTGCCGTGGCAGACTTCCTTTCCTCCTCTCGGTCAGTGTCGACTAGGGCGGTGGTTTGTTCGCACGGTCTGTTGGTGGGGAGGGAGGTGTAGGTCTCCTCTGGGGCGTTGCACTCCTCAGCTCCCTCCTCACATGTCACCATGTTCTTTGCTGCCTGCCCATAGCTGAAGTTGTGTTTGGGGCAGTTTTTGTAAAGGTGCCCAGCCAGACCACAGAGGTTGCACCACTTGGTCTCCTTACAGTCCTTTGTCTGGTGGCCCTCGTTCTTGCAGTTTCGGCAGATGACAGTCTTGCAGCTTGCCGCCACATGGCCTGCCTTCCCGCAGGTGCGGCACACGTTGGGTTGGCCAGCGTACACCATGTAGCCCCGGCTTCCTCCGATGGTGAAGCTGGAGGGGGGGGTGCAGGATGGTTCCGCTGGCGTCCACCTTCATGGTGACCTGGATCTGGCGCTTGCTGGTCCATGTCCCGTGCACGTCTTTCAAGTCACTGCTGTTTCCTGCCCCATCGACGTACCTGTTGAGGAAAGTCAGCACATCGATGACGGGGATGTGAGGGTTGTACATTTGCACTGTGATAGTGCGTCTTCTCTGCGACGGGAGGGTGAACAGTGGCTCCCAAGTTAGCACTGAGCGCAGCGGTTCACTCGCCTCCTTCAAACCCTTCAGGAACTTCAGGCAGAGGGTGACGGTTCTGAAGGTCACATCGAAGTAACCTCTCTTCGGGAGGTCCTGCAAGGCGAAGACGTCGGCGACTTTCATGCCACATGTTCCCAGCACGATTTTCTTCACGAAAAGTTCCCGGTTGATCGTTGTCTGTCCTTCCACTTTCTTTACCGTCACTCGGATGGTGTTTCGGACTCCCTGGTTCACCACTCGGTTGGCCGCCATCCGGGTTGAAGATTACTCCTTTCGGCTTGTGTTTTGGCCGAAGCCTTCAATCGTTTACCGCCACGAACCGTCGGCCACACTGCGGAGTGCAATGGCCGCCGAGTTTTCCTGTAATGGCCGCCATTGTGAAAATGCCGCTCCTGTGGTATCCCGGCGATGTCCTGCTCCCCTCGCCCCCGCTCCACTGCTGCCGATCCGCCCTCAGTGCGTCATCAGCGCGCACCGCTGGTGTTCCCCCCTCCCCCCCCTCCCCCCGGCGGCAAAATTCCACCGAAAAAATCTTGTTCCCGCTGCACGGGGCCGAAAGCCGCTTTTTTCTGCCGGTGCAGTGAGGCTGTGGCCTTCTAAAATGGCGGTGCGGCTCCCATTAAAGGGGAGGGGCCACTGCCGCTGCCGCCATGTTTTTTATTGCCTGCCGACTGCCATGTCGGGCCGACAATTACGCCCCCGGGTTCGGCCGGGCCGCCAGCAGGCAGCCTGGTGCCCCCTTCTTGGGTGCCAGACCGCTGGCCCGGCCGAAACCCTCCCTGGTGGCCCAGTGGAGCGAACGTAAAGAATGGCGCAGGCTCTGCCCTTTAAGTGAAGGGGAGAGACGTGGTGACACGGCACGTGATGGCTGACAGCGGCGGTCACAACGCCCGGCCCCAACTGCCGTTCCTCTAGACTGTGATCTTTCGCTCACCGCTGCACTTCCGTCCCCATTATGATCGACTTCTGGTCCGCCGGAAAAACAGTCTTACCAACGGATCCATCACAGAATGCAATACAATGCAGACCGGGGTCAAGCAAGGCTGTGGGGGTCATCGCACCAACTCTTCTCAATCCTCCTCGCTGCAAAGCTTCATCTGACCCTTAAAAAGCTCCCCGCTGGAGTAGAGCTAATCTACAGGACAAGCGGGAAATTGTTCAACCTCTGACACCTCCAGACCAGATCCAAGGTTGCTCCAAGCTCTGTCATTGAATTACAATATGCAAATGGTGCCTGCGTTTGTGTACACTCGGAGTCCGAACTCCAAACCATCGTTAACACCCTCACTGAAGCTTTCGAGAGTCTGGGCCTCACATTAAACATCAGTAAAAGTGTGACGGCAGGCCGGGGGTGGAAGAGAGAGACCAGGGGGGAACAGAGAGATGGCGGGGGAAAGACGAGGTGGAGAGAGACGGGAGGGGTGGAGTCTGGTGAGGGAGGAGGGGGGACTGACACACACACACACACACACACACACACACACACACAGTGTGACACAAACACACACACAGAGTAACTGGTGAGGGAGGGGGAGAGAGACGAGGGAGGGTGGTGCAGAGAGCAGAGGGGTCATTAGGGAGCGAGCATCTGCAGGTGTCCTGGGAATGCTGAGAGAGTCCTGTGCCCTGTGCTCTGTGCCCTGTGCTCTGTGTCCTGTACTCCGTGTACTGTGTCCTGTGTCCTGTGCTCTGTGTCCTGTGTCCTGTGCTCTGTGTCCTGTGTCCTGTGTCCTGTGCTCTGTGTACTGTGTCCCGTGCCACGTGCTCTGTGTCCTGTGCCCTGTGCCCTGTTTCCTGTGTCCTGTCTCCTGTGTCCTGTGCCCCGTGTCCTGTGTCCTGTGTCCTGTGCCATGTGCCCTGTGTCCTGTGTCCTGTCTCCTGTGTCCTGTGCCCCGTGTCCTGTGCCCTGTGTCCTATGTCCTGTGTCCTGTGTCCTGTCCCCTGTGCCCTCTGACCTGTGTCCTGTGTCCTGTTCCCTGTGTCCTGTGTCCTGTGCCCTGTGTCTTGTGTCCTGTCCCCTGTGCCCTCTGCCCTGTGTCCTGTGTCCTGTGCCCTGTGTCCTGTGTCCTGTGCCCTGTGTCTTGTTCTGTGTGTCCTCTGTCCTATGTCCTGTGTCCTGTGCCCTGTGTCCTGTGCTCTGTGCCCTGTGTCCTGTGTTCTGTGCCCTGTGCCCTGTGTCCTGTGTCCTATGTCCTGCGCCCTGTGCTCTGTGTCCTGTGCCCTGTGTCCTGTGTCCTGTGCTCTGTGACCTGTGCCCTGTGTCCTGTGTCCTGTGTCCTGTGTCCTGTGTCCTGTGCTCTGTGACCTGTGCCCTGTGCCCTGTGTCCTGTGTCCTGTGTCCTGTGCTCTCGTGACCTGTGCCCTGTGCCCTGTGTCCTGTGCCCTGTCCCCTGCGTCCTGTGCCCTGTCTTCTGTGCCCTGTGCCCTGTGTCCTGTGCCCTGTGCCCTGTGTCCTGTGTCCTGTGCCCTGTGTCCTGTGCCCTGTGTCCTGTGTCCTCTGCACTGTGTCCTGTGTCCTGCGTACTGCGCCCTGGGTCCTGTGCCCTGTGTCCTGTCACCTGCGACCTGTGCCCTGTGTCCTGTGTCCTGTGTCCTGAGTCCTGTGCCCTGTGTCCTGTACCCTGTGTCCTGTGTCCTTTGCCCTGAGCCCTGTGCCCTGTGTCCTGTGTCCTGTGCTCTGTGCCCTGTGTCCTGTGCTCTGTGCCCTGTGTCCTGTGCCCTGTGTCCTGTGCCCTGTGCCTTGTGTCCTGTGCCCTGTGTCCTGTGTTCTGTGTCCTGTGCCCTGTGTCCTGTGTCCTGTGTCCTGTGCCCTGTGTCCTGTGTCCTGTGCCCTGTGTCCTGTGCCCTGTGTCCTGTGTCCTGTGTTCTGTGCCCTGTGTCCTGTGTCCTGTGCCCTGTGCCCTGTGTCCTGTGCCCTGTGTCCTGTGTCCTGTGCCCTGTTTCCTGTGCCCTGCGCCCTGTGCCCTGCATCCTGTGCCCTGTGCCCTGTGTCTTGTGTCCTGTGCCCTGTGTCCTGTGTCCTGTGCCCTGTGTCCTGTGCCCTGTGTCCTGTGTCCTGTGTTCTGTGCCCTGTGTCCTGTTCCCTGTGCCCTGTGTCCTGTGTCCTGCGCCCTGCGCCCTGAGTCCTGTGCCCTGTGCCCTGTGTCCTGTGTCCTGTGTCCTGTGTCCTGTGTCCTGTGTCCTGTGCCCTGTGCCCTGTGTCCTGTGTCTTGTGTCCTGTGTCCTGTGTCCTGTGTCCTGTGCCCTGTGTCCTGTGTCCTGTGTCCTGTGTCCTGTGCCCTGTGTTCTGTGTCATAGAAACATAGAAACATAGAAAATAGGTGCAGGAGTAGGCCATTCGGCCCTTCTAGCCTGCACCGCCATTCAATGAGTTCATGGCTGAACATGCAACTTCAGTACCCCATTCCTGCTTTCTCACCATACCCCTTGATTTCCCTAGTAGTAAGGACTTCATCTAACTCCTTTTTGAATATATTTTGTGAATTGGCCTCAACAACTTTCTGTGGTCGGGAATTCCACAGGTTCACCACTCTCTGGGTGAAGAAATTCCTCCTCATCTCGGTCCTAAATGGCTTCCCCCTTATCCTTAGACTGTGTCCCCTGGTTCTGGACTTCCCCAACATTGGGAACATTCTTCCTGCATCTAACCTGTCTAACCCCGTCAGAATTTTAAACGTTTCTATGAGGTCCCCTCTCATTCTTCTGAACTCCAGTGAATACAAGCCCAGTTGATCCAGTCTTTCTTGATAGGTCAGTCCCGCCATCCCGGGAATCAGTCTGGTGAACCTTCGCTGCACTCCCTCAATAGCAAGAATGTCCTTCCTCAGGTTAGGAGACCAAAACTGTACACAATACTCCAGGTGTGGCCTCACCAAGGCCCTGTACAATTGTAGCAACACCTCCCTGCCCTTGTACTCAAATCCCCTCGCTATGAAGGCCAACATGCCATTTGCTTTCTTAACCGCCTGCTGTACCTGCATGCCAACCTTCAATGACTGATGTACCATGACACCCAGGTCTCTTTGCACCTGCCCTTTTCCTAATCTGTCACCATTCAGATAATAGTCTGTCTCTCTGTTTTTACCACCAAAGTGGATAACCTCACATTTATCCACATTATACTTCATCTGCCATGCATTTGCCCACTCACCTAACCTATCCAAGTCGCTCTGCAGCCTCATAGAATCCTCCTTGCAGCTCACACTGCCACCCAACTTAGTGTCATCCGCAAATTTGGAGATACTACATTTAATCCCCTCGTCTAAATCATTAATGTACAGTGTAAACAGCTGGGGCCCCAGCACAGAACCTTGCGGTACCCCACTAGTCACTGCCTGCCATTCTGAAAAGTCCCCATTTACTCCTACTCTTTACTTCCTGTCTGACAACCAGTTCTCAATCCATGTCAGCACACTACTCCCAATCCCATGTGCTTTAACTTTGCACATTAATCTCTTGTGTGGGACCTTGTCGAAAGCCTTCTGAAAGTCCAAATATACCACATCAACTGGTTCTCCCTTGTCCACTCTACTGGAAACATCCTCAAAAAATTCCAGAAGATTTGTCAAGCATGATTTCCCTTTCACAAATCCATGCTGACTTGGACCTATCATGTCACCTCTTTCCAAATGCACTGCTATGACATCCTTAATAATTGATTCCATCATTTTTCCCACTACCGATGTCAGGCTGACCGGTCTGTAATTCCCTGTTTTCTCTCTCCCTCCTTTTTTAAAAAGTGGGGTTACATTGGCTACCCTCCACTCCATAGGAACTGATCCAGAGTCAATGGAATGTTGGAAAATGACTGTCAATGCATCCACTATTTCCAAGGCCACCTCCTTAAGTACTCTGGGATGCAGTCCATCAGGCCCTGGGGATTTATCGGCCTTCAATCCCATCAATTTCCCCAACACAATTTCCCGACTAATAAGGATTTCCCTCAGTTCCTCCTCCTTACTAGACCCTCCGACCCCTTTTATATCCGGAAGGTTGTTTGTGTCCTCCTCAGTGAATACCGAACCAAAGTACTTGTTCAATTGGTCCGCCATTTCTTTGTTCCCCGTTTCTATGTTTCTATGTTTCTACCTTGTGTACTGTGTCCTGTGTCCTGTGTCCTGTGTCCGATGTCCTGTGCCCTGTGCCATGTGCCCTGTGTCCTGTGCCCTGTGCCCTGTGTCCTGTGTCCTGTGCCCCGTGTCCTGTGCTCTGTGTCCTGATCTCTGTGTCCTGTGTCCAGTGTCCTTTGCCCTGTGTCCTGTCCCCTGTGCCCTCTGACCTGTGTCCTGTGTCCTGTTCCCTGTGTCCTGTGCCCTGTGCCCTCTGCCCTGTGTCCTGTGTCCTGTGCCCTGTGTCCTGTGTCCTGTGCCCTGTGTCTTGTGCGGTGTGTCCTCTGTCCTATGTCCTGTGTCGTGTGCCCTGTGTCCTGTGCTCTGTGCCCTGTGTCCTGTGCCCTGTGTCCTGTGTCCTGTGCCCTGTGTCCTGTGTCCTGTGTCCTGTGCCCTGTGTCCTGTGCCCTGTGCCCTGTGTCCTGTTCCCTGTGCCCTGTGTCCTGTGTCCTGCGCCCTGCGCCCTGAGTCCTGTGCCCTGTGCCTTGTGTCCTGTGTCCTGTGCCCTGTGCCCTGTGTCCTGTGTCCTGTGTCCTGTGTCCTGTGCCTTGTGTCCTGTGCCTTGTGTCCTGTGTCCTGTGCCTTGTGTTCTGTGTCCTGTGTCATGTGCCTTGTGTCCTGTGTCCTGTGTCCTGTGCCCTGTGCCCTTTGCCTTGTGTACTGTGTCCTGTGTCCTGTGCCTTGTGTCCTGTGTCCTGTGTCCTGTGCCTTGTGCCCTGTGCCCGGTGCCCTGTGTCCCGTGCCCTGTGTCCTGTGCCCTGCGTCCTGTGCCCTGTGCCCTGTGTCCTGATCTCTGTGTCCTGTGCTCTGTGCCTTTGTCCTGTGCCCTGTGTCCTGTGCCCTGTGCTGGTGCCCTGTGTACCGTACCCTGTGTCCTGTGCCCTGTGCCCTGCGTTCTGTGCGCTGTGTCCTGTGCCCTGTGCCCTCTGACCTGTGCCCTGTGCCTTGTGTCCTGTGTCCTGTGTCCTGTCTCCTGTGCCATGTGCCCTGTGTCCTGTGTCCTGCGCCCTGTGTCCTGTGTCCTGTGCCCTGTGTCCTGTGTGCCCTGTGCCCTGTGCCCTGTGCCATGTGCCCTGTGTCTTGTGCCCTGTGCCCTGTGTCCTGTGCTCTATGTCCTGTGTCCTGTGCCCTGTGTCCTGTGCCCTGTGCCCTGTGCTCTCTGACCTGTGTCCTGTGCCTTGTGTCCTGTGTCCTGTGTCCTGTGTCCTCTGCCCTGTGTCCTGTGTCCTGTGCCCTGTATCCTGTGTCCTGTGCCCTGTGCCCTGTGCCCTGTGTCCTGTTCCCTGTGCCCTGTGCCCTGTGTCCTATGTCCTGCGCCCTGAGTCCTGTGCCCTGTGCCCTGTGCCTTGTGTCCTGTGTCCTGTGCCCTGTGCCCTGTGTCCTGTGTCCTGTGTCCTGTGTCCTGTGCCTTGTGTCCTGTGCCTTGTGTCCTGTGTCCTGTGCCTTGTGTTCTGTGTCCTGTGTCATGTGCCTTGTGTCCTGTGTCCTGTGTCCTGTGCCCGGTGCCCTTTGCCTTGTGTACTGTGTCCTGTGTCCTGTGCCTTGTGTCCTGTGTCCTGTGTCCTGTGCCTTGTGCCCTGTGCCCGGTGCCCTGAGTCCCGTGCCCTGTGTCCTGTGCCCTGCATCCTGTGCCCTGTGCTCGATGTCCTAATCTCTGTGTCCTGTGCTCTGTGCCTTTGTCCTGTGCCCTGTGTCCTGTGCCCTGTGCCCAGTGCCCTGTGTACCGTACCCTGTGTCCTGTGCCCTGTGCCCTGTGTCTTGTGCTGTGTGCCCTCTGACCTGTGCCCTGTGCCTTGTGTCCTGTGTCCTGTGTCCTGTCTCCTGTGCCATGTGCCCTGTGTCCTGTGCCCTGTGTCCTGTTCCCTGTGCCCTGTGCCCTGTGTCCTATGTCCTGCGCCCTGAGTCCTGTGCCCTGTGCCCTGTGCCTTGTGTCCTGTGTCCTGTGCCCTGTGCCCTGTGTCCTGTGTCCTGTGTCCTGTGTCCTGTGCCTTGTGTCCTGTGCCTTGTGTCCTGTGTCCTGTGCCTTGTGTTCTGTGTCCTGTGTCATGTGCCTTGTGTCCTGTGTCCTGTGTCCTGTGCCCGGTGCCCTTTGCCTTGTGTACTGTGTCCTGTGTCCTGTGCCTTGTGTCCTGTGTCCTGTGTCCTGTGCCTTGTGCCCTGTGCCCGGTGCCCTGAGTCCCGTGTCCTGTGTCCTGTGCCCTGCATCCTGTGCCCTGTGCTCTATGTCCTGATCTCTGTGTCCTGTGCTCTGTGCCTTTGTCCTGTGCCCTGTGTCCTGTGCCCTGTGCCCGGTGCCCTGTGTACCGTACCCTGTGTCCTGTGCCCTGTGCCCTGTGTCTTGTGCTGTGTGCCCTCTGACCTGTGCCCTGTGCCTTGTGTCCTGTGTCCTGTGTCCTGTGTCCTGTGTCCTGTGTCCTCTTCCCTGTGTCCTGTGCCCTGTGTCCTGTGTCCTGTGCCCTGTGTCCCGTGCCCTGTGCCCTGTGTCCTGTGTCCTGTGTCCTGTGTCCCGTGCCCTGTGTCCTGTGTCCTGTGCCCTGTGCCCTGTGCCTTGTGTCCTGTGTCCTGTGTCCTGTGTCATGTGTCCTGTGCTCTGTGTCCTGTGTCCTGTGTCCTGTGCTCTGTGTACTGTGTCCCGTGCCACGTGCTCTGTGTACTGTGCCCTGTGCCCTGTTTCCTGTCTCCTGTGTCCTGTGCCCCGTGTCCTGTGTCCTGTGTCCTGTGCCCTGTTTCCTGTGTCCTGTCTCCTGTGTCCTGTGCCCCGTGTCCTGTGCCCTGTGTCCTGTGTCCTGTGTCCTGTCCCCTGTGCTCTCTGACCTGTGTCCTGTGTCCTGTTCCCTGTGTCCTGTGTCCTGTGCCCTGTGTCTTGTGTCCTGTCCCCTGTGCCCTCTGACCTGTGTCCTGTGTCCTGTGCCCTGTGTCCTGTGTCCTGTGCCCTGTGTCCTGTGCTGTGTGTCCTCTGTCCTGTGTCCTGTGTCCTGTGCCCTGTGTCCTGTGCTCTGTGCCCTGTGTCATATGTTCTGTGCCCTGTGCCCTGTGTCCTGTGTCCTGTGTCCTGCGCCCTGTGCTCTGTGTCCTGTGCCCTGTGTCCTGTGTCCTGTGCTCTGTGACCTGTGCCCTGTGTCCTGTGTCCTGTGTCCTGTGTCCTGTGCTCTGTGACCTGTGCCTTGTGTCCTGTGTCCTGTGTCCTGTGTCATGTGTCCTGTGCTCTGTGTCCTGTGTCCTGTGCTCTGTGTACTGTGTCCCGTGCCACGTGCTCTGTGTCCTGTGCCCTGTGCCCTGTTTCCTGTGTCCTGTCTCCTGTGTCCTGTGCCCCGTGTCCTGTGTCCTGTGTCCTGTGCCCTGTTTCCTGTGTCCTGTCTCCTGTGTCCTGTGCCCCGTGTCCTGTGCCCTGTGTCCTGTGTCCTGTGTCCTGTCCCCTGTGCCCTCTGACCTGTGTCCTGTGTCCTGTTCCCTGTGTCCTGTGTCCTGTGCCCTGTGTCTTGTGTCCTGTCCCCTGTGCCCTCTGACCTGTGTCCTGTGTCCTGTTCCCTGTGTCCTGTGCCCTGTGCCCTCTGCCCTGTGTCCTGTGTCCTGTGTCCTGTGCCCTGTGTCCTGTGTCCTGTGCCCTGTGTCTTGTGCTGTGTGTCCTCTGTCCTGTGTCCTGTGTCCTGTGCCCTGTGTCCTGTGCCCTGTGTCCTGTGTCCTGTGTCCTATGTCCTGTGCTCTGTGACCTGTGCCTTGTGTCCTGTGTCCTGTGTCCTGTGTCATGTGTCCTGTGCTCTGCGTCCTGTGTCCTGTGTCCTGTGTCCTATGCTCTGTGTACTGTGTCCCGTGCCACGTGCTCTGTGTCCTGTGCCCTGTGCCCTGTTTCCTGTGTCCTGTCTCCTGTGTCCTGTGCCCCGTGTCCTGTGTCCTGTGTCCTGTGCCCTGTTTCCTGTGTCCTGTCTCCTGTGTCCTGTGCCCCGTGTCCTGTGCCCTGTGTCCTGTGTCCTGTGTCCTGTCCCCTGTGCCCTCTGACCTGTGTCCTGTGTCCTGTTCCCTGTGTCCTGTGTCCTGTGCCCTGTGTCTTGTGTCCTGTCCCCTGTGCCCTCTGACCTGTGTCCTGTGTCCTGTTCCCTGTGTCCTGTGCCCTGTGCCCTCTGCCCTGTGTCCTGTGTCCTGTGTCCTGTGCCCTGTGTCCTGTGTCCTGTGCCCTGTGTCTTGTGCTGTGTGTCCTCTGTCCTGTGTCCTGTGTCCTGTGCCCTGTGTCCTGTGCTCTGTGCCCTGTGTCTTGTGTTCTGTGCCCTGTGCCCTGTGTCCCGTGTCCTGTGTCCTGCGCCCTGTGCTCTGTGTCCTGTGCCCTGTGTCCTGTGTCCTGTGCTCTGTGACCTGTGCCCTGTGTCCTGTGTCCTGTGTCCTGTGTCCTGTGCTCTGTGACCTGTGCCCTGTGCCCTGTGTCCTGTGTCCTGTGTCCTGTGCTCTCGTGACCTGTGCCCTGTGTCCTGTGCCCTGTCCCCTGCGTCCTGTGCCCTGTCTTCTGTGCCCTGTGCCCTGTGTCCTGTGTCCTGTGCCCTGTGCCCTGTGTCCTGTGTCCTGTGCCCTGTGTCCTGTGTCCTCTGCACTGTGTCCTGTGTCCTGCGTACTGCGCCCTGGGTCCTGTGCCCTGTGTCCTGTCACCTGCGTCCTGTGCCCTGTGTCCTGTGCCCTGTGTCCTGTGTCCTGAGTCCTGTGCCCTGTGTCCTGTACCCTGTGTCCTGTGCCCTGTGTCCTGTGTCCTTTGCCCTGAGCCCTGTGCCCTGTGTCCTGTGCCCTGCGTCCTGTGTCCTGTGTCCTGTGTCCTGTGCTCTGTGTACTGTGTCCCGTGCCACGTGCTCTGTGTCCTGTGACCTGTGCCCTGTTTCCTGTGCTCTGTGTACTGTGTCCTGTGCCACGTGCTCTGTGTCCTGTGTCCTGTGCCCTGTTTCCTGTGTCCTGTCTCCTGTGTCCTGTGCCCCGTGTCCTGTGCCCTGTGTCCTGTGTCCTGTGTCCTGTCCCCTGTGCCCTCTGACCTGTGTCCTGTGTCCTGTGTCCTGTTCCCTGTGTCCTGTGTCCTGTGCCCTGTGTCTTGTGTCCTGTCCCCTGTGCCCTCTGACCTGTGTCCTGTGTCCTGTTCCCTGTGTCCTGTGCCCTGTGCCCTGTGTCCTGTGTCCTGTGTCCTGCGCCCTGTGCTCTGTGTCCTGTGCCCTGTGTCCTGTGTCCTGTGCTCTGTGACCTGTGCCCTGTGTCCTGTGTCCTGTGTCCTGTGTCCTGTGCTCTGTGACCTGTGCCCTGTGCCCTGTGTCCTGTGTCCTGTGTCCTGTGCTCTCGTGACCTGTGCCCTGTGCCCTGTGTCCTGTGCCCTGTCCCCTGCGTCCTGTGCCCTGTCTTCTGTGCCCTGTGCCCTGTGTCCTGTGTCCTGTGCCCTGTGCCCTGTGTCCTGTGTCCTGTGCCCTGTGTCCTGTGTCCTCTGCACTGTGTCCTGTGTCCTGCGTACTGCGCCCTGGGTCATGTGCCCTGTGTCCTGTCACCTGCGTCCTGTGCCCTGTGTCCTGTGCCCTGTGTCCTGTGTCCTGAGTCCTGTGCCCTGTGTCCTGTACCCTGTGTCCTGTGCCCTGTGTCCTGTGTCCTTTGCCCTGAGCCCTGTGCCCTGTGTCCTGTGTCCTGTGCTCTGTGCCCTGTGTCCTGTGCTCTGTGCCCTGTGTCCTGTGCCCTGTGTCCTGTGCCCTGTGCCTTGTGTCCTGTGCCCTGTGTCCTGTGTTCTGTGTCCTGTGCCCTGTGTCCTGTGTCCTGTGCCCTGTGCCCTGTGTCCTGTGTCCTGTGCCCTGTGTCCTGTGTCCTGTGTCCTGTGCCCTGCGCCCTGCGCCCTGCGTCCTGTGCCCTGTGCCCTGTGTCCTGTGCTCTGTGTCCTGTGTCCTGTGTCCTGTGCCTTGTGTCCTGTGCCCTGTGTCCTGTGTCCTGTGTTCTGTGCCCTGTATCCTGTGCCCTGTGCCCTGTGTCCTGTGCCCTGTGCCCTGTGTCCTGTTCCCTGTGCCCTGTGTCCTTTGTCCTGCGCCCTGAGTCCTGTGCCCTGTGCCCTGTGTCCTGTGTCCTGTGTCCTGTGCCCTGTGCCCTGTGCCCTGTGTCCTGTGTCCTGTGCCCTGTGCCCTGTGTCCTGTGTCTTGTGTCCTGTGTCCTGTGTCCTGTGTCCTGTGTCCTGTGTCCTGTGCCCTGTGTCCTGTGCCCTGTGTCCTGTGTCATAGAAACATAGAAACATAGAAAATAGGTGCAGGAGTAGGCCATTCGGCCCTTCTAGCCTGCACCACCATTCAATGAGTTCATGGCTGAACATGCAACTTCAGTACCCCATTCCTGCTTTCTCACCATACCCCTTGATTCCCCTAGTAGTAAGGACTTCATCTAACTCCTTTTTGAATATATTTAGTGAATTGGCCTCAACAACTTTCTGTGGTAGAGAATTCCACAGGTTCACCACTCTCTGGGTGAAGAAATTCCTCCTCATCTCGGTCCTAAATGGCTTCCCCCTTATCCTTAGACTGTGTCCCCTGGTTCTGGACTTCCCCAACATTGGGAACATTCTTCCTGCATCTAACCTGTCTAACCCCGTCAGAATTTTAAACGTTTCTATGAGGTCCCCTCTCATTCTTCTGAACTCCAGTGAATACAAGCCCAGTTGATCCAGTCTTTCTTGATAGGTCAGTCCCGCCATCCCGGGAATCAGTCTGGTGAACCTTCGCTGCACTCCCTCAATAGCAAGAATGTCCTTCCTCAGGTTAGGAGACCAAAACTGTACACAACACTCCAGGTGTGGCCTCACCAAGGCCCTGTACAATTGTAGCAACACCTCCCTGCCCTTGTACTCAAATCCCCTCGCTATGAAGGCCAACATGCCATTTGCTTTCTTAACCGCCTGCTGTACCTGCATGCCAACCTTCAATGACTGATGTACCATGACACCCAGGTCTCTTTGCACCTCCCCTTTTCCTAATCTGTCACCATTCAGATAATAGTCTGTCTCTCTGTTTTTACCACCAAAGTGGATAACCTCACATTTATCCACATTATACTTCATCTGCCATGCATTTTCCCACTCACCTAACCTATCCAAGTCGCTCTGCAGCCTCATAGAATCCTCCTTGCAGCTCACACTGCCACCCAACTTAGTGTCATCCGCAAATTTGGAGATACTACATTTAATCCCCTCGTCTAAATCATTAATGTACAGTGTAAACAGCTGGGGCCCCAGCACAGAACCTTGCGGTACCCCACTAGTCACTGCCTGCCATTCTGAAAAGTCCCCATTTACTCCTACTCTTTACTTTCTGTCTGACAACCAGTTCTCAATCCATGTCAGCACACTACCCCCAATCCCATGTGCTTTAACTTTGCACATTAATCTCTTGTGTGGGACCTTGTCGAAAGCCTTCTGAAAGTCCAAATATACCACATCAACTGGTTCTCCCTTGTCCACTCTACTGGAAACATCCTCAAAAAATTCCAGAAGATTTGTCAAGCATGATTTCCCTTTCACAAATCCATGCTGACTTGGACCTATCATATTACCTCTTTCCAAATGCACTGCTATGACATCCTTAATAATTGATTCCATCATTTTACCCACTACCGATGTCAGGCTGACCGGTCTGTAATTCCCTGTTTTCTCTCTCCCTCCTTTTTTAAAAAGTGGGGTTACATTGGCTACCCTCCACTCCATAGGAACTGATCCAGAGTCAATGGAATGTTGGAAAATGACTGTCAATGCATCCACTATTTCCAAGGCCACCTCCTTAAGTACTCTGGGATGCAGTCCATCAGGCCCTGGGGATTTATCGGCCTTCAATCCCATCAATTTCCCCAACACAATTTCCCGACTAATAAGGCTTTCCCTCAGTTCCTCCTCCTTACTAGACCCTCCGACCCCTTTTATATCCGGAAGGTTGTTTGTGTCCTCCTCAGTGAATACCGAACCAAAGTACTTGTTCAATTGGTCCGCCATTTCTTTGTTCCCCGTTTCTATGTTTCTATGTTTCTACCTTGTGTACTGTGTCCTGTGTCCTGTGTCCTGTGTCCGATGTCCTGTGCCCTGTGCCCTGTGTCCTGTGCCCCGTGTCCTGTGCTCTGTGTCCTGTGTCCTGTGTCCTGTGCCCTGTGTCCTGTGTCCTGTCCCCTGTGCCCTCTGACCTGTGTCCTGTGTCCTGTTCCCTGTGTCATGTGTCCTGTGCCCTGTGTCTTGTGTCCTGTCCCCTGTGCCCTCTGACCTGTGTCCTGTGTCCTGTTCCCTGTGCCCCGTGCCCTCTGCCCTGTGTCCTGTGTCCTGTGCCCTGTGTCCTGTGTCCTGTGCCCTGTGTCCCGTGCCCTGTGCCCTGTGTCCTGTGTCCTGTGTCCTGTGCCCTGTGTCCTGTGCTCTGTGCCCTGTGTCCTGTGTTCTGTGCCCTGTGCACTGTGTCCTGTGTCCTGTGCCCTGTGTCCTGTGTCCTGTGTTCTGTGCCCTGTATCCTGTGCCCTGTGTCCTGTGCCCTGTGCCCTGTGTCCTGTTCCCTGTGCCCTGTGTCCTATGTCCTGCGCCTTGCGCCCTGAGTCCTGTGCCCTGTGCCCTGTGTCCTGTGTCCTGTGTCCTGTGTCCTGTGTCCTGTGTCCAGTGCCCTGTGTCCTGTGCTCTGTGTCCTGTGCCCTGTGTCCTGTGCTCTGTGTCCTGTGTCCTGTGTCCTGTGCCTTGTGTCCTGTGCCCTGTGTCCTGTTCCCTGTGCCCTGTGTCCTATGTCCTGCACCTTGCGCCCTGAGTCCTGTGCCCTGTGCCCTGTGTCCTGTGCCCTGTGTCCTGTGTCATGTGCCCTGTGCCCTGTGTCCTGTGTCTATGTCCTGTGTCCTGTGTCCTGTGTCCTGTGTCCTGTGCCCTGTGCTCTGTGTCCTGTTCCCTGTGCCCTGTGTCCTGTGTCCTGCGCCCTGCGCCCTGAGTCCTGTGCCCTGTGCCCTGTGCCTTGTGTCCTGTGTCCTGTGCCCTGTGCCCTGTGTCCTGTGTCCTGTGTCCTGTGTCCTGTACCTTGTGTCCTGTGCCTTGTGTCCTGTGTCCTGTGCCTTGTGTTCTGTGTCCTGTGTCATGTGCCTTGTGTCCTGTGTCCTGTGTCCTGTGCCCTGTGCCCTTTGCCTTGTGTACTGTGTCCTGTGCCTTGTGTCCTGTGTCCTGTGTCCTGTGCCTTGTGCCCTGTGCCCGGTGCCCTGTGTCCCGTGCCCTGTGTCCTGTGCCCTGCGTCCTGTGCCCTGTGCCCTGTGTCCTGATCTCTGTGTCCTGTGCTCTGTGCCTTTGTCCTGTGCCCTGTGTCCTGTGCCCTGTGCCCGGTGCCCTGTGTACCGTACCCTGTGTCCTGTGCCCTGTGCCCTGCGTTCTGTGCGCTGTGTCCTGTGCCCTGTGCCTTCTGACCTGTGCCCTGTGCCTTGTGTCCTGTGTCCTGTGTCCTGTCTCCTGTGCCATGTGCCCTGTGTCCTGTGTCCTGTGCCCTGTGTCCTGTGTCCTGTGCCCACTGTCCTGTGTGCCCTGTGCCCTGTGCCCTGTGCCATGTGCCCTGTGTCCTGTGTCCTGTGCCCTGTGTCCTGTGCTCTATGTCCTGTGTCCTGTGCCCTGTGTCCTGTGCCCTGTGCCCTGTGCTCTCTGACCTGTGTCCTGTGCCTTGTGTCCTGTGTCCTGCGCCCTGTGCTCTGTGTCCTGTGCCCTGTGTCCTGTGTCCTGTGCTCTGTGACCTGTGCCCTGTGTCCTGTGTCCTGTGTCCTGTGCCTGTGCTCTGTGACCTGTGCCCTGTGCCCTGTGTCCTGTGTCCTGTGTCCTGTGCTCTCGTGACCTGTGCCCTGTGCCCTGTGTCCTGTGCCCTGTCCCCTGCGTCCTGTGCCCTGTCTTCTGTGCCCTGTGTCCTGTGTCCTGTGCCCTGTGCCCTGTGCCCTGTGTCCTGTGTCCTGTGCCCTGTGTCCTGTGTCCTCTGCACTGTGTCCTGTGTCCTGCGTACTGCGCCCTGGGTCCTGTGCGCTGTGTCCTGTCACCTGCGTCTTGTGCCCTGTGTCCTGTGCCCTGTGTCCTGTGTCCTGAGTCCTGTGCCCTGTGTCCTGTGTCCTGTGCCCTGTGTCCCGTGCCCTGTGCCCTGTGTCCTGTGTCCTGTGTCCTGTGCCCTGTGTCCTGTGCTCTGTGCCCTGTGTCCTGTGTTCTGTGCCCTGTGCACTGTGTCCTGTGTCCTGTGCCCTGTGTCCTGTGTCCTGTGTTCTGTGCCCTGTATCCTGTGCCCTGTGTCCTGTGCCCTGTGCCCTGTGTCCTGTTCCCTGTGCCCTGTGTCCTGTGTCCTGCGCCTTGCGCCCTGAGTCCTGTGCCCTGTGCCCTGTGTCCTGTGTCCTGTGTCCTGTGTCCTGTGTCCCGTGCCCTGTGCCCTGTGTCCTGTGTCCTGTGTCCTGTGTCCTGTGCCCTGTGTCCTGTGCTCTGTGTCCTGTGTCCTGTGTCCTGTGCCTTGTGTCCTGTGCCCTGTCTCCTGTGTCCTGTGTTCTGTGCCCTGTATCCTGTGCCCTGTGCCCTGTGTCCTGTGCCCTGTGCCCTGTGTCCTGTTCCCTGTGCCCTGTGTCCTGTGTCCTGCACCTTGCGCCCTGAGTCCTGTGCCCTGTGCCCTGTGTCCTGTGTCCTGTGTCCTGTGTCCTGTGTCCCGTGCCCTGTGCCCTGTGTCCTGTGTCCTGTGCCCTGTGCCCTGTGTCCTGTGTCTATGTCCTGTGTCCTGTGTCCTGTGTCCTGTGCCCTGTGCTCTGTGTCCTGTTCCCTGTGCCCTGTGTCCTGTGTCCTGCGCCCTGCGCCCTGAGTCCTGTGCCCTGTGCCCTGTGCCTTGTGTCCTGTGTCCTGTGCCCTGTGCCCTGTGTCCTGTGTCCTGTGTCCTGTGTCCTGTGCCTTGTGTCCTGTGCCTTGTGTCCTGTGTCCTGTGCCTTGTGTTCTGTGTCCTGTGTAATGTGCCTTGTGTCCTGTGTCCTGTGCCCTGTGCCCTTTGCCTTGTGTACTGTGTCCTGTGCCTTGTGTCCTGTGTCCTGTGTCCTGTGCCTTGTGCCCTGTGCCCGGTGCCCTGTGTCCCGTGCCCTGTGTCCTGTGCCCTGCGTCCTGTGCCCTGTGCCCTGTGTCCTGATCTCTGTGTCCTGTGCTCTGTGCCTTTGTCCTGTGCCCTGTGTCCTGTGCCCTGTGCCCGGTGCCCTGTGTACCGTACCCTGTGTCCTGTGCCCTGTGCCCTGCGTTCTGTGCGCTGTGTCCTGTGCCCTGTGCCCTCTGACCTGTGCCCTGTGCCTTGTGTCCTGTGTCCTGTGTCCTGTCTCCTGTGCCATGTGCCCTGTGTCCTGTGTCCTGTGCCCTGTGTCCTGTGTGCCCTGTGCCCTGTGCCATGTGCCCTGTGTCCTGTGCCCTGTGCCCTGTGTCCTGTGCTCTATGTCCTGTGTCCTGTGCCCTGTGTCCTGTGCCCTGTGCCCTGTGCCCTGTGCTCTCTGACCTGTGTCCTGTGCCTTGTGTCCTGTGTCCTGTGTCCTGCGCCCTGTGCCCTGTGTCCTGTGACCTGTGCCCTGTGTCCTGTGTCCTGTGTCCTGTGCTCTGTGACCTGTGCCCTGTGCCCTGTGTCCTGTGTCCTGTGCTCTCGTGACCTGTGCCCTGTGCCCTGTGTCCTGTGCCCTGTCCCCTGCGTCCTGTGCCCTGTCTTCTGTGCCCTGTGCCCTGTGTCCTGTGTCCTGTGCCCTGTGCCCTGTGTCCTGTGACCTGCGTCTTGTGCCCTGTGTCCTGTGCCCTGTGTCCTGTGTCCTGAGTCCTGTGCCCTGTGTCCTGTACCCTGTGTCCTGTGCCCTGTGTCCTGTGTCCTTTGCCCTGAGCCCTGTGCCTTGTGTCCTGTGTCCTGTGCTCTGTGCCCTGTGTCCTGTGCTCTGTGCCCTGTGTCCTGTGCCCTGTGTCCTGTGCCCTGTGCCTTGTGTCCTGTGCCCTGTGTCCTGTGTTCTGTGTCCTGTGCCCTGTGTCCTGTGTCCTGTGTCCTGTGCCCTGTGTCCTGTGTCCTGTGCCCTGTGTCCTGTGCCCTATGTCCTGTGTCCTGTGTTCTGTGCCCTGTGTCCTGTGTCCTGTGCCCTGTGCCCTGTGTCCTGTGCCCTGTGTCCTGTGTTCTGTGCCCTGTTTCCTGTGCCCTGCGCCCTGCGCCCTGCGTCCTGTGCCCTGTGCCCTGTGTCCTGTGTCCTGTGCCCTGTGTCCTCTGCCCTGTGTCCTGTGCCCTGTGGCCTGTGTCCTGTGTTCTGTGCCCTGTATCCTGTGCCCTGTGCCCTGTGTCCTGTGCCCTGTGCCCTGTGTCCTGTTCCCTGTGCCCTGTGTCCTGTGTCCTGCGCCTTGTGCCCTGTGTCCTGTGCCCTGTGTCTTGTGCTGTGTGTCGTCTGTCCTGTGTCCTGTGTCCTGTGCCCTGTGTCCTGTGCTCTGTGCCCTGTGCCCTGTGTCCTGTGTCCTGTGTCCTGCGCCCTGTGCTCTGTGTCCTGTGCCCTGTGTCCTGTGTCCTGTGCTCTGTGACCTGTGCCCTGTGTCCTGTGTCCTGTGTCCTGTGTCCTGTGCTCTGTGACCTGTGCCCTGTGCCCTGTGTCCTGTGTCCTGTGTCCTGTGCTCTCGTGACCTGTGCCCTGTGCCCTGTGTCCTGTGCCCTGTCCCCTGCGTCCTGTGCCCTGTCTTCTGTGCCCTGTGCCCTGTGTCCTGTGTCCTGTGCCCTGTGCCCTGTGTCCTGTGTCCTGTGCCCTGTGTCCTGTGTCCTCTGCACTGTGTCCTGTGTCCTGCGTACTGCGCCCTGTGTCCTGTGTCCTGTGCCCTGTGTCCTGTGCCCTGTGTCCTGTGTCCTGTGTCCTGTGCCTTGTGTCCTGTGCCTTGTGTCCTGTGTCCTGTGCCTTGTGTTCTGTGTCCTGTGTCATGTGCCTTGTGTCCTGTGTCCTGTGTCCTGTGCCCGGTGCCCTTTGCCTTGTGTACTGTGTCCTGTGTCCTGTGCCTTGTGTCCTGTGTCCTGTGTCCTGTGCCTTGTGCCCTGTGCCCGGTGCCCTGAGTCCCGTGCCCTGTGTCCTGTGCCCTGCATCCTGTGCCCTGTGCCCTGTGTCCTGATCTCTGTGTCCTGTGCTCTGTGCCTTTGTCCTGTGCCCTGTGTCCTGTGCCCTGTGCCCGGTGTCCTGTGTACCGTACCCTGTGTCCTGTGCCCTGTGCCTTGTGTCTTGTGCTGTGTGCCCTCTGACCTGTGCCCTGTGCCTTGTGTCCTGTGTCCTGTGTCCTGTCTCCTGTGCCATGTGCCCTGTGTCCTGTGTCCTGTGCCCTGTGTCCTGTGTCCTGTGCCCTGTGTCCTGTGTGCCCTGTGCCCTGTGCCATGTGCCCTGTGTCCTGTGCCCTGTGCCCTGTGTCCTGTGCTCTCTGACCTGTGTCCTGTGCCTTGTGTCCTGTGTCCTGTGTCCTGTGTCCTCTGCCCTGTGTCCTGTGCCCTGTGTCCTGTGTCCTGTGCCCTGTGCCCTGTGTCCCGTGCCCTGTGCCCTGTGTCCTGTGTCCTGTGTCCTGTGTCCCGTGCCCTGTGTCCTGTGTCCTGTGCCCTGTGCCCTGTGCCTTGTGTCCTGTGACCTGTGTCCTGTGTCATGTGTCCTGTGCTCTGTGTCCTGTGTCCTGTGTCCTGTGCTCTGTGTACTGTGTCCCGTGCCACGTGCTCTGTGTCCTGTGCCCTGTGCCCTGTGCCCTGTTTCCTGTGTCCTGTCTCCTGTGTCCTGTGCCCCGTGTCCTGTGTCCTGTGTCCTGTCCCCTGTGCCCTCTGACCTGTGTCCTGTGTCCTGTTCCCTGTGTCCTGTGTCCTGTGCCCTGTGTCTTGTGTCCTGTCCCCTGTGCCCTCTGACCTGTGTCCTGTGTCCTGTTCCCTGTGTCCTGTGCCCTGTGCCCTCTGCCCTGTGTCCTGTGTCCTGTGCCCTGTGTCCTGTGTCCTGTGCCCTGTGTCTTGTGCTGTGTGTCCTCTGTCCTGTGTCCTGTGTCCTGTGCCCTGTGTCCTGTGCTCTGTGCCCTGTGTCCTGTGTTCTGTGCCCTGTGCCCTGTGTCCTGTGTCCTGTGTCCTGCGCCCTGTGCTCTGTGTCCTGTGCCCTGTGTCCTGTGTCCTGTGCTCTGTGACCTGTGCCCTGTGTCCTCTGTCCTGTGTCCTGTGTCCTGTGCTCTGTGACCTGTGCCCTGTGCCCTGTGCCCTGTGTCCTGTGTCCTGTGTCCTGTGTCCTGTGCTCTCGTGACCTGTGCCCTGTGCCCTGTGTCCTGTGCCCTGTCCCCTGCGTCCTGTGCCCTGTCTTCTGTGCCCTGTGCCCTGTGTCCTGTGTCCTGTGCCCTGTGCCCTGTGTCCTGTGTCCTGTGCCCTGTGTCCTTGTCCTCTGCACTGTGTCCTGTGTCCTGCGTACTGCGCCCTGGGTCCTGTGCCCTGTGTCCTGTCACCTGCGTCCTGTGCCCTGTGTCCTGTGCCCTGTGTCCTGTGTCCTGAGTCCTGTGCCCTGTGTCCTGTACCCTGTGTCCTGTGCCCTGTGTCCTGTGTCCTTTGCCCTGAGCCCTGTGCCCTGTGTCCTGTGTCCTGTGCTCTGTGCCCTGTGTCCTGTGCTCTGTGCCCTGTGTCCTGTGCCCTGTGTCCTGTGCCCTGTGCCTTGTGTCCTGTGCCCTGTGTCCTGTATTCTGTGTCCTGTGCCCTGTGTCCTGTGTCCTGTGTCCTGTGCCCTGTGTCCTGTGTCCTGTGCCCTGTGTCCTGTGCCCTGTGTCCTGTGTCCTGTGCCCTGCGCCCTGCGCCCTGCGTCCTGTGCCCTGTGCCCTGTGTCCTGTGCTCTGTGTCCTGTGTCCTGTGTCCTGTGCCTTGTGTCCTGTGCCCTGTGTCCTGTGTCCTGTGTTCTGTGCCCTGTGTCCTGTGCCCTGTGCCCTGTGTCCTGTGCCCTGTGCCCTGTGTCCTGTTCCCTGTGCCCTGTGTCCTGTGTCCTGCGCCCTGAGTCCTGTGCCCTGTGCCCTGTGTCCTGTGTCCTGTGTCCTGTGTCCTGTGTCCTGTGCCCTGTGCCCTGTGTCCTGTGCCCTGTGTCCTGTGTCCTGTGCCCTGTGTTCTGTGTCATAGAAACATAGAAACATAGAAAATAGGTGCAGGAGTAGGCCATTCGGCCCTTCTAGCCTGCACCGCCATTCAATGAGTTCATGGCTGAACATGCAACTTCAGTACCCCATTCCTGCTTTCTCACCATACCCCTTGATTCCCCTAGTAGTAAGGACTTCATCTAACTCCTTTTTGAATATATTTAGTGAATTGGCCTCAACAACTTTCTGTGGTAGAGAATTCCACAGGTTCACCACTCTCTGGGTGAAGAAATTCCTCCTCATCTCGGTCCTAAATGGCTTCCCCCTTATCCTTAGACTGTGTCCCCTGGTTCTGGACTTCCCCAACATTGGGAACATTCTTCCTGCATCTAACCTGTCTAACCCCGTCAGAATTTTAAACGTTTCTATGAGGTCCCCTCTCATTCTTCTGAACTCCAGTGAATACAAGCCCAGTTGATCCAGTCTTTCTTGATAGGTCAGTCCCGCCATCCCGGGAATCAGTCTGGTGAACCTTCGCTGCACTCCCTCAATAGCAAGAATGTCCTTCCTCAGGTTAGGAGACCAAAACTGTACACAATACTCCAGGTGTGGCCTCACCAAGGCCCTGTACAATTGTAGCAACACCTCCCTGCCCTTGTACTCAAATCCCCTCGCTATGAAGGCCAACATGCCATTTGCTTTCTTAACCGCCTGCTGTACCTGCATGCCAACCTTCAATGACTGATGTACCATGACACCCAGGTCTCTTTGCACCCCCCCTTTTCCTAATCTGTCAACATTCAGATAATAGTCTGTCTCTCTGTTTTTACCACCAAAGTGGATAACCTCACATTTATCCACATTATACTTCATCTGCCATGCATTTTCCCACTCACCTAACCTATCCAAGTCGCTCTGCAGCCTCATAGAATCCTCCTTGAAGCTCACACTGCCACCCAACTTAGTGTCATCCGCAAATTTGGAGATACTACATTTAATCCCCTCGTCTAAATCATTAATGTACAGTGTAAACAGCTGGGGCCCCAGCACAGAACCTTGCGGTACCCCACTAGTCACTGCCTGCCATTCTGAAAAGTCCCCATTTACTCCTACTCTTTGCTTCCTGTCTGACAACCAGTTCTCAATCCATGTCAGCACACTACCCCCAATCCCATGTGCTTTAACTTTGCACATTAATCTCTTGTGTGGGACCTTGTCGAAAGCCTTCTGAAAGTCCAAATATACCACATCAACTGGTTCTCCCTTGTCCACTCTACTGGAAACATCCTCAAAAAATTCCAGAAGATTTGTCAAGCATGATTTCCCTTTCACAAATCCATGCTGACTTGGACCTATCATATTACCTCTTTCCAAATGCACTGCTATGACATCCTTAATAATTGATTCCATCATTTTACCCACTACCGATGTCAGGCTGACCGGTCTGTAATTCCCTGTTTTCTCTCTCCCTCCTTTTTTAAAAAGTGGGGTTACATTGGCTACCCTCCACTCCATAGGAACTGATCCAGAGTCAATGGAATGTTGGAAAATGACTGTCAATGCATCCACTATTTCCAAGGCCACCTCCTTAAGTACTCTGGGATGCAGTCCATCAGGCCCTGGGGATTTATCGGCCTTCAATCCCATCAATTTCCCCAACACAATTTCCCGACTAATAAGGATTTCCCTCAGTTCCTCCTCCTTACTAGACCCTCCGACCCCTTTTATATCCGGAAGGTTGTTTGTGTCCTCCTCAGTGAATACCGAACCAAAGTACTTGTTCAATTGGTCCGCCATTTCTTTGTTCCCCGTTTCTATGTTTCTATGTTTCTACCTTGTGTACTGTGTCCTGTGTCCTGTGTCCTGTGTCCGATGTCCTGTGCCCTGTGCCATGTGCCCTGTGTCCTGTGCCCTGTGCCCTGTGTCCTGTGTCCTGTGCCCCGTGTCCTGTGCTCTGTGTCCTGTGTCCTGTGTCCTGTGCCCTGTGTCCTGTGTCCTGTCCCCTGTGCCCTCTGACCTGTGTCCTGTGTCCTGTTCCCTGTGTCATGTGTCCTGTGCCCTGTGTCTTGTGTCCTGTCCCCTGTGCCCTCTGACCTGTGTCCTGTGTCCTGTTCCCTGTGTCCTGTGCTCTGTGCCCTCTGCCCTGTGTCCTGTGTCCTTTGCCCTGTGTCCTGTGTCCTGTGCCCTGTGTCCCGTGCCCTGTGCCCTGTGTCCTGTGTCCTGTGTCCTGTGCCCTGTGTCCTGTGCTCTGTGCCCTGTGTCCTGTGTTCTGTGCCCTGTGTCCTGTGCCCTGTGTCCTGTGTCCTCTGCACTGTGTCCTGTGTCCTGCGTACTGCGCCCTGGGTCCTGTGCCCTGTGTCCTGTCACCTGCGTCTTGTGCCCTGTGTCCTGTGCCCTGTGTCCTGTGTCCTGAGTCCTGTGCCCTGTGTCCTGTACTCTGTGTCCTGTGCCCTGTGTCCTGTGTCCTGTGCCCTGTTTCCTGTGCCCTGCGCCCTGTGCCCTGCATCCTGTGCCCTGTGCCCTGTGTCTTGTGTCCTGTGCCCTGTGTCCTGTGTCCTGTGCCCTGTGTCCTGTGCCCTGTGTTCTGTGCCCTGTGTCCTGTGTCCTGTGTCCTGTATCCTGTGTCCTGTGCCCTGTGCCCTGTGTCCTGTGTCCTGTGTTCTGTGTCATAGAAACATAGAAACATAGAAAATAGGTGCAGGAGTAGGCCATTCGGCCCTTCTAGCCTGCACCGCCATTCAATGAGTTCATGGCTGAACATGCAACTTCAGTACCCCATTCCTGCTTTCTCACCATACCCCTTGATTCCCCTAGTAGTAAGGACTTCATCTAACTCCTTTTTGAATATATTTAGTGAATTGGCCTCAACAACTTTCTGTGGTAGAGAATTCCACAGGTTCACCACTCTCTGGGTGAAGAAATTCCTCCTCATCTCGGTCCTAAATGGCTTCCCCCTTATCCTTAGACTGTGTCCCCTGGTTCTGGACTTCCCCAACATTGGGAACATTCTTCCTGCATCTAACCTGTCTAACCCCGTCAGAATTTTAAACGTTTCTATGAGGTCCCCTCTCATTCTTCTGAACTCCAGTGAATACAAGCCCAGTTGATCCAGTCTTTCTTGATAGGTCAGTCCCGCCATCCCGGGAATCAGTCTGGTGAACCTTCGCTGCACTCCCTCAATAGCAAGAATGTCCTTCCTCAGGTTAGGAGACCAAAACTGTACACAATACTCCAGGTGTGGCCTCACCAAGGCCCTGTACAATTGTAGCAACACCTCCCTGCTCTTGTACTCAAATCCCCTCGCTATGAAGGCCAACATGCCATTTGCTTTCTTAACCGCCTGCTGTACCTGCATGCCAACCTTCAATGACTGATGTACCATGACACCCAGGTCTCTTTGCACCTCCCCTTTTCCTAATCTGTCAACATTCAGATAATAGTCTGTCTCTCTGTTTTTACCACCAAAGTGGATAACCTCACATTTATCCACATTATACTTCATCTGCCATGCATTTTCCCACTCACCTAACCTATCCAAGTCGCTCTGCAGCCTCATAGAATCCTCCTTGAAGCTCACACTGCCACCCAACTTAGTGTCATCCGCAAATTTGGAGATACTACATTTAATCCCCTCGTCTAAATCATTAATGTACAGTGTAAACAGCTGGGGCCCCAGCACAGAACCTTGCGGTACCCCACTAGTCACTGCCTGCCATTCTGAAAAGTCCCCATTTACTCCTACTCTTTGCTTCCTGTCTGACAACCAGTTCTCAATCCATGTCAGCACACTACCCCCAATCCCATTTGCACATTAATCTCTTGTGTGGGACCTTGTCGAAAGCCTTCTGAAAGTCCAAATATACCACATCAACTGGTTCTCCCTTGTCCACTCTACTGGAAACATCCTCAAAAAATTCCAGAAGATTTGTCAAGCATGATTTCCCTTTCACAAATCCATGCTGACTTGGACCTATCATATTACCTCTTTCCAAATGCACTGCTATGACATCCTTAATAATTGATTCCATCATTTTACCCACTACCGATGTCAGGCTGACCGGTCTGTAATTCCCTGTTTTCTCTCTCCCTCCTTTTTTAAAAAGTGGGGTTACATTGGCTACCCTCCACTCCATAGGAACTGATCCAGAGTCAATGGAATGTTGGAAAATGACTGTCAATGCATCCACTATTTCCAAGGCCACCTCCTTAAGTACTCTGGGATGCAGTCCATCAGGCCCTGGGGATTTATCGGCCTTCAATCCCATCAATTTCCCCAACACAATTTCCCGACTAATAAGGATTTCCCTCAGTTCCTCCTCCTTACTAGACCCTCCGACCCCTTTTATATCCGGAAGGTTGTTTGTGTCCTCCTCAGTGAATACCGAACCAAAGTACTTGTTCAATTGGTCCGCCATTTCTTTGTTCCCCGTTTCTATGTTTCTATGTTTCTACCTTGTGTACTGTGTCCTGTGTCCTGTGTCCTGTGTCCGATGTCCTGTGCCCTGTGCCATGTGCCCTGTGTCCTGTGCCCTGTGCCCTGTGTCCTGTGTCCTGTGCCCCGTGTCCTGTGCTCTGTGTCCTGTGTCCTGTGTCCTGTGCCCTGTGTCCTGTGTCCTGTCCCCTGTGCCCTCTGACCTGTGTCCTGTGTCCTGTTCCCTGTGTCATGTGTCCTGTGCCCTGTGTCTTGTGTCCTGTCCCCTGTGCCCTCTGACCTGTGTCCTGTGTCCTGGTCCCTGTGTCCTGTGCTCTGTGCCCTCTGCCCTGTGTCCTGAGTCCTTTGCCCTGTGTCCTGTGCCCTGTGTCCCGTGCCCTGTGCCCTGTGTCCTGTGTCCTGTGTCCTGTGCCCTGTGTCCTGTGCTCTGTGCCCTGTGTCCTGTGTTCTGTGCCCTGTGCACTGTGTCCTGTGTCCTGTGCCCTGTGTCCTGTGTCCTGTGTTCTGTGCCCTGTATCCTGTGCCCTGTGTCCTGTGCCCTGTGCCCTGTGTCCTGTTCCCTGTGCCCTGTGTCCTGCGCCTTGCGCCCTGAGTCCTGTGTCCTGTGTCCTGTGTCCTGTGTCCTGTGTCCTGTGTCCCGTGCCCTGTGCCCTGTGTCCTGTGTCCTGTGTCCTGTGTCCTGTGCCCTGTGTCCTGTGCTCTGTGTCCTGTGTCCTGTGTCCTGTGCCTTGTGTCCTGTGCCCTGTGTCCTGTGTCCTGTGTTCTGTGCCCTGTATCCTGTGCCCTGTGCCCTGTGCCCTGTGCCCTGTGTCCTGTGCCCTGTGCCCTGTGTCCTGTTCCCTGTGCCCTGGGTCCTGTGTCCTGCACCTTGCGCCCTGAGTCCTGTGCCCTGTGCCCTGTGTCCTGTGTCCTGTGTCCTGTGTCCCGTGCCCTGTGCCCTGTGTCCTGTGTCCTGTGCCCTGTGCCCTGTGTCCTGTGTCTATGTCCTGTGTCCTGTGTCCTGTGTCCTGTGTCCTGTGCCCTGTGCTCTGTGTCCTGTTCCCTGTGCCCTGTGTCCTGTGTCCTGCGCCCTGCGCCCTGAGTCCTGTGCCCTGTGCCCTGTGCCTTGTATCCTGTGTCCTGTGCCCTGTGCCCTGTGTCCTGTGTCCTGTGTCCTGTGCCTTGTGTCCTGTGCCTTGTGTCCTGTGTCCTGTGCCTTGTGTTCTGTGTCCTGTGTCATGTGCCTTGTGTCCTGTGTCCTGTGTCCTGTGCCCTGTGCCCTTTGCCTTGTGTACTGTGTCCTGTGCCTTGTGTCCTGAGTCCTGTGTCCTGTGCCTTGTGCCCTGTGCCCGGTGCCCTGTGTCCCGTGCCCTGTGCCCTGTGTCCTGTGTCCTGTGTCCTGTGCTCTGTGACCTGTGCCCTGTGCCCTGTGTCCTGTGTCCTGTGTCCTGTGTCCTGTGCTCACGTGACCTCTGCCCTGTGCCCTGTGTCCTGTGCCCTGTCCCCTGCGTCCTGTGCCCTGTCTTCTGTGCCCTGTGCCCTGTGTCCTGTGTCCTGTGCCCTGTGCCCTGTGTCCTGTGTCCTGTGCCCTGTGTCCTGTGTCCGCTGCACTGTGTCCTGTGTCCTGCGTACTGAGCCCTGGGTCCTGTGCCCTGTGTCCTGTCACCTGCGTCTTGTGCCCTGTGTCCTGTGCCCTGTGTCCTGTGTCCTGAGTCCTGTGCCCTGTGTCCTGTACCCTGTGTCCTGTGCCCTGTGTCCTGTGTCCTTTGCCCTGAGCCCTGTGCCCTGTGTCCTGTGTCCTGTGCTCTGTGCCCTGTGTCCTGTGCTCTGTGCCCTGTGTCCTGTGCCCTGTGTCCTGTGCCCTGTGCCTTGTGTCCTGTGCCCTGTGTCCTGTGCCCTGTGTCCTGTGTCCTGTGCCCTGTGTCCTGTGCCCTATGTCCTGTGTCCTGTGTTCTGTGCCTTGTGTCCTGAGTCCTGTGTCCTGTGCCTTGTGCCCTGTGCCCGGTGCCCTGTGTCCCGTGCCCTGTGCCCTGTGTCCTGTGTCCTGTGTCCTGTGCTCTGTGACCTGTGCCCTGTGCCCTGTGTCCTGTGTCCTGTGTCCTGTGTCCTGTGCTCACGTGACCTCTGCCCTGTGCCCTGTGTCCTGTGTCCTGTGCCCTGTGTCCTGTGCCCTGTGTCCTGTGTCCTGTGTCCTGTGTCCTGTGCCTTGTGTCCTGTGCCTTGTGTCCTGTGTCCTGTGCCTTGTGTTCTGTGTCCTGTGTCATGTGCCTTGTGTCCTGTGTCCTGTGTCCTGTATCCGGTGCCCTTTGCCTTGTGTACTGTGTCCTGTGTCCTGTGCCTTGTGTCCTGTGTCCTGTGTCCTGTGCCTTGTGCCCTGTGCCCGGTGCCCTGAGTCCCGTGCCCTGTGTCCTGTGCCCTGCATCCTGTGCCCTGTGCCCTGTGTCCTGATCTCTGTGTCCTGTGCTCTGTGCCTTTGTCCTGTGCCCTGTGTCCTGTGCCCTGTGCCCGGTGCCCTGTGTACCGTACCCTGTGTCCTGTGCCCTGTGCCCTGTGTCTTGTGCTGTGTGCCCTCTGACCTGTGCCCTGTGCCTTGTGTCCTGTGTCCTGTGTCCTGTCTCCTGTGCCATGTGCCCTGTGTCCTGTGTCCTGTGCCTTGTGTCCTGTGTCCTGTGTCCTGTGCCTTGTGCCCTGTGCCCGGTGCCCTGAGTCCCGTGCCCTGTGTCCTGTGCCCTGCATCCTGTGCCCTGTGCCCTATGTCCTGATCTCTGTGTCCTGTGCTCTGTGCCTTTGTCCTGTGCCCTGTGTCCTGTGCCCTGTGCCCGGTGCCCTGTGTACCGTACCCTGTGTCCTGTGCCCTGTGCCCTGTGTCTTGTGCTGTGTGCCCTCTGACCTGTGCCCTGTGCCTTGTGTCCTGTGTCCTGTGTCCTGTCTCCTGTGCCATGTGCCCTGTGTCCTGTGTCCTGTGCCCTGTGTCCTGTGTCCTGTGCCCTGTGTCCTGTGTGCCCTGTGCCCTGTGCCCTGTGCCATGTGCCCTGTGTCCTGTGCCCTGTGCCCTGTGTCCTGTGCTCTCTGACCTGTGTCCTGTGCCTTGTGTCCTGTGTCCTGTGTCCTGTGTCCTGTGTCCTGTGTCCTCTGCCCTGTGTCCTGTGCCCTGTGTCCTGTGCCCTGTGCCCTGTGTCCCGTGCCCTGTGCCCTGTGTCCTGTGTCCTGTGTCCTGTGTCCTGTGCCCTGTGCCCTGTGTCCCATGTCCCGTGTCCTGTGTGCTGTGCCCTGTGTCCTCTGCCCTGTGTCCTGTGCCCTGTCCCCTGCGTCCTGTGCCCTGTGACCTGTGTCCTGCGTCCTGTGTCCTGTGCCCTATGCCCTGTGTCCTGTGTCCTGTGCCCTGTGTCCTGTCTCCTATGTCCTGTGCCCTGTGTCCTGTGCCCTGTGTGCTATGCCCTGTGCCCTGTGACCTGTGTCCTGTGTCCTGTGTACTGTGCCCTGTGCCCTGTGCACTGTGTCCTGTCCCCTGCATCCTGTACACTGCGCCCTGTATCCTGTGCCCTGTGCCATGTGCCCTGTGCCCTGTATAGTGTATCCTGTGCCCTTTGCGCTTTGCCCTGTGTCCTGTGCCATGTGCCCTGTATCCTTTGTCCTGTCCTGTACCCTGTGTCCTGTGTCCTGTGCCCTGTGCCCTCTGACCTGTGTCCTGTGTCCTGTTCCCTGTGTCATGTGTCCTGTGCCCTGTGTCTTGTGTCCTGTCCCCTGTGCCCTCTGACCTGTGTCCTGTGTCCTGTTCCCTGTGTCCTGTGCTCTGTGCCCTCTGCCCTGTGTCCTGTGTCCTTTGCCCTGTGTCCTGTGTCCTGTGCCCTGTGTCCCGTGCCCTGTGCCCTGTGTCCTGTGTCCTGTGTCCTGTGCCCTGTGTCCTGTGCTCTGTGCCCTGTGTCCTGTGTTCTGTGCCCTGTGTCCTGTGCCCTGTGTCCTGTGTCCTCTGCACTGTGTCCTGTGTCCTGCGTACTGCGCCCTGGGTCCTGTGCCCTGTGTCCTGTCACCTGCGTCTTGTGCCCTGTGTCCTGTGCCCTGTGTCCTGTGTCCTGAGTCCTGTGCCCTGTGTCCTGTACTCTGTGTCCTGTGCCCTGTGTCCTGTGTCCTGTGCCCTGTTTCCTGTGCCCTGCGCCCTGTGCCCTGCATCCTGTGCCCTGTGCCCTGTGTCTTGTGTCCTGTGCCCTGTGTCCTGTGTCCTGTGCCCTGTGTCCTGTGCCCTGTGTTCTGTGCCCTGTGTCCTGTGTCCTGTGTCCTGTATCCTGTGTCCTGTGCCCTGTGCCCTGTGTCCTGTGTCCTGTGTTCTGTGTCATAGAAACATAGAAACATAGAAAATAGGTGCAGGAGTAGGCCATTCGGCCCTTCTAGCCTGCACCGCCATTCAATGAGTTCATGGCTGAACATGCAACTTCAGTACCCCATTCCTGCTTTCTCACCATACCCCTTGATTCCCCTAGTAGTAAGGACTTCATCTAACTCCTTTTTGAATATATTTAGTGAATTGGCCTCAACAACTTTCTGTGGTAGAGAATTCCACAGGTTCACCACTCTCTGGGTGAAGAAATTCCTCCTCATCTCGGTCCTAAATGGCTTCCCCCTTATCCTTAGACTGTGTCCCCTGGTTCTGGACTTCCCCAACATTGGGAACATTCTTCCTGCATCTAACCTGTCTAACCCCGTCAGAATTTTAAACGTTTCTATGAGGTCCCCTCTCATTCTTCTGAACTCCAGTGAATACAAGCCCAGTTGATCCAGTCTTTCTTGATAGGTCAGTCCCGCCATCCCGGGAATCAGTCTGGTGAACCTTCGCTGCACTCCCTCAATAGCAAGAATGTCCTTCCTCAGGTTAGGAGACCAAAACTGTACACAATACTCCAGGTGTGGCCTCACCAAGGCCCTGTACAATTGTAGCAACACCTCCCTGCTCTTGTACTCAAATCCCCTCGCTATGAAGGCCAACATGCCATTTGCTTTCTTAACCGCCTGCTGTACCTGCATGCCAACCTTCAATGACTGATGTACCATGACACCCAGGTCTCTTTGCACCTCCCCTTTTCCTAATCTGTCAACATTCAGATAATAGTCTGTCTCTCTGTTTTTACCACCAAAGTGGATAACCTCACATTTATCCACATTATACTTCATCTGCCATGCATTTTCCCACTCACCTAACCTATCCAAGTCGCTCTGCAGCCTCATAGAATCCTCCTTGAAGCTCACACTGCCACCCAACTTAGTGTCATCCGCAAATTTGGAGATACTACATTTAATCCCCTCGTCTAAATCATTAATGTACAGTGTAAACAGCTGGGGCCCCAGCACAGAACCTTGCGGTACCCCACTAGTCACTGCCTGCCATTCTGAAAAGTCCCCATTTACTCCTACTCTTTGCTTCCTGTCTGACAACCAGTTCTCAATCCATGTCAGCACACTACCCCCAATCCCATTTGCACATTAATCTCTTGTGTGGGACCTTGTCGAAAGCCTTCTGAAAGTCCAAATATACCACATCAACTGGTTCTCCCTTGTCCACTCTACTGGAAACATCCTCAAAAAATTCCAGAAGATTTGTCAAGCATGATTTCCCTTTCACAAATCCATGCTGACTTGGACCTATCATATTACCTCTTTCCAAATGCACTGCTATGACATCCTTAATAATTGATTCCATCATTTTACCCACTACCGATGTCAGGCTGACCGGTCTGTAATTCCCTGTTTTCTCTCTCCCTCCTTTTTTAAAAAGTGGGGTTACATTGGCTACCCTCCACTCCATAGGAACTGATCCAGAGTCAATGGAATGTTGGAAAATGACTGTCAATGCATCCACTATTTCCAAGGCCACCTCCTTAAGTACTCTGGGATGCAGTCCATCAGGCCCTGGGGATTTATCGGCCTTCAATCCCATCAATTTCCCCAACACAATTTCCCGACTAATAAGGATTTCCCTCAGTTCCTCCTCCTTACTAGACCCTCCGACCCCTTTTATATCCGGAAGGTTGTTTGTGTCCTCCTCAGTGAATACCGAACCAAAGTACTTGTTCAATTGGTCCACCATTTCTTTGTTCCCCGTTTCTATGTTTCTATGTTTCTACCTTGTGTACTGTGTCCTGTGTCCTGTGTCCTGTGTCCGATGTCCTGTGCCCTGTGCCATGTGCCCTGTGTCCTGTGCCCTGTGCCCTGTGTCCTGTGTCCTGTGCCCCGTGTCCTGTGCTCTGTGTCCTGTGTCCTGTGTCCTGTGCCCTGTGTCCTGTGTCCTGTCCCCTGTGCCCTCTGACCTGTGTCCTGTGTCCTGTTCCCTGTGTCATGTGTCCTGTGCCCTGTGTCTTGTGTCCTGTCCCCTGTGCCCTCTGACCTGTGTCCTGTGTCCTGGTCCCTGTGTCCTGTGCTCTGTGCCCTCTGCCCTGTGTCCTGAGTCCTTTGCCCTGTGTCCTGTGTCCTGTGCCCTGTGTCCCGTGCCCTGTGCCCTGTGTCCTGTGTCCTGTGTCCTGTGCCCTGTGTCCTGTGCTCTGTGCCCTGTGTCCTGTGTTCTGTGCCCTGTGCACTGTGTCCTGTGTCCTGTGCCCTGTGTCCTGTGTCCTGTGTTCTGTGCCCTGTATCCTGTGCCCTGTGTCCTGTGCCCTGTGCCCTGTGTCCTGTTCCCTGTGCCCTGTGTCCTGCGCCTTGCGCCCTGAGTCCTGTGTCCTGTGTCCTGTGTCCTGTGTCCTGTGTCCTGTGTCCCGTGCCCTGTGCCCTGTGTCCTGTGTCCTGTGTCCTGTGTCCTGTGCCCTGTGTCCTGTGCTCTGTGTCCTGTGTCCTGTGTCCTGTGCCTTGTGTCCTGTGCCCTGTGTCCTGTGTCCTGTGTTCTGTGCCCTGTATCCTGTGCCCTGTGCCCTGTGCCCTGTGCCCTGTGTCCTGTGCCCTGTGCCCTGTGTCCTGTTCCCTGTGCCCTGGGTCCTGTGTCCTGCACCTTGCGCCCTGAGTCCTGTGCCCTGTGCCCTGTGTCCTGTGTCCTGTGTCCTGTGTCCCGTGCCCTGTGCCCTGTGTCCTGTGTCCTGTGCCCTGTGCCCTGTGTCCTGTGTCTATGTCCTGTGTCCTGTGTCCTGTGTCCTGTGTCCTGTGCCCTGTGCTCTGTGTCCTGTTCCCTGTGCCCTGTGTCCTGTGTCCTGCGCCCTGCGCCCTGAGTCCTGTGCCCTGTGCCCTGTGCCTTGTATCCTGTGTCCTGTGCCCTGTGCCCTGTGTCCTGTGTCCTGTGTCCTGTGCCTTGTGTCCTGTGCCTTGTGTCCTGTGTCCTGTGCCTTGTGTTCTGTGTCCTGTGTCATGTGCCTTGTGTCCTGTGTCCTGTGTCCTGTGCCCTGTGCCCTTTGCCTTGTGTACTGTGTCCTGTGCCTTGTGTCCTGAGTCCTGTGTCCTGTGCCTTGTGCCCTGTGCCCGGTGCCCTGTGTCCCGTGCCCTGTGCCCTGTGTCCTGTGTCCTGTGTCCTGTGCTCTGTGACCTGTGCCCTGTGCCCTGTGTCCTGTGTCCTGTGTCCTGTGTCCTGTGCTCACGTGACCTCTGCCCTGTGCCCTGTGTCCTGTGCCCTGTCCCCTGCGTCCTGTGCCCTGTCTTCTGTGCCCTGTGCCCTGTGTCCTGTGTCCTGTGCCCTGTGCCCTGTGTCCTGTGTCCTGTGCCCTGTGTCCTGTGTCCGCTGCACTGTGTCCTGTGTCCTGCGTACTGAGCCCTGGGTCCTGTGCCCTGTGTCCTGTCACCTGCGTCTTGTGCCCTGTGTCCTGTGCCCTGTGTCCTGTGTCCTGAGTCCTGTGCCCTGTGTCCTGTACCCTGTGTCCTGTGCCCTGTGTCCTGTGTCCTTTGCCCTGAGCCCTGTGCCCTGTGTCCTGTGTCCTGTGCTCTGTGCCCTGTGTCCTGTGCTCTGTGCCCTGTGTCCTGTGCCCTGTGTCCTGTGCCCTGTGCCTTGTGTCCTGTGCCCTGTGTCCTGTGCCCTGTGTCCTGTGTCCTGTGCCCTGTGTCCTGTGCCCTATGTCCTGTGTCCTGTGTTCTGTGCCCTGTGTCCTGTGTCCTGTGCCCTGTGCCCTGTGTCCTGTGCCCTGTGTCCTGTGTCCTGTGCCCTGTGTCCTGTGCCCTGTGTCCTGTGTCCTGTGTCCTGTGTCCTGTGCCTTGTGTCCTGTGCCTTGTGTCCTGTGTCCTGTGCCTTGTGTTCTGTGTCCTGTGTCATGTGCCTTGTGTCCTGTGTCCTGTGTCCTGTGCCCGGTGCCCTTTGCCTTGTGTACTGTGTCCTGTGTCCTGTGCCTTGTGTCCTGTGTCCTGTGTCCTGTGCCTTGTGCCCTGTGCCCGGTGCCCTGAGTCCCGTGCCCTGTGTCCTGTGCCCTGCATCCTGTGCCCTGTGCCCTGTGTCCTGATCTCTGTGTCCTGTGCTCTGTGCCTTTGTCCTGTGCCCTGTGTCCTGTGCCCTGTGCCCGGTGCCCTGTGTACCGTACCCTGTGTCCTGTGCCCTGTGCCCTGTGTCTTGTGCTGTGTGCCCTCTGACCTGTGCCCTGTGCCTTGTGTCCTGTGTCCTGTGTCCTGTCTCCTGTGCCATGTGCCCTGTGTCCTGTGTCCTGTGCCTTGTGTCCTGTGTCCTGTGTCCTGTGCCTTGTGCCCTGTGCCCGGTGCCCTGAGTCCCGTGCCCTGTGTCCTGTGCCCTGCATCCTGTGCCCTGTGCCCTATGTCCTGATCTCTGTGTCCTGTGCTCTGTGCCTTTGTCCTGTGCCCTGTGTCCTGTGCCCTGTGCCCGGTGCCCTGTGTACCGTACCCTGTGTCCTGTGCCCTGTGCCCTGTGTCTTGTGCTGTGTGCCCTCTGACCTGTGCCCTGTGCCTTGTGTCCTGTGTCCTGTGTCCTGTCTCCTGTGCCATGTGCCCTGTGTCCTGTGTCCTGTGCCCTGTGTCCTGTGTCCTGTGCCCTGTGTCCTGTGTGCCCTGTGCCCTGTGCCCTGTGCCATGTGCCCTGTGTCCTGTGCCCTGTGCCCTGTGTCCTGTGCTCTCTGACCTGTGTCCTGTGCCTTGTGTCCTGTGTCCTGTGTCCTGTGTCCTGTGTCCTGTGTCCTCTGCCCTGTGTCCTGTGCCCTGTGTCCTGTGTCCTGTGCCCTGTGCCCTGTGTCCCGTGCCCTGTGCCCTGTGTCCTGTGTCCTGTGTCCTGTGTCCTGTGCCCTGTGCCCTGTGTCCCATGTCCCGTGTCCTGTGTGCTGTGCCCTGTGTCCTCTGCCCTGTGTCCTGTGCCCTGTCCCCTGCGTCCTGTGCCCTGTGACCTGTGTCCTGCGTCCTGTGTCCTGTGCCCTATGCCCTGTGTCCTGTGTCCTGTGCCCTGTGTCCTGTCTCCTATGTCCTGTGCCCTGTGTCCTGTGCCCTGTGTGCTATGCCCTGTGCCCTGTGACCTGTGTCCTGTGTCCTGTGTACTGTGCCCTGTGCCCTGTGCACTGTGTCCTGTCCCCTGCATCCTGTACACTGCGCCCTGTATCCTGTGCCCTGTGCCATGTGCCCTGTGCCCTGTATAGTGTATCCTGTGCCCTTTGCGCTTTGCCCTGTGTCCTGTGCCATGTGCCCTGTATCCTTTGTCCTGTCCTGTACCCTGTGTCCTGTGTCCTGTGCCCTGTGCCCTCTGACCTGTGTCCTGTGTCCTGTTCCCTGTGTCATGTGTCCTGTGCCCTGTGTCTTGTGTCCTGTCCCCTGTGCCCTCTGACCTGTGTCCTGTGTCCTGTTCCCTGTGTCCTGTGCTCTGTGCCCTCTGCCCTGTGTCCTGTGTCCTTTGCCCTGTGTCCTGTGTCCTGTGCCCTGTGTCCCGTGCCCTGTGCCCTGTGTCCTGTGTCCTGTGTCCTGTGCCCTGTGTCCTGTGCTCTGTGCCCTGTGTCCTGTGTTCTGTGCCCTGTGTCCTGTGCCCTGTGTCCTGTGTCCTCTGCACTGTGTCCTGTGTCCTGCGTACTGCGCCCTGGGTCCTGTGCCCTGTGTCCTGTCACCTGCGTCTTGTGCCCTGTGTCCTGTGCCCTGTGTCCTGTGTCCTGAGTCCTGTGCCCTGTGTCCTGTACTCTGTGTCCTGTGCCCTGTGTCCTGTGTCCTGTGCCCTGTTTCCTGTGCCCTGCGCCCTGTGCCCTGCATCCTGTGCCCTGTGCCCTGTGTCTTGTGTCCTGTGCCCTGTGTCCTGTGTCCTGTGCCCTGTGTCCTGTGTCCTGTGCCCTGTGCCCTGTGTCCTGTGTCCTGTGTTCTGTGTCATAGAAACATAGAAACATAGAAAATAGGTGCAGGAGTAGGCCATTCGGCCCTTCTAGCCTGCACCGCCATTCAATGAGTTCATGGCTGAACATGCAACTTCAGTACCCCATTCCTGCTTTCTCACCATACCCCTTGATTCCCCTAGTAGTAAGGACTTCATCTAACTCCTTTTTGAATATATTTAGTGAATTGGCCTCAACAACTTTCTGTGGTAGAGAATTCCACAGGTTCACCACTCTCTGGGTGAAGAAATTCCTCCTCATCTCGGTCCTAAATGGCTTCCCCCTTATCCTTAGACTGTGTCCCCTGGTTCTGGACTTCCCCAACATTGGGAACATTCTTCCTGCATCTAACCTGTCTAACCCCGTCAGAATTTTAAACGTTTCTATGAGGTCCCCTCTCATTCTTCTGAACTCCAGTGAATACAAGCCCAGTTGATCCAGTCTTTCTTGATAGGTCAGTCCCGCCATCCCGGGAATCAGTCTGGTGAACCTTCGCTGCACTCCCTCAATAGCAAGAATGTCCTTCCTCAGGTTAGGAGACCAAAACTGTACACAATACTCCAGGTGTGGCCTCACCAAGGCCCTGTACAATTGTAGCAACACCTCCCTGCTCTTGTACTCAAATCCCCTCGCTATGAAGGCCAACATGCCATTTGCTTTCTTAACCGCCTGCTGTACCTGCATGCCAACCTTCAATGACTGATGTACCATGACACCCAGGTCTCTTTGCACCTCCCCTTTTCCTAATCTGTCAACATTCAGATAATAGTCTGTCTCTCTGTTTTTACCACCAAAGTGGATAACCTCACATTTATCCACATTATACTTCATCTGCCATGCATTTTCCCACTCACCTAACCTATCCAAGTCGCTCTGCAGCCTCATAGAATCCTCCTTGAAGCTCACACTGCCACCCAACTTAGTGTCATCCGCAAATTTGGAGATACTACATTTAATCCCCTCGTCTAAATCATTAATGTACAGTGTAAACAGCTGGGGCCCCAGCACAGAACCTTGCGGTACCCCACTAGTCACTGCCTGCCATTCTGAAAAGTCCCCATTTACTCCTACTCTTTGCTTCCTGTCTGACAACCAGTTCTCAATCCATGTCAGCACACTACCCCCAATCCCATTTGCACATTAATCTCTTGTGTGGGACCTTGTCGAAAGCCTTCTGAAAGTCCAAATATACCACATCAACTGGTTCTCCCTTGTCCACTCTACTGGAAACATCCTCAAAAAATTCCAGAAGATTTGTCAAGCATGATTTCCCTTTCACAAATCCATGCTGACTTGGACCTATCATATTACCTCTTTCCAAATGCACTGCTATGACATCCTTAATAATTGATTCCATCATTTTACCCACTACCGATGTCAGGCTGACCGGTCTGTAATTCCCTGTTTTCTCTCTCCCTCCTTTTTTAAAAAGTGGGGTTACATTGGCTACCCTCCACTCCATAGGAACTGATCCAGAGTCAATGGAATGTTGGAAAATGACTGTCAATGCATCCACTATTTCCAAGGCCACCTCCTTAAGTACTCTGGGATGCAGTCCATCAGGCCCTGGGGATTTATCGGCCTTCAATCCCATCAATTTCCCCAACACAATTTCCCGACTAATAAGGATTTCCCTCAGTTCCTCCTCCTTACTAGACCCTCCGACCCCTTTTATATCCGGAAGGTTGTTTGTGTCCTCCTCAGTGAATACCGAACCAAAGTACTTGTTCAATTGGTCCACCATTTCTTTGTTCCCCGTTTCTATGTTTCTATGTTTCTACCTTGTGTACTGTGTCCTGTGTCCTGTGTCCTGTGTCCGATGTCCTGTGCCCTGTGCCATGTGCCCTGTGTCCTGTGCCCTGTGCCCTGTGTCCTGTGTCCTGTGCCCCGTGTCCTGTGCTCTGTGTCCTGTGTCCTGTGTCCTGTGCCCTGTGTCCTGTGTCCTGTCCCCTGTGCCCTCTGACCTGTGTCCTGTGTCCTGTTCCCTGTGTCATGTGTCCTGTGCCCTGTGTCTTGTGTCCTGTCCCCTGTGCCCTCTGACCTGTGTCCTGTGTCCTGTTCCCTGTGTCCTGTGCTCTGTGCCCTCTGCCCTGTGTCCTGTGTCCTTTGCCCTGTGTCCTGTGTCCTGTGCCCTGTGTCCCGTGCCCTGTGCCCTGTGTCCTGTGTCCTGTGTCCTGTGCCCTGTGTCCTGTGCTCTGTGCCCTGTGTCCTGTGTTCTGTGCCCTGTGCACTGTGTCCTGTGTCCTGTGCCCTGTGTCCTGTGTCCTGTGTTCTGTGCCCTGTATCCTGTGCCCTGTGTCCTGTGCCCTGTGCCCTGTGTCCTGTTCCCTGTGCCCTGTGTCCTGCGCCTTGCGCCCTGAGTCCTGTGTCCTGTGTCCTGTGTCCTGTGTCCTGTGTCCTGTGTCCCGTGCCCTGTGCCCTGTGTCCTGTGTCCTGTGTCCTGTGCCCTGTGTCCTGTGCTCTGTGTCCTGTGTCCTGTGTCCTGTGCCTTGTGTCCTGTGCCCTGTGTCCTGTGTCCTGTGTTCTGTGCCCTGTATCCTGTGCCCTGTGCCCTGTGCCCTGTGCCCTGTGTCCTGTGCCCTGTGCCCTGTGTCCTGTTCCCTGTGCCCTGGGTCCTGTGTCCTGCACCTTGCGCCCTGAGTCCTGTGCCCTGTGCCCTGTGTCCTGTGTCCTGTGTCCTGTGTCCCGTGCCCTGTGCCCTGTGTCCTGTGTCCTGTGCCCTGTGCCCTGTGTCCTGTGTCTATGTCCTGTGTCCTGTGTCCTGTGTCCTGTGTCCTGTGCCCTGTGCTCTGTGTCCTGTTCCCTGTGCCCTGTGTCCTGTGTCCTGCGCCCTGCGCCCTGAGTCCTGTGCCCTGTGCCCTGTGCCTTGTATCCTGTGTCCTGTGCCCTGTGCCCTGTGTCCTGTGTCCTGTGTCCTGTGCCTTGTGTCCTGTGCCTTGTGTCCTGTGTCCTGTGCCTTGTGTTCTGTGTCCTGTGTCATGTGCCTTGTGTCCTGTGTCCTGTGTCCTGTGCCCTGTGCCCTTTGCCTTGTGTACTGTGTCCTGTGCCTTGTGTCCTGAGTCCTGTGTCCTGTGCCTTGTGTCCTGATCTCTGTGTCCTGTGCTCTGTGCCTTTGTCCTGTGCCCTGTGTCCTGTGCCCTGTGCCCGGTGTCCTGTGTACCGTACCCTGTGTCCTGTGCCCTGTGCCTTGTGTCTTGTGCTGTGTGCCCTCTGACCTGTGCCCTGTGCCTTGTGTCCTGTGTCCTGTGTCCTGTCTCCTGTGCCATGTGCCCTGTGTCCTGTGTCCTGTGCCCTGTGTCCTGTGTCCTGTGCCCTGTGTCCTGTGTGCCCTGTGCCCTGTGCCATGTGCCCTGTGTCCTGTGCCCTGTGCCCTGTGTCCTGTGCTCTCTGACCTGTGTCCTGTGCCTTGTGTCCTGTGTCCTGTGTCCTGTGTCCTCTGCCCTGTGTCCTGTGCCCTGTGTCCTGTGTCCTGTGCCCTGTGCCCTGTGTCCCGTGCCCTGTGCCCTGTGTCCTGTGTCCTGTGTCCTGTGTCCCGTGCCCTGTGTCCTGTGTCCTGTGCCCTGTGCCCTGTGCCTTGTGTCCTGTGTCCTGTGTCCTGTGTCATGTGTCCTGTGCTCTGTGTCCTGTGTCCTGTGTCCTGTGCTCTGTGTACTGTGTCCCGTGCCACGTGCTCTGTGTCCTGTGCCCTGTGCCCTGTGCCCTGTTTCCTGTGTCCTGTCTCCTGTGTCCTGTGCCCCGTGTCCTGTGTCCTGTGTCCTGTCCCCTGTGCCCTCTGACCTGTGTCCTGTGTCCTGTTCCCTGTGTCCTGTGTCCTGTGCCCTGTGTCTTGTGTCCTGTCCCCTGTGCCCTCTGACCTGTGTCCTGTGTCCTGTTCCCTGTGTCCTGTGCCCTGTGCCCTCTGCCCTGTGTCCTGTGTCCTGTGCCCTGTGTCCTGTGTCCTGTGCCCTGTGTCTTGTGCTGTGTGTCCTCTGTCCTGTGTCCTGTGTCCTGTGCCCTGTGTCCTGTGCTCTGTGCCCTGTGTCCTGTGTTCTGTGCCCTGTGCCCTGTGTCCTGTGTCCTGTGTCCTGCGCCCTGTGCTCTGTGTCCTGTGCCCTGTGTCCTGTGTCCTGTGCTCTGTGACCTGTGCCCTGTGTCCTCTGTCCTGTGTCCTGTGTCCTGTGCTCTGTGACCTGTGCCCTGTGCCCTGTGCCCTGTGTCCTGTGTCCTGTGTCCTGTGTCCTGTGCTCTCGTGACCTGTGCCCTGTGCCCTGCGTCCTGTGCCCTGTCTTCTGTGCCCTGTGCCCTGTGTCCTGTGTCCTGTGCCCTGTGCCCTGTGTCCTGTGTCCTGTGCCCTGTGTCCTTGTCCTCTGCACTGTGTCCTGTGTCCTGCGTACTGCGCCCTGGGTCCTGTGCCCTGTGTCCTGTCACCTGCGTCCTGTGCCCTGTGTCCTGTGCCCTGTGTCCTGTGTCCTGAGTCCTGTGCCCTGTGTCCTGTACCCTGTGTCCTGTGCCCTGTGTCCTGTGTCCTTTGCCCTGAGCCCTGTGCCCTGTGTCCTGTGTCCTGTGCTCTGTGCCCTGTGTCCTGTGCTCTGTGCCCTGTGTCCTGTGCCCTGTGTCCTGTGCCCTGTGCCTTGTGTCCTGTGCCCTGTGTCCTGTATTCTGTGTCCTGTGCCCTGTGTCCTGTGTCCTGTGTCCTGTGTCCTGTGTCCTGTGCCCTGTGTCCTGTGCCCTGTGTCCTGTGTCCTGTGCCCTGCGCCCTGCGCCCTGCGTCCTGTGCCCTGTGCCCTGTGTCCTGTGCTCTGTGTCCTGTGTCCTGTGTCCTGTGCCTTGTGTCCTGTGCCCTGTGTCCTGTGTCCTGTGTTCTGTGCCCTGTGTCCTGTGCCCTGTGCCCTGTGTCCTGTGCCCTGTGCCCTGTGTCCTGTTCCCTGTGCCCTGTGTCCTGTGTCCTGCGCCCTGAGTCCTGTGCCCTGTGCCCTGTGTCCTGTGTCCTGTGTCCTGTGTCCTGTGTCCTGTGCCCTGTGCCCTGTGTCCTGTGCCCTGTGTCCTGTGTCCTGTGCCCTGTGTTCTGTGTCATAGAAACATAGAAACATAGAAAATAGGTGCAGGAGTAGGCCATTCGGCCCTTCTAGCCTGCACCGCCATTCAATGAGTTCATGGCTGAACATGCAACTTCAGTACCCCATTCCTGCTTTCTCACCATACCCCTTGATTCCCCTAGTAGTAAGGACTTCATCTAACTCCTTTTTGAATATATTTAGTGAATTGGCCTCAACAACTTTCTGTGGTAGAGAATTCCACAGGTTCACCACTCTCTGGGTGAAGAAATTCCTCCTCATCTCGGTCCTAAATGGCTTCCCCCTTATCCTTAGACTGTGTCCCCTGGTTCTGGACTTCCCCAACATTGGGAACATTCTTCCTGCATCTAACCTGTCTAACCCCGTCAGAATTTTAAACGTTTCTATGAGGTCCCCTCTCATTCTTCTGAACTCCAGTGAATACAAGCCCAGTTGATCCAGTCTTTCTTGATAGGTCAGTCCCGCCATCCCGGGAATCAGTCTGGTGAACCTTCGCTGCACTCCCTCAATAGCAAGAATGTCCTTCCTCAGGTTAGGAGACCAAAACTGTACACAATACTCCAGGTGTGGCCTCACCAAGGCCCTGTACAATTGTAGCAACACCTCCCTGCCCTTGTACTCAAATCCCCTCGCTATGAAGGCCAACATGCCATTTGCTTTCTTAACCGCCTGCTGTACCTGCATGCCAACCTTCAATGACTGATGTACCATGACACCCAGGTCTCTTTGCACCTCCCCTTTTCCTAATCTGTCAACATTCAGATAATAGTCTGTCTCTCTGTTTTTACCACCAAAGTGGATAACCTCACATTTATCCACATTATACTTCATCTGCCATGCATTTTCCCACTCACCTAACCTATCCAAGTCGCTCTGCAGCCTCATAGAATCCTCCTTGAAGCTCACACTGCCACCCAACTTAGTGTCATCCGCAAATTTGGAGATACTACATTTAATCCCCTCGTCTAAATCATTAATGTACAGTGTAAACAGCTGGGGCCCCAGCACAGAACCTTGCGGTACCCCACTAGTCACTGCCTGCCATTCTGAAAAGTCCCCATTTACTCCTACTCTTTGCTTCCTGTCTGACAACCAGTTCTCAATCCATGTCAGCACACTACCCCCAATCCCATGTGCTTTAACTTTGCACATTAATCTCTTGTGTGGGACCTTGTCGAAAGCCTTCTGAAAGTCCAAATATACCACATCAACTGGTTCTCCCTTGTCCACTCTACTGGAAACATCCTCAAAAAATTCCAGAAGATTTGTCAAGCATGATTTCCCTTTCACAAATCCATGCTGACTTGGACCTATCATATTACCTCTTTCCAAATGCACTGCTATGACATCCTTAATAATTGATTCCATCATTTTACCCACTACCGATGTCAGGCTGACCGGTCTGTAATTCCCTGTTTTCTCTCTCCCTCCTTTTTTAAAAAGTGGGGTTACATTGGCTACCCTCCACTCCATAGGAACTGATCCAGAGTCAATGGAATGTTGGAAAATGACTGTCAATGCATCCACTATTTCCAAGGCCACCTCCTTAAGTACTCTGGGATGCAGTCCATCAGGCCCTGGGGATTTATCGGCCTTCAATCCCATCAATTTCCCCAACACAATTTCCCGACTAATAAGGATTTCCCTCAGTTCCTCCTCCTTACTAGACCCTCCGACCCCTTTTATATCCGGAAGGTTGTTTGTGTCCTCCTCAGTGAATACCGAACCAAAGTACTTGTTCAATTGGTCCGCCATTTCTTTGTTCCCCGTTTCTATGTTTCTATGTTTCTACCTTGTGTACTGTGTCCTGTGTCCTGTGTCCTGTGTCCGATGTCCTGTGCCCTGTGCCATGTGCCCTGTGTCCTGTGCCCTGTGCCCTGTGTCCTGTGTCCTGTGCCCCGTGTCCTGTGCTCTGTGTCCTGTGTCCTGTGTCCTGTGCCCTGTGTCCTGTGTCCTGTCCCCTGTGCCCTCTGACCTGTGTCCTGTGTCCTGTTCCCTGTGTCATGTGTCCTGTGCCCTGTGTCTTGTGTCCTGTCCCCTGTGCCCTCTGACCTGTGTCCTGTGTCCTGTTCCCTGTGTCCTGTGCTCTGTGCCCTCTGCCCTGTGTCCTGTGTCCTTTGCCCTGTGTCCTGTGTCCTGTGCCCTGTGTCCCGTGCCCTGTGCCCTGTGTCCTGTGTCCTGTGTCCTGTGCCCTGTGTCCTGTGCTCTGTGCCCTGTGTCCTGTGTTCTGTGCCCTGTGTCCTGTGCCCTGTGTCCTGTGTCCTCTGCACTGTGTCCTGTGTCCTGCGTACTGCGCCCTGGGTCCTGTGCCCTGTGTCCTGTCACCTGCGTCTTGTGCCCTGTGTCCTGTGCCCTGTGTCCTGTGTCCTGAGTCCTGTGCCCTGTGTCCTGTACTCTGTGTCCTGTGCCCTGTGTCCTGTGTCCTGTGCCCTGTTTCCTGTGCCCTGCGCCCTGTGCCCTGCATCCTGTGCCCTGTGCCCTGTGTCTTGTGTCCTGTGCCCTGTGTCCTGTGTCCTGTGCCCTGTGTCCTGTGCCCTGTGTTCTGTGCCCTGTGTCCTGTGTCCTGTGTCCTGTATCCTGTGTCCTGTGCCCTGTGCCCTGTGTCCTGTGTCCTGTGTTCTGTGTCATAGAAACATAGAAACATAGAAAATAGGTGCAGGAGTAGGCCATTCGGCCCTTCTAGCCTGCACCGCCATTCAATGAGTTCATGGCTGAACATGCAACTTCAGTACCCCATTCCTGCTTTCTCACCATACCCCTTGATTCCCCTAGTAGTAAGGACTTCATCTAACTCCTTTTTGAATATATTTAGTGAATTGGCCTCAACAACTTTCTGTGGTAGAGAATTCCACAGGTTCACCACTCTCTGGGTGAAGAAATTCCTCCTCATCTCGGTCCTAAATGGCTTCCCCCTTATCCTTAGACTGTGTCCCCTGGTTCTGGACTTCCCCAACATTGGGAACATTCTTCCTGCATCTAACCTGTCTAACCCCGTCAGAATTTTAAACGTTTCTATGAGGTCCCCTCTCATTCTTCTGAACTCCAGTGAATACAAGCCCAGTTGATCCAGTCTTTCTTGATAGGTCAGTCCCGCCATCCCGGGAATCAGTCTGGTGAACCTTCGCTGCACTCCCTCAATAGCAAGAATGTCCTTCCTCAGGTTAGGAGACCAAAACTGTACACAATACTCCAGGTGTGGCCTCACCAAGGCCCTGTACAATTGTAGCAACACCTCCCTGCTCTTGTACTCAAATCCCCTCGCTATGAAGGCCAACATGCCATTTGCTTTCTTAACCGCCTGCTGTACCTGCATGCCAACCTTCAATGACTGATGTACCATGACACCCAGGTCTCTTTGCACCTCCCCTTTTCCTAATCTGTCAACATTCAGATAATAGTCTGTCTCTCTGTTTTTACCACCAAAGTGGATAACCTCACATTTATCCACATTATACTTCATCTGCCATGCATTTTCCCACTCACCTAACCTATCCAAGTCGCTCTGCAGCCTCATAGAATCCTCCTTGAAGCTCACACTGCCACCCAACTTAGTGTCATCCGCAAATTTGGAGATACTACATTTAATCCCCTCGTCTAAATCATTAATGTACAGTGTAAACAGCTGGGGCCCCAGCACAGAACCTTGCGGTACCCCACTAGTCACTGCCTGCCATTCTGAAAAGTCCCCATTTACTCCTACTCTTTGCTTCCTGTCTGACAACCAGTTCTCAATCCATGTCAGCACACTACCCCCAATCCCATTTGCACATTAATCTCTTGTGTGGGACCTTGTCGAAAGCCTTCTGAAAGTCCAAATATACCACATCAACTGGTTCTCCCTTGTCCACTCTACTGGAAACATCCTCAAAAAATTCCAGAAGATTTGTCAAGCATGATTTCCCTTTCACAAATCCATGCTGACTTGGACCTATCATATTACCTCTTTCCAAATGCACTGCTATGACATCCTTAATAATTGATTCCATCATTTTACCCACTACCGATGTCAGGCTGACCGGTCTGTAATTCCCTGTTTTCTCTCTCCCTCCTTTTTTAAAAAGTGGGGTTACATTGGCTACCCTCCACTCCATAGGAACTGATCCAGAGTCAATGGAATGTTGGAAAATGACTGTCAATGCATCCACTATTTCCAAGGCCACCTCCTTAAGTACTCTGGGATGCAGTCCATCAGGCCCTGGGGATTTATCGGCCTTCAATCCCATCAATTTCCCCAACACAATTTCCCGACTAATAAGGATTTCCCTCAGTTCCTCCTCCTTACTAGACCCTCCGACCCCTTTTATATCCGGAAGGTTGTTTGTGTCCTCCTCAGTGAATACCGAACCAAAGTACTTGTTCAATTGGTCCACCATTTCTTTGTTCCCCGTTTCTATGTTTCTATGTTTCTACCTTGTGTACTGTGTCCTGTGTCCTGTGTCCTGTGTCCGATGTCCTGTGCCCTGTGCCATGTGCCCTGTGTCCTGTGCCCTGTGCCCTGTGTCCTGTGTCCTGTGCCCCGTGTCCTGTGCTCTGTGTCCTGTGTCCTGTGTCCTGTGCCCTGTGTCCTGTGTCCTGTCCCCTGTGCCCTCTGACCTGTGTCCTGTGTCCTGTTCCCTGTGTCATGTGTCCTGTGCCCTGTGTCTTGTGTCCTGTCCCCTGTGCCCTCTGACCTGTGTCCTGTGTCCTGTTCCCTGTGTCCTGTGCTCTGTGCCCTCTGCCCTGTGTCCTGTGTCCTTTGCCCTGTGTCCTGTGTCCTGTGCCCTGTGTCCCGTGCCCTGTGCCCTGTGTCCTGTGTCCTGTGTCCTGTGCCCTGTGTCCTGTGCTCTGTGCCCTGTGTCCTGTGTTCTGTGCCCTGTGCACTGTGTCCTGTGTCCTGTGCCCTGTGTCCTGTGTCCTGTGTTCTGTGCCCTGTATCCTGTGCCCTGTGTCCTGTGCCCTGTGCCCTGTGTCCTGTTCCCTGTGCCCTGTGTCCTGCGCCTTGCGCCCTGAGTCCTGTGTCCTGTGTCCTGTGTCCTGTGTCCTGTGTCCTGTGTCCCGTGCCCTGTGCCCTGTGTCCTGTGTCCTGTGTCCTGTGCCCTGTGTCCTGTGCTCTGTGTCCTGTGTCCTGTGTCCTGTGCCTTGTGTCCTGTGCCCTGTGTCCTGTGTCCTGTGTTCTGTGCCCTGTATCCTGTGCCCTGTGCCCTGTGCCCTGTGCCCTGTGTCCTGTGCCCTGTGCCCTGTGTCCTGTTCCCTGTGCCCTGGGTCCTGTGTCCTGCACCTTGCGCCCTGAGTCCTGTGCCCTGTGCCCTGTGTCCTGTGTCCTGTGTCCTGTGTCCCGTGCCCTGTGCCCTGTGTCCTGTGTCCTGTGCCCTGTGCCCTGTGTCCTGTGTCTATGTCCTGTGTCCTGTGTCCTGTGTCCTGTGTCCTGTGCCCTGTGCTCTGTGTCCTGTTCCCTGTGCCCTGTGTCCTGTGTCCTGCGCCCTGCGCCCTGAGTCCTGTGCCCTGTGCCCTGTGCCTTGTATCCTGTGTCCTGTGCCCTGTGCCCTGTGTCCTGTGTCCTGTGTCCTGTGCCTTGTGTCCTGTGCCTTGTGTCCTGTGTCCTGTGCCTTGTGTTCTGTGTCCTGTGTCATGTGCCTTGTGTCCTGTGTCCTGTGTCCTGTGCCCTGTGCCCTTTGCCTTGTGTACTGTGTCCTGTGCCTTGTGTCCTGAGTCCTGTGTCCTGTGCCTTGTGTCCTGATCTCTGTGTCCTGTGCTCTGTGCCTTTGTCCTGTGCCCTGTGTCCTGTGCCCTGTGCCCGGTGTCCTGTGTACCGTACCCTGTGTCCTGTGCCCTGTGCCTTGTGTCTTGTGCTGTGTGCCCTCTGACCTGTGCCCTGTGCCTTGTGTCCTGTGTCCTGTGTCCTGTCTCCTGTGCCATGTGCCCTGTGTCCTGTGTCCTGTGCCCTGTGTCCTGTGTCCTGTGCCCTGTGTCCTGTGTGCCCTGTGCCCTGTGCCATGTGCCCTGTGTCCTGTGCCCTGTGCCCTGTGTCCTGTGCTCTCTGACCTGTGTCCTGTGCCTTGTGTCCTGTGTCCTGTGTCCTGTGTCCTCTGCCCTGTGTCCTGTGCCCTGTGTCCTGTGTCCTGTGCCCTGTGCCCTGTGTCCCGTGCCCTGTGCCCTGTGTCCTGTGTCCTGTGTCCTGTGTCCCGTGCCCTGTGTCCTGTGTCCTGTGCCCTGTGCCCTGTGCCTTGTGTCCTGTGTCCTGTGTCCTGTGTCATGTGTCCTGTGCTCTGTGTCCTGTGTCCTGTGTCCTGTGCTCTGTGTACTGTGTCCCGTGCCACGTGCTCTGTGTCCTGTGCCCTGTGCCCTGTGCCCTGTTTCCTGTGTCCTGTCTCCTGTGTCCTGTGCCCCGTGTCCTGTGTCCTGTGTCCTGTCCCCTGTGCCCTCTGACCTGTGTCCTGTGTCCTGTTCCCTGTGTCCTGTGTCCTGTGCCCTGTGTCTTGTGTCCTGTCCCCTGTGCCCTCTGACCTGTGTCCTGTGTCCTGTTCCCTGTGTCCTGTGCCCTGTGCCCTCTGCCCTGTGTCCTGTGTCCTGTGCCCTGTGTCCTGTGTCCTGTGCCCTGTGTCTTGTGCTGTGTGTCCTCTGTCCTGTGTCCTGTGTCCTGTGCCCTGTGTCCTGTGCTCTGTGCCCTGTGTCCTGTGTTCTGTGCCCTGTGCCCTGTGTCCTGTGTCCTGTGTCCTGCGCCCTGTGCTCTGTGTCCTGTGCCCTGTGTCCTGTGTCCTGTGCTCTGTGACCTGTGCCCTGTGTCCTCTGTCCTGTGTCCTGTGTCCTGTGCTCTGTGACCTGTGCCCTGTGCCCTGTGCCCTGTGTCCTGTGTCCTGTGTCCTGTGTCCTGTGCTCTCGTGACCTGTGCCCTGTGCCCTGCGTCCTGTGCCCTGTCTTCTGTGCCCTGTGCCCTGTGTCCTGTGTCCTGTGCCCTGTGCCCTGTGTCCTGTGTCCTGTGCCCTGTGTCCTTGTCCTCTGCACTGTGTCCTGTGTCCTGCGTACTGCGCCCTGGGTCCTGTGCCCTGTGTCCTGTCACCTGCGTCCTGTGCCCTGTGTCCTGTGCCCTGTGTCCTGTGTCCTGAGTCCTGTGCCCTGTGTCCTGTACCCTGTGTCCTGTGCCCTGTGTCCTGTGTCCTTTGCCCTGAGCCCTGTGCCCTGTGTCCTGTGTCCTGTGCTCTGTGCCCTGTGTCCTGTGCTCTGTGCCCTGTGTCCTGTGCCCTGTGTCCTGTGCCCTGTGCCTTGTGTCCTGTGCCCTGTGTCCTGTATTCTGTGTCCTGTGCCCTGTGTCCTGTGTCCTGTGTCCTGTGTCCTGTGTCCTGTGCCCTGTGTCCTGTGCCCTGTGTCCTGTGTCCTGTGCCCTGCGCCCTGCGCCCTGCGTCCTGTGCCCTGTGCCCTGTGTCCTGTGCTCTGTGTCCTGTGTCCTGTGTCCTGTGCCTTGTGTCCTGTGCCCTGTGTCCTGTGTCCTGTGTTCTGTGCCCTGTGTCCTGTGCCCTGTGCCCTGTGTCCTGTGCCCTGTGCCCTGTGTCCTGTTCCCTGTGCCCTGTGTCCTGTGTCCTGCGCCCTGAGTCCTGTGCCCTGTGCCCTGTGTCCTGTGTCCTGTGTCCTGTGTCCTGTGTCCTGTGCCCTGTGCCCTGTGTCCTGTGCCCTGTGTCCTGTGTCCTGTGCCCTGTGTTCTGTGTCATAGAAACATAGAAACATAGAAAATAGGTGCAGGAGTAGGCCATTCGGCCCTTCTAGCCTGCACCGCCATTCAATGAGTTCATGGCTGAACATGCAACTTCAGTACCCCATTCCTGCTTTCTCACCATACCCCTTGATTCCCCTAGTAGTAAGGACTTCATCTAACTCCTTTTTGAATATATTTAGTGAATTGGCCTCAACAACTTTCTGTGGTAGAGAATTCCACAGGTTCACCACTCTCTGGGTGAAGAAATTCCTCCTCATCTCGGTCCTAAATGGCTTCCCCCTTATCCTTAGACTGTGTCCCCTGGTTCTGGACTTCCCCAACATTGGGAACATTCTTCCTGCATCTAACCTGTCTAACCCCGTCAGAATTTTAAACGTTTCTATGAGGTCCCCTCTCATTCTTCTGAACTCCAGTGAATACAAGCCCAGTTGATCCAGTCTTTCTTGATAGGTCAGTCCCGCCATCCCGGGAATCAGTCTGGTGAACCTTCGCTGCACTCCCTCAATAGCAAGAATGTCCTTCCTCAGGTTAGGAGACCAAAACTGTACACAATACTCCAGGTGTGGCCTCACCAAGGCCCTGTACAATTGTAGCAACACCTCCCTGCCCTTGTACTCAAATCCCCTCGCTATGAAGGCCAACATGCCATTTGCTTTCTTAACCGCCTGCTGTACCTGCATGCCAACCTTCAATGACTGATGTACCATGACACCCAGGTCTCTTTGCACCTCCCCTTTTCCTAATCTGTCAACATTCAGATAATAGTCTGTCTCTCTGTTTTTACCACCAAAGTGGATAACCTCACATTTATCCACATTATACTTCATCTGCCATGCATTTTCCCACTCACCTAACCTATCCAAGTCGCTCTGCAGCCTCATAGAATCCTCCTTGAAGCTCACACTGCCACCCAACTTAGTGTCATCCGCAAATTTGGAGATACTACATTTAATCCCCTCGTCTAAATCATTAATGTACAGTGTAAACAGCTGGGGCCCCAGCACAGAACCTTGCGGTACCCCACTAGTCACTGCCTGCCATTCTGAAAAGTCCCCATTTACTCCTACTCTTTGCTTCCTGTCTGACAACCAGTTCTCAATCCATGTCAGCACACTACCCCCAATCCCATGTGCTTTAACTTTGCACATTAATCTCTTGTGTGGGACCTTGTCGAAAGCCTTCTGAAAGTCCAAATATACCACATCAACTGGTTCTCCCTTGTCCACTCTACTGGAAACATCCTCAAAAAATTCCAGAAGATTTGTCAAGCATGATTTCCCTTTCACAAATCCATGCTGACTTGGACCTATCATATTACCTCTTTCCAAATGCACTGCTATGACATCCTTAATAATTGATTCCATCATTTTACCCACTACCGATGTCAGGCTGACCGGTCTGTAATTCCCTGTTTTCTCTCTCCCTCCTTTTTTAAAAAGTGGGGTTACATTGGCTACCCTCCACTCCATAGGAACTGATCCAGAGTCAATGGAATGTTGGAAAATGACTGTCAATGCATCCACTATTTCCAAGGCCACCTCCTTAAGTACTCTGGGATACAGTCCATCAGGCCCTGGGGATTTATCGGCCTTCAATCCCATCAATTTCCCCAACACAATTTCCCGACTAATAAGGATTTCCCTCAGTTCCTCCTCCTTACTAGACCCTCCGACCCCTTTTATATCCGGAAGGTTGTTTGTGTCCTCCTCAGTGAATACCGAACCAAAGTACTTGTTCAATTGGTCCGCCATTTCTTTGTTCCCCGTTTCTATGTTTCTATGTTTCTACCTTGTGTACTGTGTCCTGTGTCCTGTGTCCTGTGTCCGATGTCCTGTGCCCTGTGCCATGTGCCCTGTGTCCTGTGCCCTGTGCCCTGTGTCCTGTGTCCTGTGCCCCGTGTCCTGTGCTCTGTGTCCTGTGTCCTGTGTCCTGTGCCCTGTGTCCTGTGTCCTGTCCCCTGTGCCCTCTGACCTGTGTCCTGTGTCCTGTTCCCTGTGTCATGTGTCCTGTGCCCTGTGTCTTGTGTCCTGTCCCCTGTGCCCTCTGACCTGTGTCCTGTGTCCTGTTCCCTGTGTCCTGTGCTCTGTGCCCTCTGCCCTGTGTCCTGTGTCCTTTGCCCTGTGTCCTGTGTCCTGTGCCCTGTGTCCCGTGCCCTGTGCCCTGTGTCCTGTGTCCTGTGTCCTGTGCCCTGTGTCCTGTGCTCTGTGCCCTGTGTCCTGTGTTCTGTGCCCTGTGTCCTGTGCCCTGTGTCCTGTGTCCTCTGCACTGTGTCCTGTGTCCTGCGTACTGCGCCCTGGGTCCTGTGCCCTGTGTCCTGTCACCTGCGTCTTGTGCCCTGTGTCCTGTGCCCTGTGTCCTGTGTCCTGAGTCCTGTGCCCTGTGTCCTGTACTCTGTGTCCTGTGCCCTGTGTCCTGTGTCCTGTGCCCTGTTTCCTGTGCCCTGCGCCCTGTGCCCTGCATCCTGTGCCCTGTGCCCTGTGTCTTGTGTCCTGTGCCCTGTGTCCTGTGTCCTGTGCCCTGTGTCCTGTGCCCTGTGTTCTGTGCCCTGTGTCCTGTGTCCTGTGTCCTGTATCCTGTGTCCTGTGCCCTGTGCCCTGTGTCCTGTGTCCTGTGTTCTGTGTCATAGAAACATAGAAACATAGAAAATAGGTGCAGGAGTAGGCCATTCGGCCCTTCTAGCCTGCACCGCCATTCAATGAGTTCATGGCTGAACATGCAACTTCAGTACCCCATTCCTGCTTTCTCACCATACCCCTTGATTCCCCTAGTAGTAAGGACTTCATCTAACTCCTTTTTGAATATATTTAGTGAATTGGCCTCAACAACTTTCTGTGGTAGAGAATTCCACAGGTTCACCACTCTCTGGGTGAAGAAATTCCTCCTCATCTCGGTCCTAAATGGCTTCCCCCTTATCCTTAGACTGTGTCCCCTGGTTCTGGACTTCCCCAACATTGGGAACATTCTTCCTGCATCTAACCTGTCTAACCCCGTCAGAATTTTAAACGTTTCTATGAGGTCCCCTCTCATTCTTCTGAACTCCAGTGAATACAAGCCCAGTTGATCCAGTCTTTCTTGATAGGTCAGTCCCGCCATCCCGGGAATCAGTCTGGTGAACCTTCGCTGCACTCCCTCAATAGCAAGAATGTCCTTCCTCAGGTTAGGAGACCAAAACTGTACACAATACTCCAGGTGTGGCCTCACCAAGGCCCTGTACAATTGTAGCAACACCTCCCTGCTCTTGTACTCAAATCCCCTCGCTATGAAGGCCAACATGCCATTTGCTTTCTTAACCGCCTGCTGTACCTGCATGCCAACCTTCAATGACTGATGTACCATGACACCCAGGTCTCTTTGCACCTCCCCTTTTCCTAATCTGTCAACATTCAGATAATAGTCTGTCTCTCTGTTTTTACCACCAAAGTGGATAACCTCACATTTATCCACATTATACTTCATCTGCCATGCATTTTCCCACTCACCTAACCTATCCAAGTCGCTCTGCAGCCTCATAGAATCCTCCTTGAAGCTCACACTGCCACCCAACTTAGTGTCATCCGCAAATTTGGAGATACTACATTTAATCCCCTCGTCTAAATCATTAATGTACAGTGTAAACAGCTGGGGCCCCAGCACAGAACCTTGCGGTACCCCACTAGTCACTGCCTGCCATTCTGAAAAGTCCCCATTTACTCCTACTCTTTGCTTCCTGTCTGACAACCAGTTCTCAATCCATGTCAGCACACTACCCCCAATCCCATTTGCACATTAATCTCTTGTGTGGGACCTTGTCGAAAGCCTTCTGAAAGTCCAAATATACCACATCAACTGGTTCTCCCTTGTCCACTCTACTGGAAACATCCTCAAAAAATTCCAGAAGATTTGTCAAGCATGATTTCCCTTTCACAAATCCATGCTGACTTGGACCTATCATATTACCTCTTTCCAAATGCACTGCTATGACATCCTTAATAATTGATTCCATCATTTTACCCACTACCGATGTCAGGCTGACCGGTCTGTAATTCCCTGTTTTCTCTCTCCCTCCTTTTTTAAAAAGTGGGGTTACATTGGCTACCCTCCACTCCATAGGAACTGATCCAGAGTCAATGGAATGTTGGAAAATGACTGTCAATGCATCCACTATTTCCAAGGCCACCTCCTTAAGTACTCTGGGATGCAGTCCATCAGGCCCTGGGGATTTATCGGCCTTCAATCCCATCAATTTCCCCAACACAATTTCCCGACTAATAAGGATTTCCCTCAGTTCCTCCTCCTTACTAGACCCTCCGACCCCTTTTATATCCGGAAGGTTGTTTGTGTCCTCCTCAGTGAATACCGAACCAAAGTACTTGTTCAATTGGTCCACCATTTCTTTGTTCCCCGTTTCTATGTTTCTATGTTTCTACCTTGTGTACTGTGTCCTGTGTCCTGTGTCCTGTGTCCGATGTCCTGTGCCCTGTGCCATGTGCCCTGTGTCCTGTGCCCTGTGCCCTGTGTCCTGTGTCCTGTGCCCCGTGTCCTGTGCTCTGTGTCCTGTGTCCTGTGTCCTGTGCCCTGTGTCCTGTGTCCTGTCCCCTGTGCCCTCTGACCTGTGTCCTGTGTCCTGTTCCCTGTGTCATGTGTCCTGTGCCCTGTGTCTTGTGTCCTGTCCCCTGTGCCCTCTGACCTGTGTCCTGTGTCCTGGTCCCTGTGTCCTGTGCTCTGTGCCCTCTGCCCTGTGTCCTGTGTCCTTTGCCCTGTGTCCTGTGTCCTGTGCCCTGTGTCCCGTGCCCTGTGCCCTGTGTCCTGTGTCCTGTGTCCTGTGCCCTGTGTCCTGTGCTCTGTGCCCTGTGTCCTGTGTTCTGTGCCCTGTGCACTGTGTCCTGTGTCCTGTGCCCTGTGTCCTGTGTCCTGTGTTCTGTGCCCTGTATCCTGTGCCCTGTGTCCTGTGCCCTGTGCCCTGTGTCCTGTTCCCTGTGCCCTGTGTCCTGCGCCTTGCGCCCTGAGTCCTGTGTCCTGTGTCCTGTGTCCTGTGTCCTGTGTCCTGTGTCCCGTGCCCTGTGCCCTGTGTCCTGTGTCCTGTGTCCTGTGTCCTGTGCCCTGTGTCCTGTGCTCTGTGTCCTGTGTCCTGTGTCCTGTGCCTTGTGTCCTGTGCCCTGTGTCCTGTGTCCTGTGTTCTGTGCCCTGTATCCTGTGCCCTGTGCCCTGTGCCCTGTGCCCTGTGTCCTGTGCCCTGTGCCCTGTGTCCTGTTCCCTGTGCCCTGGGTCCTGTGTCCTGCACCTTGCGCCCTGAGTCCTGTGCCCTGTGCCCTGTGTCCTGTGTCCTGTGTCCTGTGTCCCGTGCCCTGTGCCCTGTGTCCTGTGTCCTGTGCCCTGTGCCCTGTGTCCTGTGTCTATGTCCTGTGTCCTGTGTCCTGTGTCCTGTGTCCTGTGCCCTGTGCTCTGTGTCCTGTTCCCTGTGCCCTGTGTCCTGTGTCCTGCGCCCTGCGCCCTGAGTCCTGTGCCCTGTGCCCTGTGCCTTGTATCCTGTGTCCTGTGCCCTGTGCCCTGTGTCCTGTGTCCTGTGTCCTGTGCCTTGTGTCCTGTGCCTTGTGTCCTGTGTCCTGTGCCTTGTGTTCTGTGTCCTGTGTCATGTGCCTTGTGTCCTGTGTCCTGTGTCCTGTGCCCTGTGCCCTTTGCCTTGTGTACTGTGTCCTGTGCCTTGTGTCCTGAGTCCTGTGTCCTGTGCCTTGTGCCCTGTGCCCGGTGCCCTGTGTCCCGTGCCCTGTGCCCTGTGTCCTGTGTCCTGTGTCCTGTGCTCTGTGACCTGTGCCCTGTGCCCTGTGTCCTGTGTCCTGTGTCCTGTGTCCTGTGCTCACGTGACCTCTGCCCTGTGCCCTGTGTCCTGTGCCCTGTCCCCTGCGTCCTGTGCCCTGTCTTCTGTGCCCTGTGCCCTGTGTCCTGTGTCCTGTGCCCTGTGCCCTGTGTCCTGTGTCCTGTGCCCTGTGTCCTGTGTCCGCTGCACTGTGTCCTGTGTCCTGCGTACTGAGCCCTGGGTCCTGTGCCCTGTGTCCTGTCACCTGCGTCTTGTGCCCTGTGTCCTGTGCCCTGTGTCCTGTGTCCTGAGTCCTGTGCCCTGTGTCCTGTACCCTGTGTCCTGTGCCCTGTGTCCTGTGTCCTTTGCCCTGAGCCCTGTGCCCTGTGTCCTGTGTTCTGTGCTCTGTGCCCTGTGTCCTGTGCTCTGTGCCCTGTGTCCTGTGCCCTGTGTCCTGTGCCCTGTGCCTTGTGTCCTGTGCCCTGTGTCCTGTGCCCTGTGTCCTGTGTCCTGTGCCCTGTGTCCTGTGCCCTATGTCCTGTGTCCTGTGTTCTGTGCCCTGTGTCCTGTGTCCTGTGCCCTGTGCCCTGTGTCCTGTGCCCTGTGTCCTGTGTCCTGTGCCCTGTGTCCTGTGCCCTGTGTCCTGTGTCCTGTGTCCTGTGTCCTGTGCCTTGTGTCCTGTGCCTTGTGTCCTGTGTCCTGTGCCTTGTGTTCTGTGTCCTGTGTCATGTGCCTTGTGTCCTGTGTCCTGTGTCCTGTATCCGGTGCCCTTTGCCTTGTGTACTGTGTCCTGTGTCCTGTGCCTTGTGTCCTGTGTCCTGTGTCCTGTGCCTTGTGCCCTGTGCCCGGTGCCCTGAGTCCCGTGCCCTGTGTCCTGTGCCCTGCATCCTGTGCCCTGTGCCCTGTGTCCTGATCTCTGTGTCCTGTGCTCTGTGCCTTTGTCCTGTGCCCTGTGTCCTGTGCCCTGTGCCCGGTGCCCTGTGTACCGTACCCTGTGTCCTGTGCCCTGTGCCCTGTGTCTTGTGCTGTGTGCCCTCTGACCTGTGCCCTGTGCCTTGTGTCCTGTGTCCTGTGTCCTGTCTCCTGTGCCATGTGCCCTGTGTCCTGTGTCCTGTGCCTTGTGTCCTGTGTCCTGTGTCCTGTGCCTTGTGCCCTGTGCCCGGTGCCCTGAGTCCCGTGCCCTGTGTCCTGTGCCCTGCATCCTGTGCCCTGTGCCCTATGTCCTGATCTCTGTGTCCTGTGCTCTGTGCCTTTGTCCTGTGCCCTGTGTCCTGTGCCCTGTGCCCGGTGCCCTGTGTACCGTACCCTGTGTCCTGTGCCCTGTGCCCTGTGTCTTGTGCTGTGTGCCCTCTGACCTGTGCCCTGTGCCTTGTGTCCTGTGTCCTGTGTCCTGTCTCCTGTGCCATGTGCCCTGTGTCCTGTGTCCTGTGCCCTGTGTCCTGTGTCCTGTGCCCTGTGTCCTGTGTGCCCTGTGCCCTGTGCCCTGTGCCATGTGCCCTGTGTCCTGTGCCCTGTGCCCTGTGTCCTGTGCTCTCTGACCTGTGTCCTGTGCCTTGTGTCCTGTGTCCTGTGTCCTGTGTCCTGTGTCCTGTGTCCTCTGCCCTGTGTCCTGTGCCCTGTGTCCTGTGTCCTGTGCCCTGTGCCCTGTGTCCCGTGCCCTGTGCCCTGTGTCCTGTGTCCTGTGTCCTGTGTCCTGTGCCCTGTGCCCTGTGTCCCATGTCCCGTGTCCTGTGTGCTGTGCCCTGTGTCCTCTGCCCTGTGTCCTGTGCCCTGTCCCCTGCGTCCTGTGCCCTGTGACCTGTGTCCTGCGTCCTGTGTCCTGTGCCCTATGCCCTGTGTCCTGTGTCCTGTGCCCTGTGTCCTGTCTCCTATGTCCTGTGCCCTGTGTCCTGTGCCCTGTGTGCTATGCCCTGTGCCCTGTGACCTGTGTCCTGTGTCCTGTGTACTGTGCCCTGTGCCCTGTGCACTGTGTCCTGTCCCCTGCATCCTGTACACTGCGCCCTGTATCCTGTGCCCTGTGCCATGTGCCCTGTGCCCTGTATAGTGTATCCTGTGCCCTTTGCGCTTTGCCCTGTGTCCTGTGCCATGTGCCCTGTATCCTTTGTCCTGTCCTGTACCCTGTGTCCTGTGTCCTGTGTCCTGTGCCCTGTTCCCTGTGCCCTGTGTCCTGTGCCCTGTGTGCTGTGCCCTGTGCCCTGTGACCTGTTTCCTGTGTCCTGTGCCCTGTGCCCTGTGTCCTGTGTCCTGTGCCCTGTGTCCTGTGCCTTGTGTCCTGTGTCCTGTGTCCTTGTTCCTGTGTCCTGTGCCCTGTGCCTTGTGCCTTGTGTCCTGTGTCCTGTGCCCTGTTTCCTGTGTTTGTGCCCTGTGCCCTGTGCCCTGTGTCCTGTGTCCTGTGCCCTGTGACCTGTGTCCTGTGTCCTGTGTACTGTGCCCTGTGCCCTGTGCACTGTGTCCTGTCCCCTGCATCCTGTACACTGCGCCCTGTATCCTGTGCCCTGTGCCATGTGTCCTATGCCCTGCATCCTGTACACTGCGCCGTGTGTCCTGTGCCCTGTGCCATGTGTCCTGTGTCCCGTGCCCTGTGCCCTGTGTCCTGTGTCCTGTCTCCTGTGTCCCATGCCCTGTGTCCTGTGTCCTGTGCCCTGTGTCCTGTGTCCTGTGCCCTGTGCCTTTTGTCCTGTGTCCTGTGCCCTGTGACGTGTGCCTTGTGACCTGTGCCCTGTGTCCTGTGCCCTGTGCCTTGTGTCCTGTGTCCTGTGTCCTTGTTCCTGTGTCCTGTGCCCTGTGTCTTGTGCCTTGTGTCCTGTGTCCTGTGCCCTGTTTCCTGTGTCCTGTGCCCTGTGCCCTGTGCCCTGTGTCCTGTGCCCAGTGCTCTGTGTCCTGTGCCCTGTGTCCTGTGTCCTGTGCACTGTGTCCTGTGCCCTGTGCCCTGTGCCCTGTGCCTTGTGTCCTGTGTCCTGTGTCCTGTGTCCTTGTTCCTGTGTCCTGTGCCCTGTGCCTTGTGCCTTGTGTCCTGTGTCCTTGTTCCTGCCTCCTGTGTCCTGTGTCCTGTGTCCTGTCTCCTGTGTCCTGTGTCCTGTGTCCTGTGCTCTGTGCCCTGTGCCCTGTGTCCTGTGTCCTGTGTCCTGTGCACTGTGCCCTGTGTCCTGTGCCCTGTGTCCTGTGTCCTGTGCCCTGTGTCCAGTGTCATGTGCCCTGTGTCCTGTGCCCTGTGCCCTTTGTCCTATGCCCTGTGTCCTGTCCCCTGTGTCCCGTGTCCCGTGCCCTGCGCCCTATGCCCTGTGTCCTGTGTCCTGTGCACTGTGCCCTTTGTCCTGTGCCCTGTGTCCTGTGTCCTGTGCCCTGTGTCCAGTGTCATGTGCCCTGTGTCCTGTGCCCTGTGCCCTTTGTCCTATGCCCTGTGTCCTGTCCCCTGTGTCCCTTGTCCCGTGCCCTGCGCCCTATGCCCTGTGTCCTGTGTCCTGTGTCTTGTGTCCTGTGCCAAGTGCCCTGTGGCCTGTGCCCTATGCCCTGTGTCCTGTGCCCTTTGCGCTTTGCCCTGTGCCCTGTGTCCAGTGCCCTGTGCCCTGTGCCCTGTGTCCTGTGCCCTGTGCCCTGTGTCCTGTGTCCTGTGTCATGTGTCCTGTGTCCTGTGCGCTGTGTCCTGTGCCCTGTGTCCTGTGCCATGTGCTCTGTGTCCTGTGCCCTGTGTTCTGTGCTCTGTGTCCTGTGTCCTGTGTCCTGTGCCCTGTGCCCTGTATCCTGTGCCCTGTGTCCTGTGTCCTGTGCCCTGTATTCTGTGTCCTGTGCCCTGTGTCCTGTGTCCTGGGCCCTATGCCTTTTATCCTGTGCCCTGTGCCTTGTGTCCTGTGTCCTGTGCCCTGTGTCCTCTGTCCTGTGCACTGTGCCCTGTGTCCTGTGTCCTCTGTCCTGTGTCCTGTGTCCTGTTCCCTGTGCCCTGTGTCCTGTGCCCTGTGTGCTGTGCCCTGTGCCCTGTGTCCTGTATCCTTTGTCCTGTCCTGTACCCTGTGTCCTGTGTCCTGTGCCCTGTTCCCTGTGCCCTGTGTCCTGTGCCCTGTGTGCTGTGCCCTGTGCCCTGTGACCTGTGTCCTGTGTCCTGTGTCCTGTGCCCTGTGCCCTGTGTCCTGTGTCCTGTGCCCTGTGTCCTCTGTCCTGTGCCCTGTGTGCTGTGTCCTGTCCCCTGCATCCTGTACCCTGCAGCCTGTGTCCTGTGCCCTGTGCCCTGTGTCCTGCGTCCTGTGCCCTGTGCCCTGTGTCCTGTGCGCTGTGCCCTGTATCCTGCGTCCTGTGCCCTGTGCCCTGTTTCCAGTGCCCTGTGACCTATGTCCTGTGACCTGAGCCCTGTGCCCTGTGCCCTGTGTCCTGTGCACTGTGCCCTGTGTCCTGTGTACTGTGCCCTATGCCCTGTTTCCTGTGCCCTGTGCCTTGTGTCCTGTGTCCTTGTTCCTGTGTCCTGTGCCCTGTGCCTTGTGCCTTGTGTCCTGTGTCCTTGTTCCTGCCTCCTGTGTCCTGTGTCCTGTGTCCTGTGTCCTGTCTCCTGTGTCCTGTGTCCTGTGTCCTGTGCCCTGTGTCCAGTGTCATGTGCCCTGTGTCCTGTGCCCTGTGCCCTGTGTCCTGTGTCGTGTGCCCTGTGTCCTGTCCCCTGTGTCCCGTGTCCTGTGCCCTGTACCCTATGCCCTGTGCCCTGTGCCCTGTGTCCGTTCACTGTGTCCCGTGTCCTGTTGCCCTGTGTCCTGTGCTCTGTGTCCTGTGTCCTGTGTCCTGTGCCCTGTGTCCTGTGCCCTGTGCCCTGTGTCCTGTGTCCTGTGCCCTGTGTCCTGTCCCCTGTGTCCCGTGTCCCGTGCCCTGTGCCCTATGCCCTGTGTCCTGTGTCCTGTGCCCTGTGTCCTGTGCCCTGTGTCCTGTGCCCTGTGTCCTGTGTCCTGTGTCCTGTGCCCTGTGCCTTGTGTCCTGTGTCCTGTGCCCTGTGTCCTCTGTCCTGTGCACTGTGCCCTGTGTCCTGTGTCCTGTGTCCTGTGTCCTGTGTCCTGTGTCCTGTTCCCTGTGCCCTGTGTCCTGTACCCTGTGTGCTGTGCCCTGTGCCCTGTGCCCTGTGCCCTGTGCCCTGTGCCCTGTGTCCTGTATCCTTTGTCCTCTGTCCTGTGCCCTGTGTCCTGTGTCCTGTCCCCTGCATCCTGTACCCTGCAGCCTGTGTCCTGTGCCATGTGCCCTGTGTCCTGCGTCCTGTGCCCGGTGCCCTGTGTCCTGTGCGCTGTGCCCTGTGTCCTGCGTCCTGTGCCCTGTGCCCTGTTTCCAGTGCCCTGTGACCTATGTCCTGTGACCTGAGCCCTGTGCCCTGTGCCCTGTGTCCTGTGCCCTGTGTCCTGTGTACTGTGCCCTGTGCCCTGTTTCCTGTGCTCTGTGTCCTGTGTCCTGTGTCCTGTGCCCTGTGCCTTGTGTCCTGTGTCCTGTGCCCTGTGTCCTGTGCCCTGTGTCCTGTGTCCTGTGACCTGAGCCCTGTGCCCTGTGTCCTGTGCCCTGTGTACTGTGCCCTGTGTCCTGTGTACTGTGCCCTGTGCCCTGTTTCCTGTGCTCTGTGTCCTGTATCCTGTGTCCTGTGCCCTGTGCCTTGTGTCCTGTGTCCTGTGCCCTGTGTCCTGTGCCCTGTGTCCTGTTTCCTGTGTCCTATGCCTTGTGCCCTGTGTCCTGTGCCCTGTGCCCTGTGTCCTGTGCCCTGTGTCCTGTCCCCTGTGTCCCGTGTCCCGTGCCCTGTGCCCTATGCCCTGTGTCCTGTGTCCTGTGTCTTGTGTCCTGTGCCAAGTGCCCTGTGGCCTGTGCCCCATGCCCTGTGTCCTGTGCCCTTTGCTCTTTGCCCTGTGCCCTGTGTCCAGTGCCCTGTGCCCTGTGCCCTGTGTCCTGTGCCCTGTGCCCTGTGCCCTGTGTCCTGTGTCATGTGTCCTGTGTCCTGTGCCCTGTGTCCTGTGCCCTGTGTTCTGTGCTCTGTGTCCTGTGTCCTGTGCCCTGTGCCCTGTATCCTGTGCCCTGTGTCCTGTGTCCTGTGCCCTGTATCCTGTGTCCTGTGCCCTGTGTCCTGTGTCCTGGGCCCTATGCCTTGTATCCTGTGCCCTGTGCCTTGTGTCCTGTGTCCTGTGTCCTGTGCCCTGTGCCCTGTGTCCTGTGTCCTGTGCCCTGTTTCCTCTGTCTTGTGCCCTGTGTCCTGTGTCCTGTCCCCTGCATCCTGTACACTGCAGCCTGTGTCCTGTGCCCTGTGCCCTGTGTCCTGCGTCCTGTGCCCTGTGCCCTGCGTCCTGTGCCCTGTGCCCTGTTTCCAGTGCCATGTGACCTATGTCCTGTGACCTGAGCCCTGTGCCCTGTGCCCTGTGTACTGGGTACTGTGCCCTGTGCCCTGTTTCCTGTGCCCTGTGTCCTGTGTCCTGTGTCCTGTGTCCTGTGCCCTGTGCCCTGTGCTTGTGTCCCGTGTCCTGTGTCCTGTGCCCTGTGCCGTGTGTCCTGTGTCGTGTGCCCTGTGTCCTGTGCCCTGTGTCCTGTGTCCTGTGTCCTGTGCCTTGTGTCCTGTGACCTGTGCCCTGTGCCCTGTGTCCTGTGCCCTGTGTCCTGTGTCCTGTGCCTTGTGTCCTGTCTCCTGTGCCCTGTGTCCTGTGCCATGTGCCTTGTGTCCTGTGTCCTGTGCCCTGTATCCTGTGTCCTGTGCCCTGTGTCCTGTGTCCTGGGCCCTATGCCTTGTATCCTGTGCCCTGTGCCTTGTGTCCTGTGTCCAGTGCCCTGTGTCCTGTGTCCTGTGCACTGTGCCCTGTGTCCTGTGTCCTTTGTCCTGTCCTGTACCCTGTGTCCTGTGTCCTGTGTCCTGTTCCCTGTGCCCTGTGTCCTGTGCCCTGTGTCCTGTGTCCTGTGTCCTCTGCCCTGTGTCCTGTGCCCTGTGTCCTGTGTCCTGTGCCCTGTGCCCTGTGTCCCGTGCCCTGTGCCCTGTGTCCTGTGTCCTGTGTCCTGTGTCCTGTGCCCTGTGCCCTGTGTCCCATGTCCCGTGTCCTGTGTGCTGTGCCCTGTGTCCTCTGCCCTGTGTCCTGTGCGCTGTCCCCTGCGTCCTGTGCCCTGTGACCTGTGTCCTGCGTCCTGTGTCCTGTGCCCTATGCCCTGTGTCCTGTGTCCTGTGTACTGTGCCCTGTGCCCTGTGCACTGTGTCCTGTCCCCTGCATCCTGTACACTGCGCCCTCTATCCTGTGCCCTGTGCCCTGTGCCCTGTATAGTGTATCCTGTGCCCTTTGCGCTTTGCCATGTGTCCTGTGCCATGTGCCCTGTATCCTTTGTCCTGTCCTGTACCCTGTGTCCTGTGTCCTGTGCCCTGTTCCCTGTGCCCTGTGTCCTGTGCCCTGTGTGCTGTGCCCTGTGCCCTGTGACCTGTGTCCTGTGTCCTGTGCCCTGTGCCCTGTGTCCTGTGTCCTGTGCCCTGTGTCCTGTGCCTTGTGTCCTGTGTCCTGTGTCCTTGTTCCTGTGTCCTGTGCCCTGTGCCTTGTGCCTTGTGTCCTGTGTCCTGTGCCCTGTTTCCTGTGTTTGTGCCCTGTGCCCTGTGCCCTGTGTCCTGTGTCCTGTGCCCTGTGACCTGTGTCCTGTGTCCTGTGTACTGTGCCCTGTGCCCTGTGCACTGTGTCCTGTCCCCTGCATCCTGTACACTGCGCCCTGTATCCTGTGCCCTGTGCCATGTGTCCTCTGCCCTGCATCCTGTACACTGCGCCGTGTGTCCTGTGCCCTGTGCCATGTGTCCTGTGTCCCGTGCCCTGTGCCCTGTGTCCTGTGTCCTGTCTCCTGTGTCCCATGCCCTGTGTCCTGTGTCCTGTGCCCTGTGTCCTGTGTCCTGTGCCCTGTGCCTTTTGTCCTGTGTCCTGTGCCCTGTGACGTGTGCCTTGTGACCTGTGCCCTGTGTCCTGTGCCCTGTGCCTTGTGTCCTGTGTCCTGTGTCCTTGTTCCTGTGTCCTGTGCCCTGTGTCTTGTGCCTTGTGTCCTGTGTCCTGTGCCCTGTTTCCTGTGTCCTGTGCCCTGTGCCCTGTGCCCTGTGTCCTGTGCCCAGTGCTCTGTGTCCTGTGCCCTGTGTCCTGTGTCCTGTGCACTGTGTCCTGTCCCTTGCATCCTGTACACTGCGCCCTGTATCCTGTGCCCTGTGCCATGTGTACTGTGCCCTGCATCCTGTACACTGCGCCGTGTGTCCTGTGCCCTGTGCCATGTGTCCTGTGTCCCGTGCCCTGTGCCCTGTGTCCTGTGTCCTGTCTCCTGTGTCCCATGCCCTGTGTCCTGTGTCCTGTGCCCTGTGTCCTGTGTCCTGTGCCCTGTGCCTTTTGTCCTGCGTCCTGTGCCCTGTGCCCTGTGTCCTGTGCGCTGTGCCCTGTATCCTGCGTCCTGTGCCCTGTGCCCTGTTTCCAGTGCCCTGTGACCTATGTCCTGTGACCTGAGCCCTGTGCCCTGTGCCCTGTGTCCTGTGCACTGTGCCCTGTGTCCTGTGTACTGTGCCCTATGCCCTGTTTCCTGTGCCCTGTGCCTTGTGTCCTGTGTCCTGTGTCCTGTGTCCTTGTTCCTGTGTCCTGTGCCCTGTGCCTTGTGCCTTGTGTCCTGTGTCCTTGTTCCTGCCTCCTGTGTCCTGTGTCCTGTGTCCTGTCTCCTGTGTCCTGTGTCCTGTGTCCTGTGCCCTGTGCCCTGTGCCCTGTGTCCTGTGTCCTGTGTCCTGTGCACTGTGCCCTGTGTCCTGTGCCCTGTGTCCTGTGTCCTGTGCCCTGTGTCCAGTGTCATGTGCCCTGTGTCCTGTGCCCTGTACCCTGTGTCCTGTGTCGTGTGCCCTGTGTCCTGTCCCCTGTGTCCCGTGTCCTGTGCCCTGTACCCTATGCCCTGTGCCCTGTGCCCTGTGTCCGTCCCCTGTGTCCCGTGTCCTGTTGCCCTGTGTCCTGTGCTCTGTGTCCTGTGTCCTGTGTCCTGTGCCCTGTGTCCTGTGCCCTGTGCCCTGTGTCCTGTGTCCTGTGCCCTGTGTCCTGTGTCCCGTGTCCCGTGCCCTGTGCCCTATGCCCTGTGTCCTGTGTCCTGTGCCCTGTGTCCTGTGCCCTGTGTCCTGTGTCCTGTGCCCTGTGCCTTGTGTCCTGTGTCCTGTGCCCTGTGTCCTCTGTCCTGTGCACTGTGCCCTGTGTCCTGTGTCCTGTGTCCTGTGTCCTGTTCCCTGTGCCCTGTGTCCTGTGCCCTGTGTGCTGTGCCCTGTGCCCTGTGCCCTGTGCCCTGTGCCCTGTGTCCTGTATCCTTTGTCCTGTCCTGTACCCTGTGTCCTGTGTCCTGTGCCCTGTTCCCTGTGCCCTGTGTCCTGTGCCCTGTGCCCTGTGTGCTGTGCCCTGTGCCCTGTGACCTGTGTCCTGTGTCCTGTGCCATGTGCCCTGCGTCCTGTGCCCGGTGCCCTGTGTCCTGTGCGCTGTGCCCTGTGTCCTGCGTCCTGTGCCCTGTGCCCTGTTTCCTGTGCCCTGTGACCTATGTCCTGAGCCCTGTGCCCTGTGCCCTGTGTCCTGTGTACTGTGCCTTGTGCCCTGTTTCCTGTGCTCTGTGTCCTGTGTCCTGTGTCCTGTGTCCTGTGCCCTGTGCCTTGTGTCCTGTGTCCTGTGCCCTGTGTCCTGTGCCCTGTGTCCTGTGTCCTGTGTCCTGTGCCTTGTGTCCTGTGACCTGAGCCCTGTGCCCTGTGTCCTGTGCCCTGTGTCCTGTGCCCTGTGTCCTGTGTACTGTGCCCTGTGCCCTGTTTCCTGTGCTCTGTGTCCTGTATCCTGTGTCCTGTGCCCTGTGCCTTGTGTCCTGTGTCCTGTGCCCTGTGTCCTGTGCCCTGTGTCCTGTTTCCTGTGTCCTATGCCTTGTGCCCTGTGTCCTGTGCCCTGTGCCCTGTGTCCTGTGCCCTGTGTCCTGTCCCCTGTGTCCCGTGTCCCGTGCCCTGTGCCCTATGCCCTGTGTCCTGTGTCCTGTGTCTTGTGTCCTGTGCCAAGTGCCCTGTGGCCTGTGCCCCATGCCCTGTGTCCTGTGCCCTTTGCGCTTTGCCCTTTGCCCTGTGTCCAGTGCCCTGTGCCCTGTGCCCTGTGTCCTGTGTCATGTGTCCTGTGTCCTGTGCCCTGTGTCCTGTGCCCTGTGTCCTGTGCCATGTGCTCTGTGTCCTGTGCCCTGTGTTCTGTGCTCTGTGTCCTGTGTCCTGTGCCCTGTGCCCTGTATCCTGTGCCCTGTGTCCTGTGTCCTGTGCCCTGTATCCTGTGTCCTGTGCCCTGTGTCCTGTGTCCTGGGCCCTATGCCTTGTTTCCTGTGCCCTGTGCCTTGTGTCCTGTGTCCTGTGTCCTGTGCCCTGTGCCCTGTGTCCTGTGTCCTGTGCCCTGTGTCCTCTGTCTTGTGCCCTGTGTCCTGTGTCCTGTCCCCTGCATCCTGTACACTGCAGCCTGTGTCCTGTGCCCTGTGCCCTGTGTCCTGCGTCCTGTGCCCAATGCCCTGCGTCCTGTGCCCTGTGCCCTGTTTCCAGTGCCATGTGACCTAGGTCCTGTGACCTGAGCCCTGTGCCCTGTGTCCTGGGTACTGTGCCCTGTGCCCTGTTTCCTGTGCCCTGTGTCCTGTGTCCTGTGTCCTGTGCCCTGTGCCCTGTGCTTGTGTCCCGTGTCCTGTGTCCTGTGCCCTGTGCCGTGTGTCCTGTGTCGTGTGCCCTGTGTCCTGTGCCCTGTGTCCTGTGTCCTGTGTCCTGTGCCTTGTGTCCTGTGACCTGTGCCCTGTGCCCTGTGTCCTGTGCCCTGTGTCCTGTGTCCTGTGCCTTGTGTCCTGTCTCCTGTGCCCTGTGTCCTGTGCCATGTGCCTTGTGTCCTGTGTCCTGTGCCCTGTATCCTGTGTCCTGTGCCCTGTGTCCTGTGTCCTGGGCCCTATGCCTTGTATCCTGTGCCCTGTGCCTTGTGTCCTGTGTCCTGTGTCCAGTGCCCTGTGCCCTGTGCCCTGTGTCCTGTGTCCTGTGCACTGTGCCCTGTGTCCTGTGCCCTGTGTCCTGTGTCCTGTGCCCTGTGTCCAGTGTCCCGTGCCCTGCGCCCTATGCCCTGTGTCCTGTGTCCTGTGCACTGTGCCCTATGCCTTGTTTCCTGTGCCCTGTGCCTTGTGTCCTGTGTCCTGTGTCCTGTGCCCTGTGCCCTGTGTCCTGTGTCCTGTGCCCTGTGTCCTCTGTCTTGTGCCCTGTGTCCTGTGTCCTGTCCCCTGCATCCTGTACACTGCAGCCTGTGTCCTGTGCCCTGTGCCCTGTGTCCTGCGTCCTGTGCCCAATGCCCTGCGTCCTGTGCCCTGTGCCCTGTTTCCAGTGCCATGTGACCTAGGTCCTGTGACCTGAGCCCTGTGCCCTGTGTCCTGGGTACTGTGCCCTGTGCCCTGTTTCCTGTGCCCTGTGTCCTGTGTCCTGTGTCCTGTGCCCTGTGCCCTGTGCTTGTGTCCCGTGTCCTGTGTCCTGTGCCCTGTGCCGTGTGTCCTGTGTCGTGTGCCCTGTGTCCTGTGCCCTGTGTCCTGTGTCCTGTGTCCTGTGCCTTGTGTCCTGTGACCTGTGCCCTGTGCCCTGTGTCCTGTGCCCTGTGTCCTGTGTCCTGTGCCTTGTGTCCTGTCTCCTGTGCCCTGTGTCCTGTGCCATGTGCCTTGTGTCCTGTGTCCTGTGCCCTGTATCCTGTGTCCTGTGCCCTGTGTCCTGTGTCCTGGGCCCTATGCCTTGTATCCTGTGCCCTGTGCCTTGTGTCCTGTGTCCTGTGTCCAGTGCCCTGTGCCCTGTGCCCTGTGTCCTGTGTCCTGTGTCCTGTGCCCTGTGCCCTTTGTCCTATGCCCTGTGTCCTGTCCCCTGTGTCCCGTGTCCCGTGCCCTGCGCCCTATGCCCTGTGTCCTGTGTCCTGTGCACTGTGCCCTTTGTCCTGTGCCCTGTGTCCTGTGTCCTGTGCCCTGTGTCCAGTGTCATGTGCCCTGTGTCCTGTGCCCTGTGCCCTTTGTCCTATGCCCTGTGTCCTGTCCCCTGTGTCCCTTGTCCCGTGCCCTGCGCCCTATGCCCTGTGTCCTGTGTCCTGTGTCTTGTGTCCTGTGCCAAGTGCCCTGTGGCCTGTGCCCTATGCCCTGTGTCCTGTGCCCTTTGCGCTTTGCCCTGTGCCCTGTGTCCAGTGCCCTGTGCCCTGTGCCCTGTGTCCTGTGCCCTGTGCCCTGTGTCCTGTGTCCTGTGTCATGTGTCCTGTGTCCTGTGCGCTGTGTCCTGTGCCCTGTGTCCTGTGCCATGTGCTCTGTGTCCTGTGCCCTGTGTTCTGTGCTCTGTGTCCTGTGTCCTGTGTCCTGTGCCCTGTGCCCTGTATCCTGTGCCCTGTGTCCTGTGTCCTGTGCCCTGTATTCTGTGTCCTGTGCCCTGTGTCCTGTGTCCTGGGCCCTATGCCTTTTATCCTGTGCCCTGTGCCTTGTGTCCTGTGTCCTGTGCCCTGTGTCCTCTGTCCTGTGCACTGTGCCCTGTGTCCTGTGTCCTCTGTCCTGTGTCCTGTGTCCTGTTCCCTGTGCCCTGTGTCCTGTGCCCTGTGTGCTGTGCCCTGTGCCCTGTGTCCTGTATCCTTTGTCCTGTCCTGTACCCTGTGTCCTGTGTCCTGTGCCCTGTTCCCTGTGCCCTGTGTCCTGTGCCCTGTGTGCTGTGCCCTGTGCCCTGTGACCTGTGTCCTGTGTCCTGTGTCCTGTGCCCTGTGCCCTGTGTCCTGTGTCCTGTGCCCTGTGTCCTCTGTCCTGTGCCCTGTGTGCTGTGTCCTGTCCCCTGCATCCTGTACCCTGCAGCCTGTGTCCTGTGCCCTGTGCCCTGTGTCCTGCGTCCTGTGCCCTGTGCCCTGTGTCCTGTGCGCTGTGCCCTGTATCCTGCGTCCTGTGCCCTGTGCCCTGTTTCCAGTGCCCTGTGACCTATGTCCTGTGACCTGAGCCCTGTGCCCTGTGCCCTGTGTCCTGTGCACTGTGCCCTGTGTCCTGTGTACTGTGCCCTATGCCCTGTTTCCTGTGCCCTGTGCCTTGTGTCCTGTGTCCTTGTTCCTGTGTCCTGTGCCCTGTGCCTTGTGCCTTGTGTCCTGTGTCCTTGTTCCTGCCTCCTGTGTCCTGTGTCCTGTGTCCTGTGTCCTGTCTCCTGTGTCCTGTGTCCTGTGTCCTGTGCCCTGTGTCCAGTGTCATGTGCCCTGTGTCCTGTGCCCTGTGCCCTGTGTCCTGTGTCGTGTGCCCTGTGTCCTGTCCCCTGTGTCCCGTGTCCTGTGCCCTGTACCCTATGCCCTGTGCCCTGTGCCCTGTGTCCGTTCACTGTGTCCCGTGTCCTGTTGCCCTGTGTCCTGTGCTCTGTGTCCTGTGTCCTGTGTCCTGTGCCCTGTGTCCTGTGCCCTGTGCCCTGTGTCCTGTGTCCTGTGCCCTGTGTCCTGTCCCCTGTGTCCCGTGTCCCGTGCCCTGTGCCCTATGCCCTGTGTCCTGTGTCCTGTGCCCTGTGTCCTGTGCCCTGTGTCCTGTGCCCTGTGTCCTGTGTCCTGTGTCCTGTGCCCTGTGCCTTGTGTCCTGTGTCCTGTGCCCTGTGTCCTCTGTCCTGTGCACTGTGCCCTGTGTCCTGTGTCCTGTGTCCTGTGTCCTGTGTCCTGTGTCCTGTTCCCTGTGCCCTGTGTCCTGTACCCTGTGTGCTGTGCCCTGTGCCCTGTGCCCTGTGCCCTGTGCCCTGTGCCCTGTGTCCTGTATCCTTTGTCCTCTGTCCTGTGCCCTGTGTCCTGTGTCCTGTCCCCTGCATCCTGTACCCTGCAGCCTGTGTCCTGTGCCATGTGCCCTGTGTCCTGCGTCCTGTGCCCGGTGCCCTGTGTCCTGTGCGCTGTGCCCTGTGTCCTGCGTCCTGTGCCCTGTGCCCTGTTTCCAGTGCCCTGTGACCTATGTCCTGTGACCTGAGCCCTGTGCCCTGTGCCCTGTGTCCTGTGCCCTGTGTCCTGTGTACTGTGCCCTGTGCCCTGTTTCCTGTGCTCTGTGTCCTGTGTCCTGTGTCCTGTGCCCTGTGCCTTGTGTCCTGTGTCCTGTGCCCTGTGTCCTGTGCCCTGTGTCCTGTGTCCTGTGACCTGAGCCCTGTGCCCTGTGTCCTGTGCCCTGTGTACTGTGCCCTGTGTCCTGTGTACTGTGCCCTGTGCCCTGTTTCCTGTGCTCTGTGTCCTGTATCCTGTGTCCTGTGCCCTGTGCCTTGTGTCCTGTGTCCTGTGCCCTGTGTCCTGTGCCCTGTGTCCTGTTTCCTGTGTCCTATGCCTTGTGCCCTGTGTCCTGTGCCCTGTGCCCTGTGTCCTGTGCCCTGTGTCCTGTCCCCTGTGTCCCGTGTCCCGTGCCCTGTGCCCTATGCCCTGTGTCCTGTGTCCTGTGTCTTGTGTCCTGTGCCAAGTGCCCTGTGGCCTGTGCCCCATGCCCTGTGTCCTGTGCCCTTTGCGCTTTGCCCTGTGCCCTGTGTCCAGTGCCCTGTGCCCTGTGCCCTGTGTCCTGTGCCCTGTGCCCTGTGCCCTGTGTCCTGTGTCATGTGTCCTGTGTCATGTGTCCTGTGTCCTGTGCCCTGTGTCCTGTGCCATGTGCTCTGTGTCCTGTGCCCTGTGTTCTGTGCTCTGTGTCCTGTGTCCTGTGCCCTGTGCCCTGTATCCTGTGCCCTGTGTCCTGTGTCCTGTGCCCTGTATCCTGTGTCCTGTGCCCTGTGTCCTGTGTCCTGGGCCCTATGCCTTGTATCCTGTGCCCTGTGCCTTGTGTCCTGTGTCCTGTGTCCTGTGCCCTGTGCCCTGTGTCCTGTGTCCTGTGCCCTGTTTCCTCTGTCTTGTGCCCTGTGTCCTGTGTCCTGTCCCCTGCATCCTGTACACTGCAGCCTGTGTCCTGTGCCCTGTGCCCTGTGTCCTGCGTCCTGTGCCCTGTGCCCTGCGTCCTGTGCCCTGTGCCCTGTTTCCAGTGCCATGTGACCTATGTCCTGTGACCTGAGCCCTGTGCCCTGTGCCCTGTGTACTGGGTACTGTGCCCTGTGCCCTGTTTCCTGTGCCCTGTGTCCTGTGTCCTGTGTCCTGTGCCCTGTGCCCTGTGCTTGTGTCCCGTGTCCTGTGTCCTGTGCCCTGTGCCGTGTGTCCTGTGTCGTGTGCCCTGTGTCCTGTGCCCTGTGTCCTGTGTCCTGTGTCCTGTGCCTTGTGTCCTGTGACCTGTGCCCTGTGCCCTGTGTCCTGTGCCCTGTGTCCTGTGTCCTGTGCCTTGTGTCCTGTCTCCTGTGCCCTGTGTCCTGTGCCATGTGCCTTGTGTCCTGTGTCCTGTGCCCTGTATCCTGTGTCCTGTGCCCTGTGTCCTGTGTCCTGGGCCCTATGCCTTGTATCCTGTGCCCTGTGCCTTGTGTCCTGTGTCCAGTGCCCTGTGTCCTGTGTCCTGTGCACTGTGCCCTGTGTCCTGTGTCCTTTGTCCTGTCCTGTACCCTGTGTCCTGTGTCCTGTGTCCTGTTCCCTGTGCCCTGTGTCCTGTGCCCTGTGTCCTGTGTCCTGTGTCCTCTGCCCTGTGTCCTGTGCCCTGTGTCCTGTGTCCTGTGCCCTGTGCCCTGTGTCCCGTGCCCTGTGCCCTGTGTCCTGTGTCCTGTGTCCTGTGTCCTGTGCCCTGTGCCCTGTGTCCCATGTCCCGTGTCCTGTGTGCTGTGCCCTGTGTCCTCTGCCCTGTGTCCTGTGCGCTGTCCCCTGCGTCCTGTGCCCTGTGACCTGTGTCCTGCGTCCTGTGTCCTGTGCCCTATGCCCTGTGTCCTGTGTCCTGTGTACTGTGCCCTGTGCCCTGTGCACTGTGTCCTGTCCCCTGCATCCTGTACACTGCGCCCTCTATCCTGTGCCCTGTGCCCTGTGCCCTGTGCCCTGTATAGTGTATCCTGTGCCCTTTGCGCTTTGCCATGTGTCCTGTGCCATGTGCCCTGTATCCTTTGTCCTGTCCTGTACCCTGTGTCCTGTGTCCTGTGCCCTGTTCCCTGTGCCCTGTGTCCTGTGCCCTGTGTGCTGTGCCCTGTGCCCTGTGACCTGTGTCCTGTGTCCTGTGCCCTGTGCCCTGTGTCCTGTGTCCTGTGCCCTGTGTCCTGTGCCTTGTGTCCTGTGTCCTGTGTCCTTGTTCCTGTGTCCTGTGCCCTGTGCCTTGTGCCTTGTGTCCTGTGTCCTGTGCCCTGTTTCCTGTGTTTGTGCCCTGTGCCCTGTGCCCTGTGTCCTGTGTCCTGTGCCCTGTGACCTGTGTCCTGTGTCCTGTGTACTGTGCCCTGTGCCCTGTGCACTGTGTCCTGTCCCCTGCATCCTGTACACTGCGCCCTGTATCCTGTGCCCTGTGCCATGTGTCCTCTGCCCTGCATCCTGTACACTGCGCCGTGTGTCCTGTGCCCTGTGCCATGTGTCCTGTGTCCCGTGCCCTGTGCCCTGTGTCCTGTGTCCTGTCTCCTGTGTCCCATGCCCTGTGTCCTGTGTCCTGTGCCCTGTGTCCTGTGTCCTGTGCCCTGTGCCTTTTGTCCTGTGTCCTGTGCCCTGTGACGTGTGCCTTGTGACCTGTGCCCTGTGTCCTGTGCCCTGTGCCTTGTGTCCTGTGTCCTGTGTCCTTGTTCCTGTGTCCTGTGCCCTGTGTCTTGTGCCTTGTGTCCTGTGTCCTGTGCCCTGTTTCCTGTGTCCTGTGCCCTGTGCCCTGTGCCCTGTGTCCTGTGCCCAGTGCTCTGTGTCCTGTGCCCTGTGTCCTGTGTCCTGTGCACTGTGTCCTGTCCCCTGCATCCTGTACACTGCGCCCTGTATCCTGTGCCCTGTGCCATGTGTACTGTGCCCTGCATCCTGTACACTGCGCCGTGTGTCCTGTGCCCTGTGCCATGTGTCCTGTGTCCCGTGCCCTGTGCCCTGTGTCCTGTGTCCTGTCTCCTGTGTCCCATGCCCTGTGTCCTGTGTCCTGTGCCCTGTGTCCTGTGTCCTGTGCCCTGTGCCTTTTGTCCTGCGTCCTGTGCCCTGTGCCCTGTGTCCTGTGCGCTGTGCCCTGTATCCTGCGTCCTGTGCCCTGTGCCCTGTTTCCAGTGCCCTGTGACCTATGTCCTGTGACCTGAGCCCTGTGCCCTGTGCCCTGTGTCCTGTGCACTGTGCCCTGTGTCCTGTGTACTGTGCCCTATGCCCTGTTTCCTGTGCCCTGTGCCTTGTGTCCTGTGTCCTGTGTCCTGTGTCCTTGTTCCTGTGTCCTGTGCCCTGTGCCTTGTGCCTTGTGTCCTGTGTCCTTGTTCCTGCCTCCTGTGTCCTGTGTCCTGTGTCCTGTCTCCTGTGTCCTGTGTCCTGTGTCCTGTGCCCTGTGCCCTGTGCCCTGTGTCCTGTGTCCTGTGTCCTGTGCACTGTGCCCTGTGTCCTGTGCCCTGTGTCCTGTGTCCTGTGCCCTGTGTCCAGTGTCATGTGCCCTGTGTCCTGTGCCCTGTACCCTGTGTCCTGTGTCGTGTGCCCTGTGTCCTGTCCCCTGTGTCCCGTGTCCTGTGCCCTGTACCCTATGCCCTGTGCCCTGTGCCCTGTGTCCGTCCCCTGTGTCCCGTGTCCTGTTGCCCTGTGTCCTGTGCTCTGTGTCCTGTGTCCTGTGTCCTGTGCCCTGTGTCCTGTGCCCTGTGCCCTGTGTCCTGTGTCCTGTGCCCTGTGTCCTGTGTCCCGTGTCCCGTGCCCTGTGCCCTATGCCCTGTGTCCTGTGTCCTGTGCCCTGTGTCCTGTGCCCTGTGTCCTGTGTCCTGTGCCCTGTGCCTTGTGTCCTGTGTCCTGTGCCCTGTGTCCTCTGTCCTGTGCACTGTGCCCTGTGTCCTGTGTCCTGTGTCCTGTGTCCTGTTCCCTGTGCCCTGTGTCCTGTGCCCTGTGTGCTGTGCCCTGTGCCCTGTGCCCTGTGCCCTGTGCCCTGTGTCCTGTATCCTTTGTCCTGTCCTGTACCCTGTGTCCTGTGTCCTGTGCCCTGTTCCCTGTGCCCTGTGTCCTGTGCCCTGTGCCCTGTGTGCTGTGCCCTGTGCCCTGTGACCTGTGTCCTGTGTCCTGTGCCATGTGCCCTGTGTCCTGCGTCCTGTGCCCGGTGCCCTGTGTCCTGTGCGCTGTGCCCTGTGTCCTGCGTCCTGTGCCCTGTGCCCTGTTTCCAGTGCCCTGTGACCTATGTCCTGTGACCTGAGCCCTGTGCCCTGTGCCCTGTGTCCTGTGTACTGTGCCTTGTGCCCTGTTTCCTGTGCTCTGTGTCCTGTGTCCTGTGTCCTGTGTCCTGTGCCCTGTGCCTTGTGTCCTGTGTCCTGTGCCCTGTGTCCTGTGCCCTGTGTCCTGTGTCCTGTGTCCTGTGCCTTGTGTCCTGTGACCTGAGCCCTGTGCCCTGTGTCCTGTGCCCTGTGTCCTGTGCCCTGTGTCCTGTGTACTGTGCCCTGTGCCCTGTTTCCTGTGCTCTGTGTCCTGTATCCTGTGTCCTGTGCCCTGTGCCTTGTGTCCTGTGTCCTGTGCCCTGTGTCCTGTGCCCTGTGTCCTGTTTCCTGTGTCCTATGCCTTGTGCCCTGTGTCCTGTGCCCTGTGCCCTGTGTCCTGTGCCCTGTGTCCTGTCCCCTGTGTCCCGTGTCCCGTGCCCTGTGCCCTATGCCCTGTGTCCTGTGTCCTGTGTCTTGTGTCCTGTGCCAAGTGCCCTGTGGCCTGTGCCCCATGCCCTGTGTCCTGTGCCCTTTGCGCTTTGCCCTTTGCCCTGTGTCCAGTGCCCTGTGCCCTGTGCCCTGTGTCCTGTGTCATGTGTCCTGTGTCCTGTGCCCTGTGTCCTGTGCCCTGTGTCCTGTGCCATGTGCTCTGTGTCCTGTGCCCTGTGTTCTGTGCTCTGTGTCCTGTGTCCTGTGCCCTGTGCCCTGTATCCTGTGCCCTGTGTCCTGTGTCCTGTGCCCTGTATCCTGTGTCCTGTGCCCTGTGTCCTGTGTCCTGGGCCCTATGCCTTGTTTCCTGTGCCCTGTGCCTTGTGTCCTGTGTCCTGTGTCCTGTGCCCTGTGCCCTGTGTCCTGTGTCCTGTGCCCTGTGTCCTCTGTCTTGTGCCCTGTGTCCTGTGTCCTGTCCCCTGCATCCTGTACACTGCAGCCTGTGTCCTGTGCCCTGTGCCCTGTGTCCTGCGTCCTGTGCCCAATGCCCTGCGTCCTGTGCCCTGTGCCCTGTTTCCAGTGCCATGTGACCTAGGTCCTGTGACCTGAGCCCTGTGCCCTGTGTCCTGGGTACTGTGCCCTGTGCCCTGTTTCCTGTGCCCTGTGTCCTGTGTCCTGTGTCCTGTGCCCTGTGCCCTGTGCTTGTGTCCCGTGTCCTGTGTCCTGTGCCCTGTGCCGTGTGTCCTGTGTCGTGTGCCCTGTGTCCTGTGCCCTGTGTCCTGTGTCCTGTGTCCTGTGCCTTGTGTCCTGTGACCTGTGCCCTGTGCCCTGTGTCCTGTGCCCTGTGTCCTGTGTCCTGTGCCTTGTGTCCTGTCTCCTGTGCCCTGTGTCCTGTGCCATGTGCCTTGTGTCCTGTGTCCTGTGCCCTGTATCCTGTGTCCTGTGCCCTGTGTCCTGTGTCCTGGGCCCTATGCCTTGTATCCTGTGCCCTGTGCCTTGTGTCCTGTGTCCTGTGTCCAGTGCCCTGTGTCCTGTGTCCTGTGCACTGTGCCCTGTGTCCTGTGTCCTGTGTCCTTTGTCCTGTCCTGTACCCTGTGTCCTGTGTCCTGTGTCCTGTTCCCTGTGCCCTCTGTCCTGTGCCCTGTGCCCTGTGTCCTGTGCCCTGTCCCCTGCGTCCTGTGCCCTGTCTTCTGTGCCCTGTGCCCTGTGTCCTGTGTCCTGTGCCCTGTGCCCTGTGTCCTGTGTCCTGTGCCCTGTGTCCTGTGTCCTCTGCACTGTGTCCTGTGTCCTGCGTACTGCGCCCTGGGTCCTGTGCCCTGTGTCCTGTCACCTGCGTCTTGTGCCCTGTGTCCTGTGCCCTGTGTCCTGTGTCCTGAGTCCTGTGCCCTGTGTCCTGTGTCCTGTGCCCTGTGTCCCGTGCCCTGTGCCCTGTGTCCTGTGTCCTGTGTCCTGTGCCCTGTGTCCTGTGCACTGTGCCCTGTGTCCTGTGTTCTGTGCCCTGTGCACTGTGTCCTGTGTCCTGTGCCCTGTGTCCTGTGTCCTGTGTTCTGTGCCCTGTATCCTGTGCCCTGTGTCCTGTGTCCCGTGCCCTGTGCCCTGTGTCCTGTGTCCTGTGTCCTGTGCCCTGTGTCCTGTGCTCTGTGTCCTGTGTCCTGTGTCCTGTGCCTTGTGTCCTGTGCCCTGTGTCCTGTGTCCTGTGTTCTGTGCCCTGTATCCTGTGCCCTGTGCCCTGTGTCCTGTGCCCTGTGCCCTGTGTCCTGTTCCCTGTGCCCTGTGTCCTGTGTCCTGCACCTTGCGCCCTGAGTCCTGTGCCCTGTGCCCTGTGTCCTGTGTCCTGTGTCCTGTGTCCCGTGCCCTGTGCCCTGTGTCCTGTGTCCTGTGCCCTGTGCCCTGTGTCCTGTGTCTATGTCCTGTGTCCTGTGTCCTGTGTCCTGTGTCCTGTGCCCTGTGCTCTATGTCCTGTTCCCTGTGCCCTGTGTCCTGTGTCCTGCGCCCTGCGCCCTGAGTCCTGTGCCCTGTGCCCTGTGCCTTGTGTCCTGTGTCCTGTGCCCTGTGCCCTGTGTCCTGTGTCCTGTGTCCTGTGTCCTGTGCCTTGTGTCCTGTGCCTTGTGTCCTGTGTCCTGTGCCTTGTGTTCTGTGTCCTGTGTCATGTGCCTTGTGTCCTGTGTCCTGTGTCCTGTGCCCTGTGCCCTTTGCCTTGTGTACTGTGTCCTGTGCCTTGTGTCCTGTGTCCTGTGTCCTGTGCCTTGTGCCCTGTCCCCGGTGCCCTGTGTCCCGTGCCCTGTGTCCTGTGCCCTGCGTCCTGTGCCCTGTGCCCTGTGTCCTGATCTCTGTGTCCTGTGCTCTGTGCCTTTGTCCTGTGCCCTGTGTCCTGTGCCCTGTGCCCGGTGCCCTGTGTACCGTACCCTGTGTCCTGTGCCCTGTGCCCTGCGTTCTGTGCGCTGTGTCCTGTGCCCTGTGCCCTCTGACCTGTGCCCTGTGCCTTGTGTCCTGTGTCCTGTGTCCTGTCTCCTGTGCCATGTGCCCTGTGTCCTGTGTCCTGTGCCCTGTGTCTTGTGCTGTGTGTCCTCTGTCCTGTGTCCTGTGTCCTGTGCCCTGTGTCCTGTGCTCTGTGCCCTGTGCCCTGTGTCCTGTGTCCTGTGTCCTGCGCCCTGTGCTCTGTGTCCTGTGCCCTGTGTCCTGTGTCCTGTGCTCTGTGACCTGTGCCCTGTGTCCTGTGTCCTGTGTCCTGTGTCCTGTGCTCTGTGACCTGTGCCCTGTGCCCTGTGTCCTGTGTCCTGTGCCCTGTGTCCTGTGTCCTGTGCCCTGTGTCCTGTGCCCTATGTCCTGTGTCCTGTGTCCTGTGCCCTGTGCCCTGTGTCCTGTGCCCTGTGTCCTGTGTTCTGTGCCCTGTTTCCTGTGCCCTGCGCCCTGCGCTCTGCGTCCTGTGCCCTGTGCCCTGTGTCCTGTGTCCTGTGCCCTGTGTCCTGTGTCCTGTGTCCTTTGCCCTGTGCCTTGTGTCCTGTGTCCTGTGTCCTGTGTCCTGTGTCCTCTGCCCTGTGTCCTGTGCCCTGTGTCCTGTGTCCCGTGCCCTGTGCCCTGTGTCCTGTGCCCTGTGCCCTGTGTCCTGTGTCCTGTGTCCTGTGTCCTGTGTCCTGTGCCCTGTGTCCTGTGTGCTGTGCCCTGTGTCCTCTGCCCTGTCCACTGCGTCCTGTGCCCTGTAACCTGTGTCCTGCGTCCTGTGTCCTGTGCCCTATGCCCTATGTCCTGTGTCCTGTGCCCTGTGTCCTGTCTCCTATGTCCTGTGCCCTGTGTCCTGTGCCCTGTGTGCTATGCCCTGTGCCCTGTGACCTGTGTCCTGTGTCCTGTGTACTGTGCCCTGTGCCCTGTGCACTGTGTCCTGTCCCCTGCATCCTGTACACTGCGCCCTGTATCCTGTGCCCTGTGCCCTGTGCCCTGTGCCCTGTATAGTGTATCCCGTGCCCTTTGCGCTTTGCCCTGTGTCCTGTGCCATGTGCCCTGTATCCTTTGTCCTGTCCTGTACCCTGTGTCCTGTGTCCTGTGCCCTGTTCCCTGTGCCCTGTGTCCTGTGCCCTGTGTGCTGTGCCCTGTGCCCTGTGACCTGTGTCCTGTGTCCTGTGTCCTGTGCCCTGTGTCCTGTGTCCTGTGCCCTGTGTCCTGTGCCTTGTGTCCTGTGTCCTTGTTCCTGTGTCCTGTGCCCTGTGCCTTGTGCCTTGTGTCCTGTGTCCTGTGCCCTGTTTCCTGTGTCCTGTGCCCTGTGCCCTGTGCCCTGTGTCCTGTGTCCTGTGCCCTGTGACCTGTGTCCTGTGTCCTGTGTACTGTGCCCTGTGCCCTGTGCACTGTGTCCTGTCCCCTGCATCCTGTACACTGCGCCCTGTATCCTGTGCCCTGTGCCATGTGTCCTGTGCCCTGCATCCTGTACACTGTGCCGTGTGTCCTGTGCCCTGTGCCATGTGTCCTGTGTCCCGTGCCCTGTGCCCTGTGTCCTGTGTCCTGTGTCCTGTCTCCTGTGTCCCATGCCCTGTGTCCTGTGTCCTGTGCCCTGTGTCCTGTGTCCTGTGCCCTGTGCTTTTTGTCCTGTGTCCTGTGCCCTGTGACGTGTGCCTTGTGACCTGTGCCCTGTGTCCTGTGCCCTGTGCCTTGTGTCCTGTGTCCTGTGTCCTTGTTCCTGTGTCCTGTGCCCTGTGCCTTGTGCCTTGTGTCCTGTGTCCTGTGCCCTGTTTCCTGTGTCCTGTGCCCTGTGCCCTGTGCCCTGTGTCCTGTGCCCAGTGCTCTGTGTCCTGTGCCCTGTGTCCTGTGTCCTGTGCACTGTGTCCTGTGCCCTGTGCCCTGTGCCCTGTGCCTTGTGTCCTGTGTCCTGTGTCCTGTGTCCTTGTTCCTGTGTCCTGTGCCCTGTGCCTTGTGCCTTGTGTCCTGTGTCCTTGTTCCTGCCTCCTGTGTCCTGTGTCCTGTGTCCTGTCTCCTGTGTCCTGTGTCCTGTACCCTGTGCCCTGTGCCCTGTGCCCTGTGTCCTGTGTCCTGTGCCCTGTGTCCAGTGTCATGTGCCCTGTGTCCTGTGCCCTGTGCCCTGTGTCCTGTGTCGTGTGCCCTGTGTCCTGTCCTCTGTGTCCCGTGTCCTGTGCCCTGTACCCTATGCCCTGTGCCCTGTGCCCTGTGTCCGTCCCCTGTGTCCCGTGTCCTGTTGCCCTGTGTCCTGTGCTCTGTGTCCTGTGTCCTGTGTCCTGTGCCCTGTGTCCTGTGCCCTGTGCCCTGTGTCCTGTGTCCTGTGCCCTGTGTCCTGTCCCCTGTGTCCCGTGTCCCGTGCCCTGTGCCCTATGCCCTGTGTCCTGTGTCCTGTGCCCTGTGTCCTGTGCCCTGTGTCCTGTGTCCTGTGCCCTGTGTTCTGTGCTCTGTGTCCTGTGTCCTGTGCCCTGTGCTCTGTGTCCTGTGCCCTGTGTCCTGTGCCCTGTGCCCTGTGCTCTGTGTCTTGTGTCCTGTGCCAATTGCCCTGTGGCCTGTGCCCCATGCCCTGTGTTCTGTGCCCTTTGCGCTTTGCCCTGTGCCCTGTGGTCTGTGCCCTTTGCGCTTTGCCCTGTGCCCTGTGTCCAGTGCCCTGTGCCCTTTGCCCTGTGTCCTGTGCCCTGTGCCCCATGCCCTGTGTTCTGTGCCCTGTGTCCTGTGTCCTGTGCCCTGTGCCCTGTGCCCTGTGTCCTGTGTCCTGTGCACTGTGCCCTTTGTCCTGTGCCCTGTGTCCTGTGTCCTGTGCCCTGTGTCCAGTGTCATGTGCCCTGTGTCCTGTGCCCTGTGCCCTTTGTCCTATGCCCTGTGTCCTGTCCCCTGTGTCCCGTGTCCCGTGCCCTGCGCCCTATGCCCTGTGTCCTGTGTCCTGTGTCTTGTGTCCTGTGCCAAGTGCCCTGTGGCCTGTGCCCTATGCCCTGTGTCCTGTGCCCTTTGCGCTTTGCCCTGTGCCCTGTGTCCAGTGCCCTGTGCCCTGTGCCCTGTGTCCTGTGTCCTGTGCCCTGTGTCCTGTGTCCTGTGTCATGTGTCCTGTGTCCTGTGCGCTGTGTCCTGTGCCCTGTGTCCTGTGCCATGTGCTCTGTGTCCTGTGCCCTGTGTTCTGTGCCCTGTGTGCTGTGCCCTGTGTCCTGTGTCCTGTGTCATGTGTCCTGTGTCCTGTGCGCTGTGTCCTGTGCCCTGTGTCCTGTGCCATGTGCTCTGTGTCCTGTGTCCTGTGCCCTGTGCCCTGTATCCTGTGTCCTGTGCCCTGTGTCCTGTGTCCTGGGCCCTATGCCTTTTATCCTGTGCCCTGTGCCTTGTGTCCTGTGTCGTGTGCCCTGTGTCCTCTGTCCTGTGCACTGTGCCCTGTGTCCTGTGTCCTCTGTCCCGTGTCCTGTGTCCTGTGTCCTGTTCCCTGTGCCCTGTGTCCTGTGCCCTGTGTGCTGTGCCCTGTGCCCTGTGCCCTGTGTCCTGTATCCTTTGTCCTGTCCTGTACCCTGTGTCCTGTGTCCTGTGCCCTGTTCCGTGTGCCCTGTGTCCTGTGCCCTGTGTGCTGTGCCCTGTGCCCTGTGACCTGTGTCCTGTGTCCTGTGTCCTGTGCCCTGTGCCCTGTGTCCTGTGTCCTGTGCCCTGTGTCCTCTGCCCTGTGCCCTGTGTCCTGTGTCCTGTCCCCTGCATCCTGTACCCTGCAGCCTGTGTCCTGTGCCCTGTGCCCTGTGTCCTGCGTCCTGTGCCCTGTGCCCTGCGTCCTGTGTCCTGTGCGCTGTGCCCTGTATCCTGCGTCCTGTGCCCTGTGCCTTGTGCCTTGTGTCCTGTGTCCTTGTTCCTGCCTCCTGTGTCCTGTGCCCTGTGTCCTGTGTCCTGTGCCCTGTGCCCTGTGTCCTGTGTCCTGTGCCCTGTGTCCTGTGTCCTCTGCACTGTGTCCTGTGTCCTGCGTACTGCGCCCTGGGTCCTGTGCCCTGTGTCCTGTCACCTGCGTCTTGTGCCCTGTGTCCTGTGCCCTGTGTCCTGTGTCCTGAGTCCTGTGCCCTGTGTCCTGTACCCTGTGTCCTGTGCCCTGTGTCCTGTGTCCTTTGCCCTGAGCCCTGTGCCCTGTGTCCTGTGTCCTGTGCTCTGTGCCTTGTGTCCTGTGCTCTGTGCCCTGTGTCCTGTGCCCTGTGTCCTGTGCCCTGTGTCCTGTGTCCTGTGTCCTGTGCTCTGTGTCCTGTGTCCTGTGCCTTGTGTCCTGTGCCCTATGTCCTGTGTCCTGTGCCCTGTGCCCTGTGTCCTGTGCCCTGTGTCCTGTGTTCTGTGCCCTGTTTCCTGTGCCCTGCGACCTGCCCTCTGCGTCCTGTGCCCTGTGCCCTGTGTCCTGTGTCCTGTGCCCTGTGTCCTGTGTCCTGTGTTCTGTGCCCTGTGTCCTGTGCCCTGTGTCCTGTGTCCTGTGTTCTGTGCCCTGTATCCTGTGCCCTGTGCCCTGTGTCCTGTGCCCTGTGCCCTGTGTCCTGTGCCCTGTGCCCTGTGTCCTATGTCCTGCGCCTTGTGCCCTGTGTCCTGTGCCCTGTGTCTTGTGCTGTGTGTCCTCTGTCCTGTGTCCTGTGTCCTTGGCCTGTGTCCTGGGCTCTGTGCCCTGTGCCCTGTGTCCTTTGTCCTGTGTCCTGCGCACTGTGCTCTGTGTCCTGTGATCTGTGTCCTGTGTCCTGTGCTCTGTGACCTGTGCCCTGTGTCCTGTGTCCTGTGTCCTGTGTCCTGTGCTCTGTGACCTGTGCCCTGTGTCCTGTGTCCTGTGTCCTGCGCCCTGTGCTCTGTGTCCTGTGCCCTGTGTCCTGTGTCCTGTGCTCTGTGACCTGTGCCCTGTGTCCTGTGTCCTGTGTCCTGTGTCCTGTGCTCTGTGACCTGTGCCCTGTGCCCTGTGTCCTGTGTCCTGTGTCCTGTGCTCTCGTGACCTGTGCCCTGTGCCCTGTGTCCTGTGCCCTGTCCCCTGCGTCCTGTGCCCTGTCTTCTGTGCCCTGTGCCCTGTGTCCTGTGTCCTGTGCCCTGTGCCCTGTGTCCTGTGTCCTGTGCCCTGTGTCCTGTGTCCTCTGCACTGTGTCCTGTGTCCTGCGTACTGCGCCCTGTGTCCTGTGCCCTGTGTCCTGTGTCCTGTGCCCTGTGTCCTGTGCCCTGTGTCCTGTGTCCTGTGTCCTGTGCCTTGTGTCCTGTGCCTTGTCTCCTGTGTCCTGTGCCTTGTGTTCTGTGTCCTGTGTCATGTGCCTTGTGTCCTGTGTGTGGAAATGTATTTTTATCTAAGCTGATACCAAACGGTATTTGTGTGCCTTTTGATTAAAATGGAGTCCTGGCCCTTCCAGAACTTTCTGCATTTTAGCAGCCAGCTTATTTTAAACAGCTAAACCTGCTGTTAGATAGCTGATGGTTATCAGACAGCTAGGAGACAAGTCATGCTGAGACAAGTAACCCCCATGGTGCTCTCCTATTGTCTACACTACAGGAGTTCCATGTCACCCCACCCTTATCTTCTAGCCATTATCTCTTCTCCTTTACCTCATCCATTTGAAGCAAACAGGTAAACTGACCAGGAAATTGGATAATCCTGATACAATACAAGACAGGTGATAGCCCATTACCTATGACTCATGGAGTAATGGCCGTTTGGCTTTCTGATAACCCTGACAAAAGGGAATATCTTGACACCATGTCAGGACCAGGATATAGTAATTAACTCTTTATCTGTATTCACTGACTGTGAGACAGAGCAATACACAGGGAGAGGCCAGAACTTGGGTTTTACTGTATAAATATCTTGTGAAGCTGTACCATTGCGGAGGTTTCATTTTGCCCTTGACTGAGTGAAACCTACCCCTTGCGAGCAAGTAAATTAAAAGGGAAACTTCCATCGGAGCTGTAAGTGTCGGAGTCATTCTTTTCTGAGGTCGAGATTTCGACAGTTATTGGAGGTTCCACCGAGATGCATACTCTCTGTTCTGTGAGTAAAACGGATACAGGCATAGTGCCTCTCCAGTGAAAGGCTTCAGTGGCCAAACAAGGTGAGCCTTTGCTCACAAGAGGTTTTCTTCACTGTTGAATCGCAGATGTAATCTGTTGTCCACAGCTGAGGTACTGCATCTACAAGACTCGGCATTTAAAAGTTAAAGGTATTTTTTTTATAACCATTTCTTTCTCAGCTCGCCAGCAGAAGAGAACAGGTTCTGGAAAAAATCTCGAGACAGCCCGCGGAAGGTTTCAGTAGGTAAGGAAGCGCTAGTCGATCGAAAAGGGTTCCAGGTTCTTATGTGATAAGATTTTTATTGTTTTTAATTCGGAAGGGGTTCTTATGTGATAAGACTATTAAAAGAAAAGAAAAAAAAGAAAGCGCTAATAATCGATCGAAGGTTCTTATGTGATAAGATTTTTATTGTTTTTAATTCGGAAGGGGTTCTTATGTGACAAGACTATTAAAAAAAAAAGAGCGCAATCGATCAAAGAGTTTGGGTACGGAACCTTAAGTTTTATCAGCTGTTATTAGGATAAGTTAAGGACTCGGTCTGTAGTGGCGTACAACGCAGACTGAGAATTTGTTTAGAGGTTATGATTTGTGTTCTCACGGGAATATTGTGTGTTGTCCTTGTATTACTGTTGTGTGCAATACCTTTATGAGTCATTGCCATTAGAGAAACGGGAAGAGTTCACTAGGGAAAGTTGTGATTCGAAAAAAAAAACACAAGGATTGATTAGGAAAAGAAACAGTAACTGATTGATCAACTACGATTGGTTCGTGCCAACATATCTCACACACCCAGACTGAGCCCGAATTAAGAGCCTTTTCAGGCCACGTAACGGCCAGGAGAAGTGGGCGTAGAGAACTCGGTTGGCCGAAAGGATTGTGAGATCAGAAACTGTGGGAAAATCTTAATCATCCAGAATGGGTGCCGGAGCAAGTTAAAACACCACAAAAGGCACACCAGCCTATGTCATGCTCCAGAATTGTGGTCAGTCTTCAATTGACCAAAGAAACAAAAACCAGTAAAGTGGACTAAGGGTGAAAACAGGCCATTTCCACCCGATGGTTCATTTAATTTAGAGAGAACAACTTGTCTAGAGGAATGTCTTATAAACAGAGATCCAGGTAAAAAAAAAGGAAAGTAATAGAAAAGGCCTGGGTTCCGATTCTTCAAGCCCATGTAAAATTAACAGAGGAAGTAAATTAAATTTAAAAAAAAAGAGAACCTGATAGTGACTTATGGAATCAAAAAAAAAAAAAAATGAAGCTAGCAAAAGAAAAAAGCTTTATTGAATGGAGAGAGACTTGTGAATGTCTTGTCTTTCAATGAGAGTGCGTGAATGTCTTCTCTTTGAATGAGAGTGCTTCTGTCTTTTTTCCTTGTGTCTGGAAGCCTGTTTGGAAAGGTTGTGGAACTGCCTGTTTGTTTTAGCTCCACCCACTTTTTCAAACAAAGTGAAGTTTTTTTTTAACCCTTCATAGTGTTGTCCTGTATGTGGGAAGTTTAAGACATTTTAAGTTAGAAGCGCAGGTGTGGATTTATTCGGATGAGAGGTTACGGAGCTGGGAAATGCACAAAGGATAGGTTTGTTGAGACATGGTCCCGGTGGTTAAAAGTTGTAATGCCTTTTTTTTAAAAAAAAGCCTTTGTGGGTCTCTCGAGGTGCAGGCTGGGGGAGGACACTCTCATTGTCCTTGGTGTAAAATCTTGGTACAAAAGCTTCTAACTCAGTAGGAGGATTTTTTTGGATAAAGAGTGGCAGTACAATAGTTGAATTGGGATTTTGAGATATTTCAGGTGATCTCTTGATCAACATTTTGGGTGTATTGGAAAAATCTTGGGTTTGGAAGCCTTTTAATAAAATTAGAAAACAAGTACTTTACATTCTGTGATCTGTGAATCACTATAAGCATAAATGAGAAGTCCGTGTAACACACAGATTTGTCCAGTTCAGAAGCCCACACAAATGGAGGTTTGTCCATGACCTACGAGCTGTGAATGAATCTACTATATTCTCACAATGCTTAAAGGATGTGGAATGAAGTATCCCGGAATGCTTTCCAGAACCTTAAGCAGTCCCTCACTTCAGCACCAGCCTTGGGATTACCAGATTACACTAAGCTATTCAACTTATTTGTGCATCACAAGTCGGGTTTTGCACAATCTGTTTTGACTCAGTTACATGGGGACAGGCAGCGACCGGTAGCGTATTTCAGTACCCAACTAGACCCAGTGGCACGCGGACTACCAGGATGTCTTCCTTCGTTGGCAGCAGCTTATTATGCTATGCAACAGGCTCAGCCAATAACTCTAAATCATCAGACCATTTTGTATATCCCACACTCTGTCGAGATTTTACTTACTAAATGTGCCACCCAACACCTAACCTCCGCAAGAACCACCAAATACGAGGTCGAACTGTTATCAAATCCGAACCTTGTCATCAAAAGATGTACTACCTTAAATCCAGCCACTCTACTCCCCACGGAAGACGACGGCGAACCCCATTCATGTGAAATGGTAACCGAATTAGTGACTAAACCACATATCAATCTAACAGATGTACCAATGTGTAACCCTGATCTAGTGTACTATGTTGACGGATCAGCCTTACGAAATGATAGGGGCCAACCTAGAGCGGCTTATGCAATTGTAACTCAGTTTAATGTTGTCGAAACAGCCTCTCTTCCAGACTCCTTTTCAGCCCAACAAGCCGAATTGTTTGCGTTAACTCGAGCCTGTATTCTGGCTGAAGGACACACAGTTAATATCTACACTGTAGAGCTGATAATGCAGCTAAGTCAGCAGCTCTGTCGAAAGGGGGGATGCAGGTGTCATTGTTCCCACTAAGGAAAAATAATTGCTCAGACCCGCCACCCACTATTAATGACGTGCTGGCCTTTCAGACACAGGCCGGTACGGAGGAGGTGGTGACCTGGACGAAGGATCAATGTTATAAAAATCCAGAAGGAATATGGGTTCACCATGACGGCCGCGTGGTGGCCCCCAGATCCTTACTTCCATGGATTGCCCGATGTGTTCATACATTCACACATGCAGGCAAAGGGGGATTGGCAGATTATATTTTGGCAACTTGGTATGCACCAGGTATTTCGGCAATTGCAAAACAAATCTGTGAAAATTGTGTTACCTGTCAGACAATGAATCCGGGTAAGACGGAAAAAGTAGAATCTGCCTCCCACCCAAATCCAGTCGGGCCTTTTGTACATTTACAAATGGATTTTATTGAATTACCTATGTGTATGGGATTCAAGTATGTATTAGTTATTGTAGATGTGTTCTCTAGATGGATTGAAGCCTTTCCATGTAAAAAGGCCGATGCCACTACTGTTGCTAAATGTTTGTTAAAAGAAATTGTACCGCGCTTCGGAATCCCTGCTAAGCTTTCCAGTGATAACGGGTCACATTTCACGGGAACTGTCATAAGAGAAATGTGTAAAGCTTTACAGATTAATCAACGTTTTCATTGCAGTTATCATCCACAATCAGCTGGACTTGTTGAAAGATATAATGGAATGCTTAAAAATAAGCTGGCAAAACTATGCAATGACACTGGACTGAAATGGACAGAACTGCTGCCCTTAGCTTTGATGGTAATGCGATCTGCAACCAACAGAACAACAGGCTTGTCACCACATGAGATAGTTATGGGACGTCCCCAACGACTACCTTTTACAGCACCATTTACTGCAAAACAGATGGACATCCACAAAATGGAGGAAAATATGTTGAATTATTGTATTGCACTAACCAAATGTATTTCCAGCTTTCATTCACAGGTAAAGGAAGCCCAAGTCAAGCCAGCGGAAGGGAAGTGTCATAACCTGGAGCCAGGGGAATTCGTTTACATCAAGATTTTTAAAAGGAAAAGCAGTCTACAGCCAAGATTCGAAGGACCATACCAGGTCCTGCTGGCGACCAATACTGCAATCAAGGTAAAGGAAAGACCAACATGGATCCACGCATCCCATTGCAAACGGGCACCCGACCAGGAGGAAGGGACGAAGGAATCAGAGGAACAGAAAAAGGAAGACTGAATAAGGAACTGTATGGACTATGGGGACTGATGGTGCTGGGCTTGACAGGGTTTTACTTCACATTATTGATTACACCAGGGGTACAGACCCGCCACCGAAGGGAATTGCACGTAAACGTATTTATGGCACTGAGTCATAAGTATGCTCAAGAAAGAAACTTGTCGAGTTGTTGGATATGTTCCCATGTACCTGTCCACTCCAGGGGGGGTATTCCCCTGAGATCTGTCCCCTTTAACGAATCAGAAATGGTAGAATGGTTGACAGTGCAAAACAGGACAAACCTAACTAAGGGGCCAGAAACGAAGGAGCAAACAGAATGGAGGTCGGCAGGGTATAAACTTACAGCCTTCCAGGGATGGTACCAGCCCAATAACCATCAGCCTCCCTTCCTAAGCATTACTCCCAGAATAAGAAATCCTGAGGGTATAATATGCCTAGTGAGTAATGAGACAAAAGGACCAGAAATGGGACGCAGCAAGTGTTCCCAAATGATTAAATGGCAAGCCACAACTAATCCGACTGAGAGAAAGATAGCAACCGTTGGCTGGACAACGGTCCATAACAAAGCCCCAGGTGAAGGGTGGGAAGGTGAGACCACTCGAGTAGGGACAGTGCGAAAGGACCAGGAGCTGACGTCCTATAATTGCACCTACTTTATTTGTGGCCATAAAGCCTACCCATGGTTACCAGCCAACTGGACAGGGTCCTGTTACTTAGGATATGTGGTACCCCTTATCAGATCAGTAAGGACTCTAAGGGAGGCCTATGGAAGCCACAGATTTAAACGGGATTTAACGTGGCTAAACGGAATATTCAAGGTAATGGTGCCACCCTATGGAATAGCATCGACCGAATGGCAGTTACGGGAACTGGCTGACTTAGTAGAATCAGTAGCCAACGCAACTTCCCAAGCCTTTGAAGGGATAAATGACGAAATGGTAGCTATTCGAACAGTGGCTCTCCAAAATCGTATGGCCTTAGATTATCTCCTAGCCAAGGAGGGAGGGACATGCGCATTAATAGGTGAAGAATGCTGTACATATATCCCAGATAAATCAGAAGATATCGGCAGTCTAGCTGAAAACATCAAGAAAAAGGTAATAGAGTATAAACAGACAGTTGGCCAGGACGGTATCACCTTGTGGGGTTGGGCATCAGGATGGTTGGGAGCCCTGGGGAAATCTGTGGTACAGGGTTTGATCATATTCCTGCTGATAGTCTTCGCCCTGTATCTATTATTTGTCGTCATTAAGTGTTGCTGTGCCAGGGTTGGAGAAACTATGTTACCTACCGAGACCACGGCTAGAGTTATGGTAGCAACAACTGCTGAAGGCTCTTGTGTAGAAATGGAAATGGAGAGACTGTACAGGATCAGAATGGATTGAGTTGTCCTTGTGAAGGACAAAATGGGGGAATGTGGAAATGTATTTTTATCTAAGCTGATACCAAACGGTATTTGTGTGCCTTTTGATTAAAATGGAGTCCTGGCCCTTCCAGAACTTTCTGCATTTTAGCAGCCAGCTTATTTTAAACAGCTAAACCTGCTGTTAGATGGCTGATGGTTATCAGACAGCTAGGAGACAAGTCATGCTGAGACAAGTAACCCCCATGGTGCTCTCCTATTGTCTACACTACAGGAGTTCCATGTCACCCCACCCTTATCTTCTAGCCATTATCTCTTCTCCTTTACCTCATCCATTTGAAGCAAACAGGTAAACTGACCAGGAAATTGGATAATCCTGATACAATACAAGACAGGTGATAGCCCATTACCTATGACTCATGGAGTAATGGCCGTTTGGCTTTCTGATAACCCTGACAAAAGGAAATATCTTGACACCATTTCAGTACCAGGATATAGTAATTAACTCTTTATCTGTATTCACTGACTGTGAGACAGAGCAATACACAGGGAGAGGCCAGAACTTGGGTTTTACTGTATAAATATCTTGTGAAGCTGTACCATTGCGGAGGTTTCATTTGGCCCTTGACTGAGTGAAACCTACCCCTTGCGAGCAAGTAAATTAAAAGGGAAACTTCCATCGGAGCTGTAAGTGTCGGAGTCATTCTTTTCTGAGGTCGAGATTTCGACAGTTATTGGAGGTTCCACCGAGATGCATACTCTCTGTTCTGTGAGTAAAACGGATACAGGCATAGTGCCTCTCCAGTGAAAGGCTTCAGTGGCCAAACAAGGTGAGCCTTTGCTCACAAGAGGTTTTCTTCACTGTTGAATCGCAGATGTAATCTGTTGTCCACAGCTGAGGTATTGCATCTACAAGACTCGGCATTTAAAAGTTAAAGGTATTTTTTTTATAACCATTTCTTTCTCAGCTCGCCAGCAGAAGAGAACAGGTTCTGGAAAAAATCTCGAGACAGCCCGGGGAAGGTTTCAGTAGGTAAGGAAGCGCTAGTCGATCGAAAAGGGTTCCAGGTTCTTATGTGATAAGATTTTTATTGTTTTTAATTCGGAAGGGGTTCTTATGTGATAAGACTATTAAAAGAAAAGAAAAAAAAGAAAGCGCTAATAATCGATCGAAGGTTCTTATGTGATAAGATTTTTATTGTTTTTAATTCGGAAGGGGTTCTTATGTGACAAGACTATTAAAAAAAAAAGAGCGCAATCGATCAAAGAGTTTGGGTACGGAACCTTAAGTTTTATCAGCTGTTATTAGGATAAGTTAAGGACTCGGTCTGTAGTGGCGTACAACGCAGACTGAGAATTTGTTTAGAGGTTATGATTTGTGTTCTCACGGGAATATTGTGTGTTGTCCTTGTATTACTGTTGTGTGCAATACCTTTATGAGTCATTGCCATTAGAGAAACGGGAAGAGTCACTAGGGAAAGTTGTGATTCGAAAAAAAAAAACACAAGGATTGATTAGGAAAAGAAACAGTAACTGATTGATCAACTACGATTGGTTCGTGCCAACATATCTCACACACCCAGACTGAGCCCGAATTAAGAGCCTTTTCAGGCCACGTAACGGCCAGGAGAAGTGGGCGTAGAGAACTCGGTTGGCCGAAAGGATTGTGAGATCAGAAACTGTGGTAAAATCTTAAATCATCCAGAATAGGTGCCGGAGCAAGTTAAAACACCACAAAAGGCACACCAGCCTATGTCATGCTCCAGAATTGTGGTCAGTCTTCAATTGACCAAAGAAACAAAAACCAGTAAAGTGGACTAAGGGTGAAAACAGGCCATTTCCACCCGATGGTTCATTTAATTTAGAGAGAACAACTTGTCTCCAGGAGTGTCTTATAAACAGAGATCCAGAAAAAAAAAAAGGAAAGTAATAGAAAAGGCCTGGGTTCCGATTCTTCAAGCCCATGTAAAATTAACAGAGGAAGTAAATCAAATGTAAAAAAAAAAGAGAACCTGATAGTGACTTATGAAAAAAAAAAATGAAGCTAGTAAAAGAAAAAGCTTTATTGAATGGAGAGAGACTTGTGAATGTCTTGTCTTTGAATGAGAGTGCGTGAATGTCTTGTCTTTGAATGAGAATGCTTCTGTCTTTTTTCCTTGTGTCTGGAAACCTGTTTGGAAAAGTTGTGGAGCTGCCTGTTTGTTTTAGCTCCACCCACTTTTTCAAACAAAGTGAAGTTTTTTAACCCTTCATAGTGTTGTCCTGTATGTGGGAAGTTTAAGACATTTTAAGTTAGAAGCGCAGGTGTGGATTTATTCGGATGAGAGGTTACGGAGCTAGGAAATGCACAAAGGATAGGTTTGTTGAGACATGGTCCCGGTGGTTAAAAGTTGTAATGCTTTTTTTTTTAAAAAGCCTTTGTGGGTCTCTCGAGGTGCAGGCTGGGGGAGTACACTCTCATTGTCCTTGGTGTAAATTCTTGGTACAAAAGCTTCTAGCTCAGTAAGAGGATTTTTTTGATAAAGAGTGACAGTACAATAGTTGAATTGGGATTTTGAGATATTTCAGGTGATCTCTTGATCAACATTTTGGGTGTATTGGAAAAAAATCTTGGGTTTGGAAGCCTTTTAATAAAATTAGAAAACAAGTACTTTACATTCTGTGATCTGTGAATCACTATAAGCATAAATGAGAAGTCCGTGTAACACACAGATTTGTCCAGTTCAGAAGCCCACACAAATGGAGGTTTGTCCATGACCTACGAGCTGTGAATGAATCTACTATATTCTCACAATGCTTAAAGGATGTGGAATGAAGTATCCCGGAATGCTTTCCAGAACCTTAAGCAGTCCCTCACTTCAGCACCAGCCTTGGGATTACCAGATTACACTAAGCTATTCAACTTATTTGTGCATCACAAGTCGGGTTTTGCACAATCTGTTTTGACTCAGTTACATGGGGACAGGCATTTCAGTACCCAACTAGACCCAGTGGCACGCGGACTATCGGGATGTCTTCCTTCGTTGGCAGCAGCTTATTATGCTATGCAACAGGCTCAGACAATCAAAAATGCAGAACAAGTGGAAAATCTCCTGCGAGCCATTTAATGCCCCTTAAAACTTGCCATTATCAAATGCCAGGCACATACAGGCCAGTCGAATGAGGTGGCACTTGGGAATGCCAGAGCTGATAATGCAGCTAAGTCAGCAGCTCTGTCAAAAGGGGGGATGCAGGTGTCATTGTTCCCACTGAGGAAAAATAATTGCTCAGACCTGCCACCCACTATTAATGACGTGCTGGCCTTTCAGACACAGGCCAGTACGGAGGAGGTGGTGACCTGGACGAAGGATCAATGTTATAAAAAATCCAGAGGGAATATGGGTTCACCATGACGGCCGCGTGGTGGCCCCTAGATCCTTACTTCCATGGATTGCCCGATGTGTTCATACATTCACACATGCAGGCAAAGGGGGATTGGCAGATTATATTTTGGCAACTTGGTATGCACCAGGTATTTCGGCAATTGCAAAACAAATCTGTGAAAATTGTGTTACCTGTCAGACAATGAATCCGGGTAAGACGGAAAAAGTAGAATCTGCCTCCCACCCAAATCCAGTCGGGCCTTTTGTACATTTACAAATGGATTTTATTGAATTACCTATGTGTATGGGATTCAAGTATGTATTAGTTATTGTAGATGTGTTCTCTAGATGGATTGAAGCCTTTCCATGTAAAAAGGCCGATGCCACTACTGTTGCTAAATGTTTGTTAAAAGAAATTGTACCGCGCTTCGGAATTCCTGCTAAGCTTTCTAGTGATAACGGGTCACATTTCACGGGAACTGTCATAAGAGAAATGTGTAAAGCTTTACAGATTAATCAACGTTTTCATTGCAGTTATCATCCACAATCAGCTGGACTTGTTGAAAGATATAATGGAATGCTTAAAAATAAGCTGGCAAAGCTATGCAATGACACTGGACTGAAATGGACAGAACTGCTGCCCTTAGCTTTGATGGTAATGCGATCTGCAACCAACAGAACAACAGGCTTGTCACCACATGAGATAGTTATGGGACGTCCCCAACGACTACCTTTTACAGCACCATTTACTGCAAAACAGATGGACATCCACAAAATGGAGGAAAATATGTTGAATTATTGTATTGCACTAACCAAATGTATTTCCAGCTTTCATTCACAGGTAAAGGAAGCCCAAGTCAAGCCAGCGGAAGGGAAGTGTCATAACCTGGAGCCAGGGGAATTCGTTTACATCAAGATTTTTAAAAGGAAAAGCAGTCTACAGCCAAGATTCGAAGGACCATACCAGGTCCTGCTGGCGACCAATACTGCAATCAAGGTAAAGGAAAGACCAACATGGATCCACGCATCCCATTGCAAACGGGCACCCGACCAGGAGGAAGGGACGAAGGAATCAGAGGAACAGAAAAAGGAAGACTGAATAAAGAACTGTATGGACTATGGGGACTGATGGTGCTGGGCTTGACAGGGTTTTACTTCGCATTATTGATTACACCAGGGGTACAGACCCACCACCGAAGGGAATTGCACGTAAATGTATTTATGGCACTGAGTCATAGGTATGCTCAAGAAAGAAACTTGTCGAGTTGCTGGATATGTTCCCATGTACCTGTCCACTCCAGGGGGGGTATTCCCCTGAGATCTGTCCCCTTTAACGAATCAGAAATGGTAGAATGGTTGACAGTGCAAAACAGGACAAAACTAACTAAGGGGCCAGAAACAAAGGAGCAAACAGAATGGAGGTCGGCAGGGTATAAACTTACAGCCTTCCAGGGATGGTACCAGCCCAATTATGATAATAACCATCAGCCTCCCTTCCTAAGCATTACTCCCAGAATAGGAAATCCTGAGGATATAATATGCCTAGTGAGTAATGAAACTAAAAGAAATGGAAATGGAGAGACTGTACAAGATCAGAATGGATTGAGTTGTCCTTGTGAAGGACAAAATGGGGGAATGTGGAAATGTATTTTTATCTAAGCTGATACCATACGGTATTTGTGTGCCTTTTGATTAAAATGGAGTCCTGGCCCTTCCAGAACTTTCTGCATTTTAGCAGCCAGCTTATTATGAACAGCTAAACCTGCTGTTAGATGGCTGATGGTTATCAGACAGCTAGGAGACAAGTCATGCTGAGACAAGTAACCCCCCGTGGTGCTCTCCTGTTGTCTACACTACAGGAGTTCCATGTCACCCCACCCTTATCTTCTAGCCATTATCTCTTTCCTTTTTACCTCATCCATTTGAAGCAAACAGGTAAACTGACCAGGAAGTTGGATAATCCTGATACAATACAAGACAGGTGATAGCCCATTACCTATGACTCATGGAGTAATGGCCGTTTGGCTTTCTGATAACCCTGACAAAAGGAAATATCTTGACACCATTTCAGTACCAGGATATAGTAATTAACTCTTTATCTGTATTCACTGACTGTGAGACAGAGCAATACACAGGGAGAGGCCAGAACTTGGGTTTTACTGTATAAATATCTTGTGAAGCTGTACCATTGCGGAGGTGTTCATTTGGCCCTTGACTGAGTGAAATCTACCCCTTGCGAGCAAGTAAATTAAAAGGGAAACTTCCATCGGAGCTGTAAGTGTCGGAGTCATTCTTTTCTGAGGTCGAGATTTCGACACCTGTGACCTGTGTCCTGTGTCCTGTGTACTGTGCCCTGTGCCCTGTGCACTGTGTTCTATCCCCTGCATCCTGTACACTGCGCCCTGTGGCCTGTGCCCTGTGCCATGTGTCCTGTGCCCTGCACCCTGTACACTGCGCCCTGTGTCCTGTGCCCTGTGCCATGTGTCCTGTGCCCTGTGTCCCGTGCCCTGTGCCCTGTGTCCTGTGTCCTGTCTCCTGTGTCACGTGTACTGTGTCCTGTGTCCTGTGCCCTGTGTCCTGTGTCCTGTGCCCTGTGTCCTGAGTCCTGTCCCCTGCATCCTGTACCCTGCACCCTGTCTCCTGTGCCCTGTGCCCTGTGTCCTGTGCCCTGTGCCCTGTGCAGTGTGTCCTGCGCCCTTTGCCCTGTGCCCTGTGTCCTGTGTCCTGTGCCCTGTGTCCTGTGTCCTGTGCTCTGTGTCCTGTGTCCTGTGCCCTGTGCCCTCTGTCCTGTGCCCTGTGTCCTGTGCCCTGTGTCCTGTGCCATGTGCCTTGTGTCCTGTGTCCTGTGCCCTGTGTCCTGTGCCCTGTGTCCTGTGTCCTGTGTCCTGTACCCTGTGTCCTGTCTCCTGTCCCCTGCATCCTGTGACCTGTGTCCTGCGTCCTGTGTCGTGTGTCCTGTTCTCTTTGCCCAGTGTCCTGTCCCCTGCGTCCTGTGCCCTGTGACCTGTGTCCTGCATCCTGTGTCCTGTGCCCTATGCCCTGTGTCCTGTGTCTTGGGCCCTGTGTCCTGTCTCCTATGTCCTGTGCCCTGTGTCCTGTGCCCTGTGTGCTATGCCCTGTGCCCTGTGACCTGTGTCCTGTGTCCTGTGTACTGTGCCCTGTGCCCTGTGCACTGTGTCCTGTCCCCTGCATCCTGTACACTGCGCCCGGTATCCTGTGCCCTGTGCCCTGTGCCCAGCATAGTGTATCCTGTGCCCTTTTCGCTTTGCCCTGTGTCCTGTACCATGTGCCCTGTGTCCTGTGCCCTGTGCCCTCTGCCTTGTGCCCTGTGTCCTTTGTCCTGTGCCTTGTGTCCTGTGCCCTGTGCCCTGTGCCTTTGACCTGTGTCCTGTGTCCTGTGCCCTGTGCCCTATGACCTGTGTCCTGTGCCCTGTGCCCTGTGTCCTGTGTCCAGTGCCCTGTGCCCTGTGCCCTGTGTCCTGTGCCCTGTGCCCTGTGTCCTGTGTCCTGTGTCCTGTGCCCTGTGCCCTGTGTCCTGTGTCCTGTGTCCTGTGCCTTGTGCCCTGTGCCCTGTGCCCTGTGTCCTGTGTCCTGTGTCCTGTGTCCTGTGCACTGTGCCCTGTGTCCTGTGCCCTGTGTCCTGTGTCCTGTGCCCTGTGTCCAGTGTCATGTGCCCTGTGTCCTGTGCCCTGTGACCTGTGCCCTGTGCTCTGTGCCCTGTGTTCTGTGCCCTCTGCCCTGTGTCCTGTGCCCTGTGCCCTGTGTCCTGTGCCCTGTGCTCTGTGTCTTGTGTCCTGTGTCCTGTGTCCTGTGTCCTGTGCCCTGTGCCCTGTGTCCCGTGTCCTGTGTCCCATGCGCTGTGCCCTGTGTCCTGTGTCCTGTGCTCTGTGTCCTGTGTCCTGTGTCCTGTGCCCTGTGCCCTGTGTCCCATGTCCCGTGTCCTGTGTGCTGTGCCCTGTGTCCTGTGCCCTGTGTCCTGTGCCCTGTGCCCTGTGTCCTGTGTCCTGTGCCCTGGGCTCTGTGCCCTGTGTCCTGTGCACCTGTGCTCTGTGCCCTGTGTCCTGTGTTCTGTGCCCTGTGTCCTGTACCCGGTGCCCTGTTTCCTGTGCCATGTGTCCAGTGCCATGTGTCCTGTGCCCTGTGTCCTGTGCCCTGTCTCCTGTGTCCCGTGCCCTGTGTCCTGTGCCCTGTGTCCTGTGTCTTGTGTCCTGTGCCCTGTGTCCTGTGTCCTGTGCTCTGTGCCCTGTGTCCTCTGCCCGGTGCCCTGTTTCCTGTGTCATGTGTCCTGTGCCATGTGTCCTGTGCCATGTGTCCTGTCCCCTGTCTCCTTTGTCCTGTGCCCTGTGTCCTGTGCCCTGTCTCCTTTGTCCTGTGCCCTGTGTCCTGTGCCCTGTGCCCTGTGTCCTGTGCCCTGTGTCCTGTGTCCTGTGTCCTGTATCCTTTGTCCTGTCCTGTACCCTGTGTCCTGTGTCCTGTGCCCTGTTCCCTGTGCCCTGTGTCCTGTGCCCTGTGCCCTGTGTCCTGTGCCCTGTGTCCTCTGTCCTGTGCCCTGTTTCCTGTGCCCTGTGTCCTGTGTCCTGTGTCCTGTGCCCTGTGCCCTGTCATCTATGTCCTGTGACCTGTGCCCTGTGCCCTGTGCCCTGTGTCCTGTGCACTGCGCCCTGTGTCCTGTGTACTGTGCCCTGTGCCCTGTTTCCTGTGCCCTGTGTCCTGTGTCCTGTGTCCTGTGCCCTGTGCCCTGTACCTTGTGTCCTGTGTCCTGTGTCCTGTGCCCTGTGCCGTGTGTCCTGTGTCCTGTGCCCTGTGTCCTGTGCCCTGTGTCCTGTATCCTGTGTCCTGTGCCTTGTGTCCTGTGTCCTGTGTCCTGTGCCCTGTGCCCTGTGTCCCATGTCCCGTGTCCTGTGTGCTGTGCCCTGTGTCCTCTGCCCTGTGTCCTGTGCCATGTGCCCTGTGTCCTGTGCTCTGTGCCCTGGGCTCTGTGCCCTGTGTCCTGTGCCCTGTGCCCTGTGTCCTGTGTCCTGTGCCCTGTGTCCTGTGTCCTGTGCTCTGTGTCCTGTGTCCTGTGCCCTGTGCCCTCTTTCCTGTGCCCTGTGTCCTGTGTCCTGTGTCCTGTGCCATGTGCCTTGTGTCCTGTGTCCTGTGCCCTGTGTCCTGTGCCCTGTGTCCTGTGTCCTGTGTCCTGTACCCTGTGTCCTGTCTCCTGTCCCCTGCATCCTGTGACCTGTGTCCTGCGTCCTGTGTCGTGTGTCCTGTGCTCTTTGCCCAGTGTCCTGTCCCCTGCGTCCTGTGCCCAGTGTCCTGTCCCCTGCGTCCTGTGCCCTGTGACCTGTGTCCTGCGTCCTGTGTCCTGTGCCCTATGCCCTGTGTCCTGTGTCCTGTGCCCTGTGTCCTGTCTCCTATGTCCTGTGCCCTGTGTCCTGTGCCCTGTGTGCTATGCCCTGTGCCCTGTGACCTGTGTCCTGTGTCCTGTGTACTGTGCCCTGTGCCCTGTGCACTGTGTCCTGTCCCCTGCATCCTGTACACTGCGCCCTGTATCCTGTGCCCTTTGCGCTTTGCCCTGTGTCCTGTGCCATGTGCCCTGTGTCCTGTGCCCTGTGCCCTGTGCCTTGTGCCCTGTGCCTTTGACCTGTGTCCTGTGTCCTGTGCCCTGTGCCCTGTGTCCTATGACCTGTGCCCTGTGCCCTGTGCCCTGTGTCCTGTGTCCTGTGCCCTGTGTCCTGTGCCCTATGCCCTGTGTCCTGTGCCCTGTGCCCTGTGCTCTGTGTCTTGTGTCATGTGCCAAGTGCCCTGTGGCCTGTGCCCCATGCCCTGTGTCCTGTGCCCTTGGCGCTTTGCCCTATGCCCTGTGTCCAGTGCCCTGTGCCCTGTGCCCTGTGCCCTGTGTCCTGTGCCCTGTGCCCTGTGTCCTGTGTCCTGTGTCCTGTGCTCTGTGCCCTGTGCCCTGTGCCCTGTGCCCTGTGCCCTGTGTCCTGTGTCCTGTGTCCTGTGCACTGTGCCCTGTGTCCTGTGCCCTGTGTCCAGTGTCATGTGCCCTGTGTCCTGTGCCCTGTGACCTGTGCCCTGTGCTCTGTGCCCTGTGTTCTGTGCCCTCTGCCCTGTGTCCTGTGCCCTGTGCCCTGTGTCCTGTGTCCTGTGCTCTGTATCCTGTGTCCTGTGTCCTGTGTCCTGTTTCCTGTGTCCTGTGCCCTGTGCCCTGTGTCCCGTGTCCTGTGTCCCATGCGCTGTGCCCTGTGTCCTGTGCTCTGTGTCCTGTGTCCTGTGTCCTGTGCCCTGTGCCCTGTGTCCCATGTCCCGTGTCCTGTGTGCTGTGCCCTGTGTCCTGTGCCCTGTGTCCTGTGCCTTGTGCCCTGTGTCCTGTGCCCTGTGCCCTGGGCTCTGTGCCCTGTGTCCTGTGCCCTGTGCTCTGTGCCCTGTGTCCTGTGTTCTGTGCCCTGTGTCCTGTACCCGGTGCCCTGTTTCCTGTGCCATGTGTCCAGTGCCATGTGTCCTGTGCCCTGTGTCCTGTTCCCTGTCTCCTGTATCCCGTGCCCTGTGTCCTGTGCCCTGTGTCCTGTGTCTTGTGTCCTGTGCCCTGTGTCCTGTGTCCTGTGCTCTGTGCCCTGTGTCCTCTGCCCGGTGCCCTGTTTCCTGTGTCATGTGTCCTGTGCCATGTGTCCTGTGCCCTGTGTCCTGTGCCCTGTCTCCTTTGTCCTGTGCCCTGTGTCCTGTGCCCTGTCTCCTTTGTCCTGTGCCCTGTGTCCTGTGCCCTGTGTCCTGTGCCCTGTGCCCTGTGTCCTGTGCCCTGTGTCCTGTGTCCTGTGTCCTGTGTCCTGTATCCTTTGTCCTGTCCTGTACCCTGTGTCCTGTGTCCTGTGCCCTGATCCCTGTGCCCTGTGTCCTGTGCCCTGTGTGCTGTGCCCTGTGCCCTGTGACCTGTGTCCTGTGTCCTGTGCACTGTGCCCTGTGTCCTGTGTCCTGTGCCCTGTGTCCTCTGTCCTGTGCCCTGTGTCCTGTGTCCTGTCCCCTGCATCCTGTACCCTGCAGCCTGTGTCCTGTGCCCTGTGCCCTGTGTCCTGCGTCCTGTGCCCTGTGCCCTGTGCCCTGTGTCCTGTGCGCTGTGCCCTGTGTCCTGCGTCCTGTGCCCTGTGCCCTGTTTCCAGTGACCTGTGATCTATGTCCTGTGACCTGTGCCTTGTGCCCTGTGCCCTGTGTCCTGTGCACTGCGCCCTGTGTCCTATGTACTGTGCCCTGTGCCCTGTTTCCTGTGCCCTGTGTCCTGTGTCCTGTGTCCTGTGCCCTGTGCCCTGTACCTTGTGTCCTGTGTCCTGTGTCCTGTGCCCTGTGCCGTGTGTCCTGTGTCCTGTGCCCTGTGTCCTGTATCCTGTGTCCTGTGCCTTGTGTCCTGTGTCCTGTGTCCTGTGCCCTGTGCCCTGTGTCCCATGTCCCGTGTCCTGTGTCCTGTGCCCTGTGTCCTCTGCCCTGTGTCCTGTGCCCTGTGCCCTGTGTCCTGTGTCCTGTGTCCTGGGCTCTGTGCCCTGTGTCCTGTGCCCTGTGCTCTGTGCCCTGTGTCCTGTGCCCTGTTTCCTGTGCCATGTGTCCTGTGCCATGTGTCCTGTGCCCTGTGTCCTGTGCCCTGTCTCCTTTGTCCTGTGCCCTGTGTCCAGTGCCCTGTGTCCTGTGCCCTGTGTCCTGTGCCCTGTGTCCGGTGCCCTGCGTCCTGTGTCCTGTATCCTTTGTCCTGTCCTGTACCCTGTGTCCTGTGTCCTGTGCCCTGTTCCCTGTGCCTTGTGTCCTGTGCCCTGTGTGCTGTGCCCTGTGCCCTGTGACCTGTGTCCTGTGTCCTGTGCACTGTGCCCTGTGTCCTGTGTCCTGTGCCCGGTGTCCTCTGTCCTGTGCCCTGTGTCCTGTGTCCTGTCCCCTGCATCCTGTACCCTGCAGCCTGTGTCCTGTACCCTGTGCCCTGTGTCCTGCGTCCTGTGCCCTGTGCCCTGTGCCCTGTGTCCTGTGCGCTGTGCCCTGTGTCCTGCGTCCTGTGCCCTGTGCCCTGTTTCCAGTGCCCTGTGATCTATGTCCTGTGACCTGTGCCCTGTGTCCTGTGCCCTGTGTCCTGGGCACTGCGCCCTGTGTCCTGTGTAGTGTGCCCTGTGCCCTGTTTCCTGTGCCCTGTGTCCTGTGTCCTGTGTCCTGTGTCCTGTGTCCTGTGCCCTGTGCCTTGTGTCCTGCGTCCTGTGCCCTGTGCCCTGTGCCCTGTGTCCTGCGTCCTGTGCCCTGTGCCCTGTTTCCAGTGCCCTGTGATCTATGTCCTGTGACCTGTGCCCTGTGCCCTGTGTCCTGGGCACTGCGCCCTGTGTCCTGTGTAGTGTGCCCTGTGTCCTGTGTCCTGTGCCCTGTGTCCTCTGTCCTGTGCCCTGTGTCCTGTGTCCTGTCCCCTGCATCCTGTACCCTGCAGCCTGTGTCCTGTGCCCTGTGCCCTGTGTCCTGCGTCCTGTGCCCTGTGCCCTGTGCCCTGTGTCCTGTGCGCTGTGCCCTGTGTCCTGCGTCCTGTGCCCTGTGCCCTGTTTCCAGTGCCCTGTGATCTATGTCCTGTGACCTGTGCCTTGTGCCCTGTGCCCTGTGTCCTGTGCACTGCGCCCTGTGTCCTATGTACTGTGCCCTGTGCCCTGTTTCCTGTGCCCTGTGTCCTGTGTCCTGTGTCCTGTGTCCTGTGCCCTGTGCCCTGTACCTTGTGTCCTGTGTCCTGTGTCCTGTGCCCTGTGCCGTGTGTCCTGTGTCCTGTGCCCTGTGTCCTGTGCCCTGTGTCCTGTATCCTGTGTCCTGTGCCTTGTGTCCTGTGTCCTGTGTCCTGTGCCCTGTGCCCTGTGTCCCATGTCCCGTGTCCTGTGTGCTGTGCCCTGTGTCCTCTGCCCTGTGTCCTGTGCCCTGTGCCCTGTGTCCTGTGTCCTGTGTCCTGGGCTCTGTGCCCTGTGTCCTGTGCCCTGTGCTCTGTGCCCTGTGTCCTGTGCCCTGTTTCCTGTGCCATGTGTCCTGTGCCATGTGTCCTGTGCCCTGTGTCCTGTGCCCTGTCTCCTTTGTCCTGTGCCCTGTGACCTGTGTCCTGTGTCCTGTGTACTGTGCCCTGTGCCCTGTGCACTGTGTCCTGTCCCCTGCATCCTGTACACTGCGCCCTGTATCCTGTGCCCTTTGCGCTTTGCCCTGTGTCCTGTGCCATGTGCCCTGTGTCCTGTGCCCTGTGCCCTGTGCCTTGTGCCCTGTGTCCTTTGTCCTGTGCCTTGTGTCCTGTGCCCTGTGCCCTGTGCCTTTGACCTGTGTCCTGTGTCCTGTGCCCTGTTCCCTGTGTCCTATGACCTGTGCCCTGTGCCCTGTGCCCTGTGTCCTGTGTCCTGTGCCCTGTGTCCTGTGCCCTATGCCCTGTGTCCTGTGCCCTGTGCCCTGTGCTCTGTGTCTTGTGTCATGTGCCAAGTGCCCTGTGGCCTGTGCCCCATGCCCTGTGTCCTGTGCCCTTGGCGCTTTGCCCTATGCCCTGTGTCCAGTGCCCTGTGCCCTGTGCCCTGTGCCCTGTGTCCTGTGCCCTGTGCCCTGTGTCCTGTGTCCTGTGTCCTGTGCCCTGTGCCCTGTGCCCTGTGTCCTGTGCCCTGTGCCCTGTGCCCTGTGCCCTGTGTCCTGTGTCCTGTGTCCTGTGCACTGTGCCCTGTGTCCTGTGCCCTGTGTCCAGTGTCATGTGCCCTGTGTCCTGTGCCCTGTGACCTGTGCCCTGTGCTCTGTGCCCTGTGTTCTGTGCCCTCTGCCCTGTGTCCTGTACCCTGTGCCCTGTGTCCTGTGTCCTGTGTCCTGTGCCCTGTGCCCTGTGTCCCGTGTCCTGTGTCCCATGCGCTGTGCCCTGTGTCCTGTGTCCTGTGCTCTGTGTCCTGTGTCCTGTGTCCTGTGCCCTGTGCCCTGTGTCCCATGTCCCGTGTCCTGTGTGCTGTGCCCTGTACCCGGTGCCCTGTTTCCTGTGCCATGTGTCCAGTGCCATGTGTCCTGTGCCCTGTGTCCTGTTCCCTGTCTCCTGTGTCCCGTGCCCTGTGTCCTGTGTCCTGTGTCCTGTGTCTTGTGTCCTGTGCCCTGTGTCCTGTGTCCTGTGCTCTGTGCCCTGTGTCCTCTGCCCGGTGCCCTGTTTCCTGTGTCATGTGTCCAGTGCCATGTGTCCTGTGCCCTGTGTCCTGTTCCCTGTCTCCTGTGTCCCGTGCCCTGTGTTCTGTGCCCTGTGTCCTGTACCCGGTGCCCTGTTTCCTGTGCCATGTGTCCAGTGCCATGTGTCCTGTGCCCTGTGTCCTGTTCCCTGTCTCCTGTGTCCCGTGCCCTGTGTCCTGTGTCCTGTGTCCTGTGTCTTGTGTCCTGTGCCCTGTGTCCTGTGTCCTGTGCTCTGTGCCCTGTGTCCTCTGCCCGGTGCCCTGTTTCCTGTGTCATGTGTCCTGTGCCATGTGTCCTGTGCCCTGTGTCGTGTGCCCTGTCTCCTTTGTCCTGTGCCCTGTGTCCTGTGCCCTGTCTCCTTTGTCCTGTGCCCTGTGTCCTGTGCCCTGTGTCCTGTGCCCTGTGCCCTGTGTCCTGTGCCCTGTGTCCTGTGTCCTGTGTCCTGTGTCCTGTATCCTTTGTCCTGTCCTGTACCCTGTGTCCTGTGTCCTGTGCCCTGATACCTGTGCCCTGTGTCCTGTGCCCTGTGTGCTGTGCCCTGTGCCCTGTGACCTGTGTCCTGTGTCCTGTGCACTGTGCCCTGTGTCCTGTGTCCTGTGCCCTGTGTCCTCTGTCCTGTGCCCTGTGTCCTGTGTCCTGTCCCCTGCATCCTGTACCCTGCAGCCTGTGTCCTGTGCCCTGTGCCCTGTGTCCTGCGTCCTGTGCCCTGTGCCCTGTGCCCTGTGTCCTGTGCGCTGTGCCCTGTGTCCTGCGTCCTGTGCCCTGTGCCCTGTTTCCAGTGACCTGTGATCTATGTCCTGTGACCTGTACCTTGTGCCCTGTGCCCTGTGTCCTGTGCACTGCGCCCTGTGTCCTATGTACTGTGCCCTGTGCCCTGTTTCCTGTGCCTTGTGTCCTGTGTCCTGTGTCCTGTGCCCTGTGCCCTGTGTCCCATGTCCCGTGTCCTGTGTGCTGTGCCCTGTGTCCTCTGCCCTGTGTCCTGTGCCCTGTGCCCTGTGTCCTGTGTCCTGTGTCCTGGGCTCTGTGCCCTGTGTCCTGTGCCCTGTGCTCTGTGCCCTGTGTCCTGTGCCCTGTTTCCTGTGCCATGTGTCCTGTGCCATGTGTCCTGTGCCCTGTGTCCTGTGCCCTGTCTCCTTTGTCCTGTGCCCTGTGTCCAGTGCCCTGTGTCCTGTGCCCTGTGCCCTGTGTCCTGTGCCCTGTGTCCTGTACCCTGCGTCCTGTGTCCTGTATCCTTTGTCCTGTCCTGTACCCTGTGTCCTGTGTCCTGTGCCCTGTTCCCTGTGCCTTGTGTCCTGTGCCCTGTGTGCTGTGCCCTGTGCCCTGTGACCTGTGTCCTGTGTCCTGTGCACTGTGCCCTGTGTCCTGTGTCCTGTGCCCGGTGTCCTCTGTCCTGTGCCCTGTGTCCTGTGTCCTGTCCCCTGCATCCTGTACCCTGCAGCCTGTGTCCTGTGCCCTGTGTCCTGCGTCCTGTGCCCTGTGCCCTGTGCCCTGTGCCCTGTGTCCTGTGCGCTGTGCCCTGTGTCCTGCGTCCTGTGCCCTGTGCCCTGTTTCCAGTGCCCTGTGATCTATGTCCTGTGACCTGTGCCCTGTGCCCTGTGTCCTGGGCACTGCGCCCTGTGTCCTGTGTAGTGTGCCCTGTGCCCTGTTTCCTGTGCCCTGTGTCCTGTGTCCTGTGTCCTGTGTCCTGTGCCCTGTGCCCTGTGCCTTGCGTCCTGTGTCCTGTGTCCTGTGCCCTGTGCCGTGTGTCCTGTGTCCTGTGCCCTGTGTCCTGTGCCCTGTGTCCTGTGCCTTGTGTCCTGTGACCTGTGCCCTGTGCCCTGTGTCCTGTGCCCTGTGTCCTGTGCCCTGTGACCTGTGCCCTGTGCTCTGTGCCCTGTGTTCTGTGCCCTCTGCCCTGTGTCCTGTGCCCTGTGCCCTGTGTCCTGTGCCCTGTGCTCTGTGTCTTGTGTCCTGTGTCCTGTGTCCTGTGTCCTGTGCCCTGTGCCCTGTGTCCCGTGTCCTGTGTCCCATGCGCTGTGCCCTGTGTCCTGTGTCCTGTGCTCTGTGTCCTGTGTCCTGTGTCCTGTGCCCTGTGCCCTGTGTCCCATGTCCCGTGTCCTGTGTGCTGTGCCCTGTGTCCTGTGCCCTGTGTCCTGTGCCCTGTGCCCTGTGTCCTGTGCCCTGTGCCCTGGGCTCTGTGCCCTGTGTCCTGTGCCCTGTGCTCTGTGCCCTGTGTCCTGTGTTCTGTGCCCTGTGTCCTGTACCCGGTGCCCTGTTTCCTGTGCCATGTGTCCAGTGCCATGTGTCCTGTGTCCTGTGCCCTGTGTCCTGTGTCTTGTGTCCTGTGCCCTGTGTCCTGTGTCCTGTGCTCTGTGCCCTGTGTCCTCTGCCCGGTGCCCTGTTTCCTGTGTCATGTGTACTGTGCCATGTGTCCTGTGCCCTGTGCCCTGTGCCCTGTGTCCTGTGCCCTGTGTCCTCTGTCCTGTGCCCTGTTTCCTGTGCCCTGTGTCCTGTGTCCTGTGTCCTGTGCCCTGTGCCCTGTGATCTATGTCCTGTGACCTGTGCCCTGTGCCCTGTGCCCTGTGTCCTGTGCACTGCGCCCTGTGTCCTGTGTACTGTGCCCTGTGCCCTGTTTCCTGTGCCCTGTGTCCTGTGTCCTGTGCCCTGTGCCATGTGTCCTGTGCCCTGTGTCCTGTGCCCTGTGTCCTGTATCCTGTGTCCTGTGCCTTGTGTCCTGTGTCCTGTGTCCTGTGCCCTGTGCCCTGTGTCCCATGTCCCGTGTCCTGTGTGCTGTGCCCTGTGTCCTGTGCCCTGTGTCCTGTATCCTGTGTCCTGTGCCTTGTGTCCTGTGTCCTGTGTCCTGTGCCCTGTGCCCTGTGTCCCATGTCCCGTGTCCTGTGTGCTGTGCCTGTGTCCTCTGCCCTGTGTCCTGTGCCATGTGCCCTGTGTCCTGTGCCCTGTGCCCTGGGCTCTGTGCCCTGTGTCCTGTGCCCTGTGCCCTGTGCTCTGTGTCCTTTGTCCTGTCCTGTTCCCTGTGCCCTGTGTCCTGTGCCCTGTGTCCTGTGTCCTGTGCTCTGTGTCCTGTGTCCTGTGCCCTGTGCCCTCTTTCCTGTGCCCTGTGTCCTGTGTCCTGTGTCCTGTGCCATGTGCCTTGTGTCCTGTGTCCTGTGCCCTGTGTCCTGTGCCCTGTGTCCTGTGTCCTGTGTCCTGTACCCTGTGTCCTGTCTCCTGTCCCCTGCATCCTGTGACCTGTGTCCTGCGTCCTGTGTCGTGTGTCCTGTGCTCTTTGCCCAGTGTCCTGTCCCCTGCGTCCTGTGCCCTGTGACCTGTGTCCTGCGTCCTGTGTCCTGTGCCCTATGCCCTGTGTCCTGTGTCCTGTGCCCTGTGTCCTGTCTCCTATGTCCTGTGCCCTGTGTCCTGTGCCCTGTGTGCTATGCCCTGTGCCCTGTGACCTGTGTCCTGTGTCCTGTGTACTGTGCCCTGTGCCCTGTGCACTGTGTCCTGTCCCCTGCATCCTGTACACTGCGCCCTGTATCCTGTGCCCTGTGCCCTGTGCCCTGTGCATTGTGCCCTGTATAGTGTATCCTGTGCCCTTTGCGCTTTGCCCTGTGTCCTGTGCCATGTGCCCTGTGTCCTGTGCCCTGTGCCCTGTGCCTTGTGCCCTGTGTCCTTTGTCCTGTGCCTTGTGTCCTGTGCCCTGTGCCCTGTGCCTTTGACGTGTGTCCTGTGTCCTGTGCCCTGTGCCCTGTGTCCTATGACCTGTATCCTGTGCCCTGTGCCCTGTGTCCTGTGTCCTGTGCCCTGTGTCCTGTGCCCTATGCCCTGTGTCCTGTGCCCTGTGCTCTGTGTTTTGTGTCATGTGCCAAGTGCCCTGTGGCCTGTGCCCCATGCCCTGTGTCCTGTGCCCTTGGCGCTTTGCCCTATGCCCTGTGTCCAGTGCCCTGTGCCCTGTGCCCTGTGTCCTGTGCCCTGTGCCCTGTGTCCTGTGTCCTGTGTCCTGTGCCCTGTGCCCTGTGCCCTGTGTCCTGTGTCCTGTGTCCTGTGCCCTGTGCCCTGTGCCCTGTGCCCTGTGTCCTGTGTCCTGTGTCCTGTGCACTGTGCCCTGTGTCCTGTGTACTGTGCCCTGTGCCCTGTTTCCTGTGCTCTGTGTCCTGTGTCCTGTGTCCTGTGCCCTGTGCCCTGTGCCTTGTGTCCTGTGTCCTGTGCCCTGTGTCCTGTGCTCTGTGTCCTGTGCCCTGTGTCCTGTGTCCTGTGCTCTGTGACCTGTGCCCTGTGTCCTGTGTCCTGTGTCCTGTGTCCTGTGCTCTGTGACCTGTGCCCTGTGCCCTGTGTCCTGTGCCCTGTGTCCTGTCCCCTGTGTCCCGTGTCCTGTGTCCTGTGCCCTGTATCCTGTGCACTGTGCCCTGTGTCCTGTGTCCTTTGTCCTGTCCTGTACCCTGTGTCCTGTGTCCTGTGTCCTGTTCCCTGTGCCCTCTGTCCTGTGCCCTGTGTGCTGTGCCCTGTGCCCTGTGACCTGTGTCCTGTGTCCTGTGCCCTGTGCCCTGTGTCCTGTGCCCTGTGTCCTATGCACTGTGCCCTGTGTCCTGTGTCCTGTCCCCTGCATCCTGTACCCTGCAGCCTGTGTCCTGTGCCCTGTGCCCTGTGTCCTGTGCCCTGTGCCCTGTGTCCTGTGCGCTGTGCCCTGTGTCCTGTGTCCTGTGTCCTGTCCTGTACCCTGTGTCCTGTGTCCTGTGCCCTGTTCCCTGTGCCCTGTGTCCTGTGCCCTGTGTGCTGTGCCCTGTGCCCTGTGACCTGTGTCCTGTGTCCTGTGCCCTGTGCCCTGTGTCCTGTGCCCTGTGTCCTATGCACTGTGCCCTGTGTCCTGTGTCCTGTCCCCTGCATCCTGTACCCTGCAGCCTGTGTCCTGTGCCCTGTGCCCTGTGTCCTGTGCCCTGTGCCCTGTGTCCTGTGCGCTGTGCCCTGTGTCCTGTGTCCTGTGCCCTGTGCCCTGTTTCCAGTGCCCTGTGACCTATGTCCTGTGACCTGTGCCCTGTGCCCTGTGCCCTGTGTCCTGTGCACTGTGCCCTGTGTCCTGTGTACTGTGCCCTGTGCCCTGTTTCCTGTGCCCTGTGTCCTGTGTCCTGTGCCCTGTGCCCTGTGCCTTGTGTCCTGTGTCCTGTGTCCTGTGCCCTGTGCCGTGTGTCCTGTGTCCTGTGCCCTGTGTCCTGTGCCCTGTGTCCTGTGTCCTGTGTCCTGTGCCTTGTGTCCTGTGTCCTGTGCCCTGTGCCCTGTGTCCTGTGCCCTGTGTCCTGTGTCCTGTGTCCTGTGTCCTGTGCCCTGTGCCCTGTGTCCTGTCTCCTGTCCCCTGTGTCCTGTGTCCTGTGACCTGTGACCTGCGTCCTGTGTCGTGTGTCGTGTGCTCTTTGCCCAGTGTCCTGTCCCCTGCGTCCTGTGCCCTGTGACCTGTGTCCTGCGTCCTGTGTCCTGTGCCCTATGCCCTGTGTCCTGTGTCCTGTGCCCTGTGTCCTGTGTCCTGTGTCCTGTGTCCTGTGCCCTGTGAGCTGTGCCCTGTGCCCTGTGACCTGTGTCCTGTGTCCTGTGTACTGTGCCCTGTGCACTGTGCACTGTGTTCTATCCCCTGCATCCTGTACACTGCGCCCTGTGTTCTGTGCCCTGTGCCCTGTGACCTGTGTCCTGTGTCCTGTGTACTGTGCCCTGTGCCCTGTGCACTGTGTTCTATCCCCTGCATCCTGTACACTGCGCCCTGTGTCCTGTGCCCTGTGCCATGTGTCCTGTGCCCTGTGCCCTGTGTCCTGTGCCCTGTGTCCTGTGTCCTGTGTCCTGTGCCCTGTGCCTTGTGTCCTGTGTCCTGTGCCCTGTGTCCTGTGCCATGTGTCCTGTGTCCTGTGTCCTGTGCCCTGTGCCCTGTGTCCTGTCTCCTGTCCCCTGCGTCCTGTGTCCTGTGACCTGTGACCTGCGTCCTGTGTCGTGTGTCGTGTGCTCTTTGCCCAGTGTCCTGTCCCCTGCGTCCTGTGCCCTGTGACCTGTGTCCTGCGTCCTGTGTCCTGTGCCCTATGCCCTGTGTCCTGTGTCCTGTGCCCTGTGTCCTGTGTCCTGTGTCCTGTGCCCTGTGAGCTGTGCCCTGTGCCCTGTGACCTGTGACCTGTGTCCTGTGTACTGTGCCCTGTGCCCTGTGCACTGTGTTCTATCCCCTGCATCCTGTACACTGCGCCCTGTGTCCTGTGCCCTGTGCCATGTGTCCTGTGCCCTGCACCCTGTACACTGCGCCCTGTGTCCTGTGCCCTGTGCCATGTGTCCTGTGCCCTGTGTCCTGTGCTCTTTGCCCAGTGTCCTGTCCCCTGCGTCCTGTGCCCAGTGTCCTGTCCCCTGCGTCCTGTGCCCTGTGACCTGTGTCCTGCGTCCTGTGTCCTGTGCCCTATGCCCTGTGTCCTGTGTCCTGTGCCCTGTGTCCTGTCTCCTATGTCCTGTGCCCTGTGTCCTGTGCCCTGTGTGCTATGCCCTGTGCCCTGTGACCTGTGTCCTGTGTCCTGTGTACTGTGCCCTGTGCCCTGTGCACTGTGTCCTGTCCCCTGCATCCTGTACACTGCGCCCTGTATCCTGTGCCCTTTGCGCTTTGCCCTGTGTCCTGTGCCATGTGCCCTGTGTCCTGTGCCCTGTGCCCTGTGCCTTGTGCCCTGTGCCTTTGACCTGTGTCCTGTGTCCTGTGCCCTGTGCCCTGTGTCCTATGACCTGTGCCCTGTGCCCTGTGCCCTGTGTCCTGTGTCCTGTGCCCTGTGTCCTGTGCCCTATGCCCTGTGTCCTGTGCCCTGTGCCCTGTGCTCTGTGTCTTGTGTCATGTGCCAAGTGCCCTGTGGCCTGTGGCCTGTGCCCCATGCCCTGTGTCCTGTGCCCTTGGCGCTTTGCCCTATGCCCTGTGTCCAGTGCCCTGTGCCCTGTGCCCTGTGCCCTGTGTCCTGTGCCCTGTGCCCTGTGTCCTGTGTCCTGTGTCCTGTGCCCTGTGCCCTGTGCCCTGTGTCCTGTGCCCTGTGCCCTGTGCCCTGTGCCCTGTGTCCTGTGTCCTGTGTCCTGTGCACTGTGCCCTGTGTCCTGTGCCCTGTGTCCAGTGTCATGTGCCCTGTGTCCTGTGCCCTGTGACCTGTGCCCTGTGCTCTGTGCCCTGTGTTCTGTGCCCTCTGCCCTGTGTCCTGTGCCCTGTGCCCTGTGTCCTGTGTCCTGTGCTCTGTATCCTGTGTCCTGTGTCCTGTGTCCTGTTTCCTGTGTCCTGTGCCCTGTGCCCTGTGTCCCGTGTCCTGTGTCCCATGCGCTGTGCCCTGTGTCCTGTGCTCTGTGTCCTGTGTCCTGTGTCCTGTGCCCTGTGCCCTGTGTCCCATGTCCCGTGTCCTGTGTGCTGTGCCCTGTGTCCTCTGCCCTGTGTCCTGTGCCCTGTGCCCTGTGTCCTGTGCCCTGTGCCCTGGGCTCTGTGCCCTGTGTCCTGTGCCCTGTGCTCTGTGCCCTGTGTCCTGTGTTCTGTGCCCTGTGTCCTGTACCCGGTGCCCTGTTTCCTGTGCCATGTGTCCAGTGCCATGTGTCCTGTGCCCTGTGTCCTGTTCCCTGTCTCCTGTGTCCCGTGCCCTGTGTCCTGTGCCCTGTGTCCTGTGTCTTGTGTCCTGTGCCCTGTGTCCTGTGTCCTGTGCTCTGTGCCCTGTGTCCTCTGCCCGGTGCCCTGTTTCCTGTGTCATGTGTCCTGTGCCATGTGTCCTGTGCCCTGTGTCCTGTGCCCTGTCTCCTTTGTCCTGTGCCCTGTGTCCTGTGCCCTGTCTCCTTTGTCCTGTGCCCTGTGTCCTGTGCCCTGTGTCCTGTGCCCTGTGCCCTGTGTCCTGTGCCCTGTGTCCTGTGTCCTGTGTCCTGTGTCCTGTATCCTTTGTCCTGTCCTGTACCCTGTGTCCTGTGTCCTGTGCCCTGATCCCTGTGCCCTGTGTCCTGTGCCCTGTGTGCTGTGCCCTGTGCCCTGTGACCTGTGTCCTGTGTCCTGTGCACTGTGCCCTGTGTCCTGTGTCCTGTGCCCTGTGTCCTCTGTCCTGTGCCCTGTGTCCTGTGTCCTGTCCCCTGCATCCTGTACCCTGCAGCCTGTGTCCTGTGCCCTGTGCCCTGTGTCCTGCGTCCTGTGCCCTGTGCCCTGTGCCCTGTGTCCTGTGCGCTGTGCCCTGTGTCCTGCGTCCTGTGCCCTGTGCCCTGTTTCCAGTGACCTGTGATCTATGTCCTGTGACCTGTGCCTTGTGCCCTGTGCCCTGTGTCCTGTGCACTGCGCCCTGTGTCTATGTACTGTGCCCTGTGCCCTGTTTCCTGTGCCCTGTGTCCTGTGTCCTGTGTCCTGTGCCCTGTGCCCTGTACCTTGTGTCCTGTGTCCTGTGTCCTGTGCCCTGTGCCGTGTGTCCTGTGTCCTGTGCCCTGTGTCCTGTATCCTGTGTCCTGTGCCTTGTGTCCTGTGTCCTGTGTCCTGTGCCCTGTGCCCTGTGTCCCATGTCCCGTGTCCTGTGTGCTGTGCCCTGTGTCCTCTGCCCTGTGTCCTGTGCCCTGTGCCCTGTGTCCTGTGTCCTGTGTCCTGGGCTCTGTGCCCTGTGTCCTGTGCCCTGTGCTCTGTGCCCTGTGTCCTGTGCCCTGTTTCCTGTGCCATGTGTCCTGTGCCATGTGTCCTGTGCCCTGTGTCCTGTGCCCTGTCTCCTTTGTCCTGTGCCCTGTGTCCAGTGCCCTGTGTCCTGTGCCCTGTGTCCTGTGCCCTGTGTCCGGTGCCCTGCGTCCTGTGTCCTGTATCCTTTGTCCTGTCCTGTACCCTGTGTCCTGTGTCCTGTGCCCTGTTCCCTGTGCCTTGTGTCCTGTGCCCTGTGTGCTGTGCCCTGTGCCCTGTGACCTGTGTCCTGTGTCCTGTGCACTGTGCCCTGTGTCCTGTGTCCTGTGCCCGGTGTCCTCTGTCCTGTGCCCTGTGTCCTGTGTCCTGTCCCCTGCATCCTGTACCCTGCAGCCTGTGTCCTGTACCCTGTGCCCTGTGTCCTGCGTCCTGTGCCCTGTGCCCTGTGCCCTGTGTCCTGTGCGCTGTGCCCTGTGTCCTGTGTCCTGTCCCCTGCATCCTGTACCCTGCAGCCTGTGTCCTGTGCCCTGTGCCCTGTGTCCTGCGTCCTGTGCCCTGTGCCCTGTGCCCTGTGTCCTGTGCGCTGTGCCCTGTGTCCTGCGTCCTGTGCCCTGTGCCCTGTTTCCAGTGACCTGTGATCTATGTCCTGTGACCTGTGCCTTGTGCCCTGTGCCCTGTGTCCTGTGCACTGCGCCCTGTGTCTATGTACTGTGCCCTGTGCCCTGTTTCCTGTGCCCTGTGTCCTGTGTCCTGTGTCCTGTGCCCTGTGCCCTGTACCTTGTGTCCTGTGTCCTGTGTCCTGTGCCCTGTGCCGTGTGTCCTGTGTCCTGTGCCCTGTGTCCTGTATCCTGTGTCCTGTGCCTTGTGTCCTGTGTCCTGTGTCCTGTGCCCTGTGCCCTGTGTCCCATGTCCCGTGTCCTGTGTGCTGTGCCCTGTGTCCTCTGCCCTGTGTCCTGTGCCCTGTGCCCTGTGTCCTGTGTCCTGTGTCCTGGGCTCTGTGCCCTGTGTCCTGTGCCCTGTGCTCTGTGCCCTGTGTCCTGTGCCCTGTTTCCTGTGCCATGTGTCCTGTGCCATGTGTCCTGTGCCCTGTGTCCTGTGCCCTGTCTCCTTTGTCCTGTGCCCTGTGTCCAGTGCCCTGTGTCCTGTGCCCTGTGTCCTGTGCCCTGTGTCCGGTGCCCTGCGTCCTGTGTCCTGTATCCTTTGTCCTGTCCTGTACCCTGTGTCCTGTGTCCTGTGCCCTGTTCCCTGTGCCTTGTGTCCTGTGCCCTGTGTGCTGTGCCCTGTGCCCTGTGACCTGTGTCCTGTGTCCTGTGCACTGTGCCCTGTGTCCTGTGTCCTGTGCCCGGTGTCCTCTGTCCTGTGCCCTGTGTCCTGTGTCCTGTCCCCTGCATCCTGTACCCTGCAGCCTGTGTCCTGTACCCTGTGCCCTGTGTCCTGCGTCCTGTGCCCTGTGCCCTGTGCCCTGTGTCCTGTGCGCTGTGCCCTGTGTCCTGCGTCCTGTGCCCTGTGCCCTGTTTCCAGTGCCCTGTGATCTATGTCCTGTGACCTGTGCCCTGTGTCCTGTGCCCTGTGTCCTGGGCACTGCGCCCTGTGTCCTGTGTAGTGTGCCCTGTGCCCTGTTTCCTGTGCCCTGTGTCCTGTGTCCTGTGTCCTGTGTCCTGTGCCCTGTGCCCTGTGCCTTGTGTCCTGCGTCCTGTGCCCTGTGCCCTGTGCCCTGTGTCCTGCGTCCTGTGCCCTGTGCCCTGTTTCCAGTGCCCTGTGATCTATGTCCTGTGACCTGTGCCCTGTGCCCTGTGTCCTGGGCACTGCGCCCTGTGTCCTGTGTAGTGTGCCCTGTGTCCTGTGTCCTGTGCCCTGTGTCCTCTGTCCTGTGCCCTGTGTCCTGTGTCCTGTCCCCTGCATCCTGTACCCTGCAGCCTGTGTCCTGTGCCCTGTGCCCTGTGTCCTGCGTCCTGTGCCCTGTGCCCTGTGCCCTGTGTCCTGTGCGCTGTGCCCTGTGTCCTGCGTCCTGTGCCCTGTGCCCTGTTTCCAGTGCCCTGTGATCTATGTCCTGTGACCTGTGCCTTGTGCCCTGTGCCCTGTGTCCTGTGCACTGCGCCCTGTGTCCTATGTACTGTGCCCTGTGCCCTGTTTCCTGTGCCCTGTGTCCTGTGTCCTGTGTCCTGTGTCCTGTGCCCTGTGCCCTGTACCTTGTGTCCTGTGTCCTGTGTCCTGTGCCCTGTGCCGTGTGTCCTGTGTCCTGTGCCCTGTGTCCTGTGCCCTGTGTCCTGTATCCTGTGTCCTGTGCCTTGTGTCCTGTGTCCTGTGCCCTGTGCCCTGTGTCCCATGTCCCGTGTCCTGTGTGCTGTGCCCTGTGTCCTCTGCCCTGTGTCCTGTGCCCTGTGCCCTGTGTCCTGTGTCCTGTGTCCTGGGCTCTGTGCCCTGTGTCCTGTGCCCTGTGCTCTGTGCCCTGTGTCCTGTGCCCTGTTTCCTGTGCCATGTGTCCTGTGCCATGTGTCCTGTGCCCTGTGTCCTGTGCCCTGTCTCCTTTGTCCTGTGCCCTGTGACCTGTGTCCTGTGTCCTGTGTACTGTGCCCTGTGCCCTGTGCACTGTGTCCTGTCCCCTGCATCCTGTACACTGCGCCCTGTATCCTGTGCCCTTTGCGCTTTGCCCTGTGTCCTGTGCCATGTGCCCTGTGTCCTGTGCCCTGTGCCCTGTGCCTTGTGCCCTGTGTCCTTTGTCCTGTGCCTTGTGTCCTGTGCCCTGTGCCCTGTGCCTTTGACCTGTGTCCTGTGTCCTGTGCCCTGTTCCCTGTGTCCTATGACCTGTGCCCTGTGCCCTGTGCCCTGTGTCCTGTGTCCTGTGCCCTGTGTCCTGTGCCCTATGCCCTGTGTCCTGTGCCCTGTGCCCTGTGCTCTGTGTCTTGTGTCATGTGCCAAGTGCCCTGTGGCCTGTGCCCCATGCCCTGTGTCCTGTGCCCTTGGCGCTTTGCCCTATGCCCTGTGTCCAATGCCCTGTGCCCTGTGCCCTGTGCCCTGTGTCCTGTGCCCTGTGCCCTGTGTCCTGTGTCCTGTGTCCTGTGCCCTGTGCCCTGTGCCCTGTGTCCTGTGCCCTGTGCCCTGTGCCCTGTGCCCTGTGTCCTGTGTCCTGTGTCCTGTGTCCTGTGCACTGTGCCCTGTGTCCTGTGCCCTGTGTCCAGTGTCATGTGCCCTGTGTCCTGTGCCCTGTGACCTGTGCCCTGTGCTCTGTGCCCTGTGTTCTGTGCCCTCTGCCCTGTGTCCTGTGCCCTGTGCCCTGTGTCCTGTGTCCTGTGTCCTGTGCCCTGTGCCCTGTGTCCCGTGTCCTGTGTCCCATGCGCTGTGCCCTGTGTCCTGTGTCCTGTGCTCTGTGTCCTGTGTCCTGTGTCCTGTGCCCTGTGCCCTGTGTCCCATGTCCCGTGTCCTGTGTGCTGTGCCCTGTGTCCTGTGCCCTGTGTCCTGTGCCCTGTGCCCTGTGTCCTGTGCCCTGTGCCCTGGGCTCTGTGCCCTGTGTCCTGTGCCCTGTGCTCTGTGCCCTGTGTCCTGTGTTCTGTGCCCTGTGTCCTGTACCCGGTGCCCTGTTTCCTGTGCCATGTGTCCAGTGCCATGTGTCCTGTGCCCTGTGTCCTGTTCCCTGTCTCCTGTGTCCCGTGCCCTGTGTCCTGTGTCCTGTGTCCTGTGTCTTGTGTCCTGTGCCCTGTGTCCTGTGTCCTGTGCTCTGTGCCCTGTGTCCTCTGCCCGGTGCCCTGTTTCCTGTGTCATGTGTCCAGTGCCATGTGTCCTGTGCCCTGTGTCCTGTTCCCTGTCTCCTGTGTCCCGTGCCCTGTGTTCTGTGCCCTGTGTCCTGTACCCGGTGCCCTGTTTCCTGTGCCATGTGTCCAGTGCCATGTGTCCTGTGCCCTGTGTCCTGTTCCCTGTCTCCTGTGTCCCGTGCCCTGTGTCCTGTGTCCTGTGTCCTGTGTCTTGTGTCCTGTGCCCTGTGTCCTGTGTCCTGTGCTCTGTGCCCTGTGTCCTCTGCCCGGTGCCCTGTTTCCTGTGTCATGTGTCCTGTGCCATGTGTCCTGTGCCCTGTGTCGTGTGCCCTGTCTCCTTTGTCCTGTGCCCTGTGTCCTGTGCCCTGTCTCCTTTGTCCTGTGCCCTGTGTCCTGTGCCCTGTGTCCTGTGCCCTGTGCCCTGTGTCCTGTGCCCTGTGTCCTGTGTCCTGTGTCCTGTGTCCTGTATCCTTTGTCCTGTCCTGTACCCTGTGTCCTGTGTCCTGTGCCCTGATCCCTGTGCCCTGTGTCCTGTGCCCTGTGTGCTGTGCCCTGTGCCCTGTGACCTGTGCCCTGTTTCCTGTGCCCTGTGTCCTGTGTCCTGTGTCCTGTGTCCTGTGCCCTGTGCCCTGTGCCTTGTGTCCTGCGTCCTGTGCCCTGTGCCCTGTGCCCTGTGTCCTGCGTCCTGTGCCCTGTGCCCTGTTTCCAGTGCCCTGTGATCTATGTCCTGTGACCTGTGCCCTGTGCCCTGTGTCCTGGGCACTGCGCCCTGTGTCCTGTGTAGTGTGCCCTGTGTCCTGTGTCCTGTGCCCTGTGTCCTCTGTCCTGTGCCCTGTGTCCTGTGTCCTGTCCCCTGCATCCTGTACCCTGCAGCCTGTGTCCTGTGCCCTGTGCCCTGTGTCCTGCGTCCTGTGCCCTGTGCCCTGTGCCCTGTGTCCTGTGCGCTGTGCCCTGTGTCCTGCGTCCTGTGCCCTGTGCCCTGTTTCCAGTGCCCTGTGATCTATGTCCTGTGACCTGTGCCTTGTGCCCTGTGCCCTGTGTCCTGTGCACTGCGCCCTGTGTCCTATGTACTGTGCCCTGTGCCCTGTTTCCTGTGCCCTGTGTCCTGTGTCCTGTGTCCTGTGTCCTGTGCCCTGTGCCCTGTACCTTGTGTCCTGTGTCCTGTGTCCTGTGCCCTGTGCCGTGTGTCCTGTGTCCTGTGCCCTGTGTCCTGTGCCCTGTGTCCTGTATCCTGTGTCCTGTGCCTTGTGTCCTGTGTCCTGTGTCCTGTGCCCTGTGCCCTGTGTCCCATGTCCCGTGTCCTGTGTGCTGTGCCCTGTGTCCTCTGCCCTGTGTCCTGTGCCCTGTGCCCTGTGTCCTGTGTCCTGTGTCCTGGGCTCTGTGCCCTGTGTCCTGTGCCCTGTGCTCTGTGCCCTGTGTCCTGTGCCCTGTTTCCTGTGCCATGTGTCCTGTGCCATGTGTCCTGTGCCCTGTGTCCTGTGCCCTGTCTCCTTTGTCCTGTGCCCTGTGACCTGTGTCCTGTGTCCTGTGTACTGTGCCCTGTGCCCTGTGCACTGTGTCCTGTCCCCTGCATCCTGTACACTGCGCCCTGTATCCTGTGCCCTTTGCGCTTTGCCCTGTGTCCTGTGCCATGTGCCCTGTGTCCTGTGCCCTGTGCCCTGTGCCTTGTGCCCTGTGTCCTTTGTCCTGTGCCTTGTGTCCTGTGCCCTGTGCCCTGTGCCTTTGACCTGTGTCCTGTGTCCTGTGCCCTGTTCCCTGTGTCCTATGACCTGTGCCCTGTGCCCTGTGCCCTGTGTCCTGTGTCCTGTGCCCTGTGTCCTGTGCCCTATGCCCTGTGTCCTGTGCCCTGTGCCCTGTGCTCTGTGTCTTGTGTCATGTGCCAAGTGCCCTGTGGCCTGTGCCCCATGCCCTGTGTCCTGTGCCCTTGGCGCTTTGCCCTATGCCCTGTGTCCAATGCCCTGTGCCCTGTGCCCTGTGCCCTGTGTCCTGTGCCCTGTGCCCTGTGTCCTGTGTCCTGTGTCCTGTGCCCTGTGCCCTGTGCCCTGTGTCCTGTGCCCTGTGCCCTGTGCCCTGTGCCCTGTGTCCTGTGTCCTGTGTCCTGTGTCCTGTGCACTGTGCCCTGTGTCCTGTGCCCTGTGTCCAGTGTCATGTGCCCTGTGTCCTGTGCCCTGTGACCTGTGCCCTGTGCTCTGTGCCCTGTGTTCTGTGCCCTCTGCCCTGTGTCCTGTGCCCTGTGTCCTGTGTCCTGTGTCCTGTGTCCTGTGCCCTGTGCCCTGTGTCCCGTGTCCTGTGTCCCATGCGCTGTGCCCTGTGTCCTGTGTCCTGTGCTCTGTGTCCTGTGTCCTGTGTCCTGTGCCCTGTGCCCTGTGTCCCATGTCCCGTGTCCTGTGTGCTGTGCCCTGTGTCCTGTGCCCTGTGTCCTGTGCCCTGTGCCCTGTGTCCTGTGCCCTGTGCCCTGGGCTCTGTGCCCTGTGTCCTGTGCCCTGTGCTCTGTGCCCTGTGTCCTGTGTTCTGTGCCCTGTGTCCTGTACCCGGTGCCCTGTTTCCTGTGCCATGTGTCCAGTGCCATGTGTCCTGTGCCCTGTGTCCTGTTCCCTGTCTCCTGTGTCCCGTGCCCTGTGTCCTGTGTCCTGTGTCCTGTGTCTTGTGTCCTGTGCCCTGTGTCCTGTGTCCTGTGCTCTGTGCCCTGTGTCCTCTGCCCGGTGCCCTGTTTCCTGTGTCATGTGTCCAGTGCCATGTGTCCTGTGCCCTGTGTCCTGTTCCCTGTCTCCTGTGTCCCGTGCCCTGTGTTCTGTGCCCTGTGTCCTGTACCCGGTGCCCTGTTTCCTGTGCCATGTGTCCAGTGCCATGTGTCCTGTGCCCTGTGTCCTGTTCCCTGTCTCCTGTGTCCCGTGCCCTGTGTCCTGTGTCCTGTGTCCTGTGTCTTGTGTCCTGTGCCCTGTGTCCTGTGTCCTGTGCTCTGTGCCCTGTGTCCTCTGCCCGGTGCCCTGTTTCCTGTGTCATGTGTCCTGTGCCATGTGTCCTGTGCCCTGTGTCGTGTGCCCTGTCTCCTTTGTCCTGTGCCCTGTGTCCTGTGCCCTGTCTCCTTTGTCCTGTGCCCTGTGTCCTGTGCCCTGTGTCCTGTGCCCTGTGCCCTGTGTCCTGTGCCCTGTGTCCTGTGTCCTGTGTCCTGTGTCCTGTATTCTTTGTCCTGTCCTGTACCCTGTGTCCTGTGTCCTGTGCCCTGATCCCTGTGCCCTGTGTCCTGTGCCCTGTGTGCTGTGCCCTGTGCCCTGTGACCTGTGTCCTGTGTCCTGTGCACTGTGCCCTGTGTCCTGTGTCCTGTGCCCTGTGTCCTCTGTCCTGTGCCCTGTGTCCTGTGTCCTGTCCCCTGCATCCTGTACCCTGCAGCCTGTGTCCTGTGCCCTGTGCCCTGTGTCCTGCGTCCTGTGCCCTGTGCCCTGTGCCCTGTGTCCTGTGCGCTGTGCCCTGTGTCCTGCGTCCTGTGCCCTGTGCCCTGTTTCCAGTGACCTGTGATCTATGTCCTGTGACCTGTGCCTTGTGCCCTGTGCCCTGTGTCCTGTGCACTGCGCCCTGTGTCCTATGTACTGTGCCCTGTGCCCTGTTTCCTGTGCCCTGTGTCCTGTGTCCTGTGTCATGTGTCCTGTGCCCTGTGCCCTGTACCTTGTGTCCTGTGTCCTGTGTCCTGTGCCCTGTGCCGTGTGTCCTGTGTCCTGTGCCCTGTGTCCTGTGCCCTGTGTCCTGTATCCTGTGTCCTGTGCCTTGTGTCCTGTGTCCTGTGTCCTGTGCCCTGTGCCCTGTGTCCCATGTCCCGTGTCCTGTGTGCTGTGCCCTGTGTCCTCTGCCCTGTGTCCTGTGCCCTGTGCCCTGTGTCCTGTGTCCTGTGTCCTGGGCTCTGTGCCCTGTGTCCTGTGCCCTGTGCTCTGTGCCCTGTGTCCTGTGCCCTGTTTCCTGTGCCATGTGTCCTGTGCCATGTGTCCTGTGCCCTGTGTCCTGTGCCCTGTCTCCTTTGTCCTGTGCCCTGTGTCCAGTGCCCTGTGTCCTGTGCCCTGTGCCCTGTGTCCTGTGCCCTGTGTCCTGTACCCTGCGTCCTGTGTCCTGTATCCTTTGTCCTGTCCTGTACCCTGTGTCCTGTGTCCTGTGCCCTGTTCCCTGTGCCTTGTGTCCTGTGCCCTGTGTGCTGTGCCCTGTGCCCTGTGACCTGTGTCCTGTGTCCTGTGCACTGTGCCCTGTGTCCTGTGTCCTGTGCCCGGTGTCCTCTGTCCTGTGCCCTGTGTCCTGTGTCCTGTCCCCTGCATCCTGTACCCTGCAGCCTGTGTCCTGTGCCCTGTGTCCTGCGTCCTGTGCCCTGTGCCCTGTGCCCTGTGCCCTGTGTCCTGTGCGCTGTGCCCTGTGTCCTGCGTCCTGTGCCCTGTGCCCTGTTTCCAGTGCCCTGTGATCTATGTCCTGTGACCTGTGCCCTGTGCCCTGTGTCCTGGGCACTGCGCCCTGTGTCCTGTGTCCTGTGCCCTGTGCCCTGTGTCCTGTGCCCTGTGTCCTGTGTCCTGTGTCCTGTGTCCTGTATCCTTTGTCCTGTCCTGTACCCTGTGTCCTGTGTCCTGTGCCCTGTTCCCTGTGCCCTGTGTCCTGTGCCCTGTGCCCTGTGTCCTGTGCCCTGTGTCCTCTGTCCTGTGCCCTGTTTCCTGTGCCCTGTGTCCTGTGTCCTGTGTCCTGTGCCCTGTGCCCTGTGATCTATGTCCTGTGACCTGTGCCCTGTGCCCTGTGCCCTGTGTCCTGTGCACTGCGCCCTGTGTCCTGTGTACTGTGCCCTGTGCCCTGTTTCCTGTGCCCTGTGTCCTGTGCCCTGTGCCATGTGTCCTGTGCCCTGTGTCCTGTGCCCTGTGTCCTGTATCCTGTGTCCTGTGCCTTGTGTCCTGTGTCCTGTGTCCTGTGCCCTGTGCCCTGTGTCCCATGTCCCGTGTCCTGTGTGCTGTGCCCTGTGTCCTGTGCCCTGTGTCCTGTATCCTGTGTCCTGTGCCTTGTGTCCTGTGTCCTGTGTCCTGTGCCCTGTGCCCTGTGTCCCATGTCCCGTGTCCTGTGTGCTGTGCCTGTGTCCTCTGCCCTGTGTCCTGTGCCATGTGCCCTGTGTCCTGTGCCCTGTGCCCTGGGCTCTGTGCCCTGTGTCCTGTGCCCTGTGCCCTGTGCTCTGTGTCCTTTGTCCTGTCCTGTTCCCTGTGCCCTGTGTCCTGTGCCCTGTGTCCTGTGTCCTGTGCTCTGTGTCCTGTGTCCTGTGCCCTGTGCCCTCTTTCCTGTGCCCTGTGTCCTGTGTCCTGTGTCCTGTGCCATGTGCCTTGTGTCCTGTGTCCTGTGCCCTGTGTCCTGTGCCCTGTGTCCTGTGTCCTGTGTCCTGTACCCTGTGTCCTGTCTCCTGTCCCCTGCATCCTGTGACCTGTGTCCTGCGTCCTGTGTCGTGTGTCCTGTGCTCTTTGCCCAGTGTCCTGTCCCCTGCGTCCTGTGCCCTGTGACCTGTGTCCTGCGTCCTGTGTCCTGTGCCCTATGCCCTGTGTCCTGTGTCCTGTGCCCTGTGTCCTGTCTCCTATGTCCTGTGCCCTGTGTCCTGTGCCCTGTGTGCTATGCCCTGTGCCCTGTGACCTGTGTCCTGTGTCCTGTGTACTGTGCCCTGTGCCCTGTGCACTGTGTCCTGTCCCCTGCATCCTGTACACTGCGCCCTGTATCCTGTGCCCTGTGCCCTGTGCCCTGTGCATTGTGCCCTGTATAGTGTATCCTGTGCCCTTTGCGCTTTGCCCTGTGTCCTGTGCCATGTGCCCTGTGTCCTGTGCCCTGTGCCCTGTGCCTTGTGCCCTGTGTCCTTTGTCCTGTGCCTTGTGTCCTGTGCCCTGTGCCCTGTGCCTTTGACGTGTGTCCTGTGTCCTGTGCCCTGTGCCCTGTGTCCTATGACCTGTATCCTGTGCCCTGTGCCCTGTGTCCTGTGTCCTGTGCCCTGTGTCCTGTGCCCTATGCCCTGTGTCCTGTGCCCTGTGCCCTGTGCTCTGTGTTTTGTGTCATGTGCCAAGTGCCCTGTGGCCTGTGCCCCATGCCCTGTGTCCTGTGCCCTTGGCGCTTTGCCCTATGCCCTGTGTCCAGTGCCCTGTGCCCTGTGCCCTGTGTCCTGTGTCCTGTGCCCTGTGCCCTGTGTCCTGTGTCCTGTGTCCTGTGCCCTGTGCCCTGTGCCCTGTGCCCTGTGTCCTGTGTCCTGTGTCCTGTGCACTGTGCCCTGTGTCCTGTGTACTGTGCCCTGTGCCCTGTTTCCTGTGCTCTGTGTCCTGTGTCCTGTGTACTGTGCCCTGTGCCCTGTGCCTTGTGTCCTGTGTCCTGTGCCCTGTGTCCTGTGCTCTGTGTCCTGTGCCCTGTGTCCTGTGTCCTGTGCTCTGTGACCTGTGCCCTGTGTCCTGTGTCCTGTGTCCTGTGTCCTGTGCTCTGTGACCTGTGCCCTGTGCCCTGTGTCCTGTGCCCTGTGTCCTGTCCCCTGTGTCCCGTGTCCTGTGTCCTGTGCCCTGTATCCTGTGCACTGTGCCCTGTGTCCTGTGTCCTTTGTCCTGTCCTGTACCCTGTGTCCTGTGTCCTGTGTCCTGTTCCCTGTGCCCTCTGTCCTGTGCCCTGTGTGCTGTGCCCTGTGCCCTGTGACCTGTGTCCTGTGTCCTGTGCCCTGTGCCCTGTGTCCTGTGCCCTGTGTCCTATGCACTGTGCCCTGTGTCCTGTGTCCTGTCCCCTGCATCCTGTACCCTGCAGCCTGTGTCCTGTGCCCTGTGCCCTGTGTCCTGTGCCCTGTGCCCTGTGTCCTGTGCGCTGTGCCCTGTGTCCTGTGTCCTGTGTCCTGTCCTGTACCCTGTGTCCTGTGTCCTGTGCCCTGTTCCCTGTGCCCTGTGTCCTGTGCCCTGTGTGCTGTGCCCTGTGCCCTGTGACCTGTGTCCTGTGTCCTGTGCCCTGTGCCCTGTGTCCTGTGCCCTGTGTCCTATGCACTGTGCCCTGTGTCCTGTGTCCTGTCCCCTGCATCCTGTACCCTGCAGCCTGTGTCCTGTGCCCTGTGCCCTGTGTCCTGTGCGCTGTGCCCTGTGTCCTGTGTCCTGTGCCCTGTGCCCTGTTTCCAGTGCCCTGTGACCTATGTCCTGTGACCTGTGCCCTGTGCCCTGTGCCCTGTGTCCTGTGCACTGTGCCCTGTGTCCTGTGTACTGTGCCCTGTGCCCTGTTTCCTGTGCCCTGTGTCCTGTGTCCTGTGCCCTGTGCCCTGTGCCTTGTGTCCTGTGTCCTGTGTCCTGTGCCCTGTGCCGTGTGTCCTGTGTCCTGTGCCCTGTGTCCTGTGCCCTGTGTCCTGTGTCCTGTGTCCTGTGCCTTGTGTCCTGTGTCCTGTGCCCTGTGCCCTGTGTCCTGTGCCCTGTGTCCTGTGTCCTGTGTCCTGTGTCCTGTGCCCTGTGCCCTGTGTCCTGTCTCCTGTCCCCTGTGTCCTGTGTCCTGTGACCTGTGACCTGCGTCCTGTGTCGTGTGTCGTGTGCTCTTTGCCCAGTGTCCTGTCCCCTGCGTCCTGTGCCCTGTGACCTGTGTCCTGCGTCCTGTGTCCTGTGCCCTATGCCCTGTGTCCTGTGTCCTGTGCCCTGTGTCCTGTGTCCTGTGTCCTGTGTCCTGTGCCCTGTGAGCTGTGCCCTGTGCCCTGTGACCTGTGTCCTGTGTCCTGTGTACTGTGCCCTGTGCACTGTGCACTGTGTTCTATCCCCTGCATCCTGTACACTGCGCCCTGTGTTCTGTGCCCTGTGCCCTGTGACCTGTGTCCTGTGTCCTGTGTACTGTGCCCTGTGCCCTGTGCACTGTGTTCTATCCCCTGCATCCTGTACACTGCGCCCTGTGTCCTGTGCCCTGTGCCATGTGTCATGTGCCCTGTGCCCTGTGTCCTGTGCCCTGTGTCCTGTGTCCTGTGTCCTGTGCCCTGTGCCTTGTGTCCTGTGTCCTGTGCCCTGTGTCCTGTGCCATGTGTCCTGTGTCCTGTGTCCTGTGCCCTGTGCCCTGTGTCCTGTCTCCTGTCCCCTGCGTCCTGTGTCCTGTGACCTGTGACCTGCGTCCTGTGTCGTGTGTCGTGTGCTCTTTGCCCAGTGTCCTGTCCCCTGCGTCCTGTGCCCTGTGACCTGTGTCCTGCGTCCTGTGTCCTGTGCCCTATGCCCTGTGTCCTGTGTCCTGTGCCCTGTGTCCTGTGTCCTGTGTCCTGTGCCCTGTGAGCTGTGCCCTGTGCCCTGTGACCTGTGACCTGTGTCCTGTGTACTGTGCCCTGTGCCCTGTGCACTGTGTTCTATCCCCTGCATCCTGTACACTGCGCCCTGTGTCCTGTGCCCTGTGCCATGTGTCCTGTGCCCTGCACCCTGTACACTGCGCCCTGTGTCCTGTGCCCTGTGCCATGTGTCCTGTGCCCTGTGTCCCGTGCCCTGTGCCCTGTGTCCTGTGTCCTGTCTCCTGTGTCACGTGTACTGTGTCCTGTGTCCTGTGCCCTGTGTCCTGTGTCCTGTGCCCTGTGTCCTGAGTCCTGTCCCCTGCATCCTGTACCCTGCACCCTGACTCCTGTGCCCTGTGCCCTGTGCCCTGTGCCTTTGACCTGTGTCCTGTGTCCTGTGCCCTGTGCCCTGTGTCCTATGACCTGTATCCTGTGCCCTGTGCCCTGTGTCCTGTGTCCTGTGCCCTGTGTCCTGTGCCCTATGCCCTGTGTCCTGTGCCCTGTGCCCTGTGCTCTGTGTTTTGTGTCATGTGCCAAGTGCCCTGTGGCCTGTGCCCCATGCCCTGTGTCCTGTGCCCTTGGCGCTTTGCCCTATGCCCTGTGTCCAGTGCCCTGTGCCCTGTGCCCTGTGTCCTGTGCCCTGTGCCCTGTGTCCTGTGTCCTGTGTCCTGTGTCCTGTGCCCTGTGCCCTGTGTCCTATGACCTGTATCCTGTGCCCTGTGCCCTGTGTCCTGTGTCCTGTGCCCTGTGTCCTGTGCCCTATGCCCTGTGTCCTGTGCCCTGTGCCCTGTGCTCTGTGTTTTGTGTCATGTGCCAAGTGCCCTGTGGCCTGTGCCCCATGCCCTGTGTCCTGTGCCCTTGGCGCTTTGCCCTATGCCCTGTGTCCAGTGCCCTGTGCCCTGTGCCCTGTGTCCTGTGCCCTGTGCCCTGTGTCCTGTGTCCTGTGTCCTGTGCCCTGTGCCCTGTGCCCTGTGTCCTGTATCCTGTGTCCTGTGCCCTGTGCCCTGTGCCCTGTGTCCTGTGTCCTGTGTCCTGTGTCCTGTGCACTGTGCCCTGTGTCCTGTGTCCTGTGTCCTGTGTCCTGTGTCCTGTGCCCTGTGCCCTGTGCCTTGTGTCCTGTGTCCTGTGCCCTGTGTCCTGTGCTCTGTGTCCTGTGCCCTGTGTCCTGTGTCCTGTGCTCTGTGACCTGTGCCCTGTGTCCTGTGTCCTGTGTCCTGTGTCCTGTGCTCTGTGACCTGTGCCCTGTGCCCTGTGTCCTGTGCCCTGTGTCCTGTCCCCTGTGTCCCGTGTCCTGTGTCCTGTGCCCTGTATCCTGTGCACTGTGCCCTGTGTCCTGTGTCCTTTGTCCTGTCCTGTACCCTGTGTCCTGTGTCCTGTGTCCTGTTCCCTGTGCCCTCTGTCCTGTGCCCTGTGTGCTGTGTGCTGTGCTCTGTGCCCTGTGCCCTGTGTCCTGTATCCTTTGTCCTGTCCTGTACCCTGTGTCCTGTGTCCTGTGCCCTGTTCCCTGTGCCCTGTGTCCTGTGCCCTGTGTGCTGTGCCCTGTGCCCTGTGACCTGTGTCCTGTGTCCTGTGCCCTGTGCCCTGTGTCCTGTGCCCTGTGTCCTATGCACTGTGCCCTGTGTCCTGTGTCCTGTCCCCTGCATCCTGTACCCTGCAGCCTGTGTCCTGTGCCCTGTGCCCTGTGTCCTGTGCCCTGTGCCCTGTGCCCTGTGTCCTGTGCGCTGTGCCCTGTGTCCTGTGTCCTGTGCCCTGTGCCCTGTTTCCAGTGCCCTGTGACCTATGTCCTGTGACCTGTGCCCTGTGTCCTGTGCACTGTGCCCTGTGTCCTGTGTACTGTGCCCTGTGCCCTGTTTCCTGTGCCCTGTGTCCTGTGTCCTGTGCCCTGTGCCCTGTGCCTTGTGTCCTGTGTCCTGTGCCCTGTGCCGTGTGTCCTGTGTCCTGTGCCCTGTGTCCTGTGCCCTGTGTCCTGTGTCCTGTGTCCTGTGCCTTGTGTCCTGTGTCCTGTGCCCTGTGCCCTGTGTCCTGTGCCCTGTGTCCTGTGTCCTGTGTCCTGTGCCCTGTGCCTTGTGTCCTGTGTCCTGTGCCCTGTGTCCTGTGCCATGTGTCCTGTGTCCTGTGTCCTGTGTCCTGTGCCCTGTGCCCTGTGTCCTGTCTCCTGTCCCCTGCGTCCTGTGTCCTGTGACCTGTGACCTGCGTCCTGTGTCGTGTGTCGTGTGCTCTTTGCCCAGTGTCCTGTCCCCTGCGTCCTGTGCCCTGTGACCTGTGTCCTGCGTCCTGTGTCCTGTGCCCTATGCCCTGTGTCCTGTGTCCCGTGCCCTGTGTCCTGTGTCCTGTGTCCTGTGTTCTGTGCCCTGTGCCCTGTGACCAGTGTCCTGTGTCCTGTGTACTGTGCCCTGTGCACTGTGCACTGTGTTCTATCCCCTGCATCCTGTACACTGCGCCCTGTGTCCTGTGCCCTGTGCCATGTGTCCTGTGCCCTGTGCCCTGTGTCCTGTGCCCTGTGTCCTGTGTCCTGTGTCCTGTGCCCTGTGCCTTGTGTCCTGTGTCCTGTGCCCTGTGTCCTGTGCCATGTGTCCTGTGTCCTGTGTCCTGTGCCCTGTGCCCTGTGTCCTGTCTCCTGTCCCCTGCGTCCTGTGTCCTGTGACCTGTGACCTGCGTCCTGTGTCGTGTGTCGTGTGCTCTTTGCCCAGTGTCCTGTCCCCTGCGTCCTGTGCCCTGTGACCTGTGTCCTGCGTCCTGTGTCCTGTGCCCTATGCCCTGTGTCCTGTGTCCTGTGCCCTGTGTCCTGTGCCCTGTGTCCTGTGCCCTGTGAGCTGTGCCCTGTGCCCTGTGACCTGTGTCCTGTGTCCTGTGTACTGTGCCCTGTGCCCTGTGCACTGTGTTCTATCCCCTGCATCCTGTACACTGCGCCCTGTGTCCTGTGCCCTGTGCCATGTGTCCTGTGCCCTGCACCCTGTACACTGCGCCCTGTGTCCTGTGTCCTGTCTCCTGTGTCACGTGTACTGTGTCCTGTGTCCTGTGCCCTGTGTCTTGTGTCCTGTGCCCTGTGCTCTGTGCCCTGTGTCCTGTGCCCTGTTTCCTGTGCCATGTGTCCTGTGCCATGTGTCCTGTGCCCTGTGTCCTGTGCCCTGTCTCCTTTGTCCTGTGCCCTGTGTCCAGTGCCCTGTGTCCTGTGCCCTGTGCCCTGTGTCCTGTGCCCTGTGTCCTGTACCCTGCGTCCTGTGTCCTGTATCCTTTGTCCTGTCCTGTACCCTGTGTCCTGTGTCCTGTGCCCTGTTCCCTGTGCCTTGTGTCCTGTGCCCTGTGTGCTGTGCCCTGTGCCCTGTGACCTGTGTCCTGTGTCCTGTGCACTGTGCCCTGTGTCCTGTGTCCTGTGCCCGGTGTCCTCTGTCCTGTGCCCTGTGTCCTGTGTCCTGTCCCCTGCATCCTGTACCCTGCAGCCTGTGTCCTGTGCCCTGTGCCCTGTGTCCTGCGTCCTGTGCCCTGTGCCCTGTGCCCTGTGCCCTGTGTCCTGTGCGCTGTGCCCTGTGTCCTGCGTCCTGTGCCCTGTGCCCTGTTTCCAGTGCCCTGTGATCTATGTCCTGTGACCTGTGCCCTGTGCCCTGTGTCCTGGGCACTGCGCCCTGTGTCCTGTGTAGTGTGCCCTGTGCCCTGTTTCCTGTGCCCTGTGTCCTGTGTCCTGTGTCCTGTGTCCTGTGCCCTGTGCCCTGTGCCTTGTGTCCTGTGTCCTGTGTCCTGTGCCCTGTGCCGTGTGTCCTGTGTCCTGTGCCCTGTGTCCTGTGCCCTGTGTCCTGTGCCTTGTGTCCTGTGACCTGTGCCCTGTGTCCTGTGCCCTGTGTCCTGTGCCCTGTGTCCTGTGCCCTGTGTCCTGTGCCCTGTGACCTGTGCCCTGTGCTCTGTGCCCTGTGTTCTGTGCCCTCTGCCCTGTGTCCTGTGCCCTGTGCCCTGTGTCCTGTGCCCTGTGCTCTGTGTCTTGTGTCCTGTGTCCTGTGTCCTGTGTCCTGTGCCCTGTGCCCTGTGTCCCGTGTCCTGTGTCCCATGCGCTGTGCCCTGTGTCCTGTGTCCTGTGCTCTGTGTCCTGTGTCCTGTGTCCTGTGCCCTGTGCCCTGTGTCCCATGTCCCGTGTCCTGTGTGCTGTGCCCTGTGTCCTGTGCCCTGTGTCCTGTGCCCTGTGCCCTGTGTCCTGTGCCCTGTGCCCTGGGCTCTGTGCCCTGTGTCCTGTGCCCTGTGCTGTGTGCCCTGTGTCCTGTGTTCTGTGCCCTGTGTCCTGTACCCGGTGCCCTGTTTCCTGTGCCATGTGTCCAGTGCCATGTGTCCTGTGTCCTGTGCCCTGTGTCCTGTGTCTTGTGTCCTGTGCCCTGTGTCCTGTGTCCTGTGCTCTGTGCCCTGTGTCCTCTGCCCGGTGCCCTGTTTCCTGTGTCATGTGTACTGTGCCATGTGTCCTGTGCCATGTGTCCTGTGCCCTGTCTCCTTTGTCCTGTGCCCTGTGTCCTGTGCCCTGTCTCCTTTTTCCTGTGCCCTGTGTCCTGTGTCTTGTGCCCTGTGTCCTGTGCCCTGTGCCCTGTGTCCTGTGCCCTGTGTCCTGTGTCCTGTGTCCTGTGTCCTGTATCCTTTGTCCTGTCCTGTACCCTGTGTCCTGTGTCCTGTGCCCTGTTCCCTGTGCCCTGTGTCCTGTGCCCTGTGCCCTGTGTCCTGTGCCCTGTGTCCTCTGTCCTGTGCCCTGTTTCCTGTGCCCTGTGTCCTGTGTCCTGTGTCCTGTGCCCTGTGCCCTGTGATCTATGTCCTGTGACCTGTGCCCTGTGCCCTGTGCCCTGTGTCCTGTGCACTGCGCCCTGTGTCCTGTGTACTGTGCCCTGTGCCCTGTTTCCTGTGCCCTGTGTCCTGTGCCCTGTGCCATGTGTCCTGTGCCCTGTGTCCTGTGCCCTGTGTCCTGTATCCTGTGTCCTGTGCCTTGTGTCCTGTGTCCTGTGTCCTGTGCCCTGTGCCCTGTGTCCCATGTCCCGTGTCCTGTGTGCTGTGCCCTGTGTCCTGTGCCCTGTGTCCTGTATCCTGTGTCCTGTGCCTTGTGTCCTGTGTCCTGTGTCCTGTGCCCTGTGCCCTGTGTCCCATGTCCCGTGTCCTGTGTGCTGTGCCTGTGTCCTCTGCCCTGTGTCCTGTGCCATGTGCCCTGTGTCCTGTGCCCTGTGCCCTGGGCTCTGTGCCCTGTGTCCTGTGCCCTGTGCCCTGTGCTCTGTGTCCTTTGTCCTGTCCTGTTCCCTGTGCCCTGTGTCCTGTGCCCTGTGTCCTGTGTCCTGTGCTCTGTGTCCTGTGTCCTGTGCCCTGTGCCCTCTTTCCTGTGCCCTGTGTCCTGTGTCCTGTGTCCTGTGCCATGTGCCTTGTGTCCTGTGTCCTGTGCCCTGTGTCCTGTGCCCTGTGTCCTGTGTCCTGTGTCCTGTACCCTGTGTCCTGTCTCCTGTCCCCTGCATCCTGTGACCTGTGTCCTGCGTCCTGTGTCGTGTGTCCTGTGCTCTTTGCCCAGTGTCCTGTCCCCTGCGTCCTGTGCCCTGTGACCTGTGTCCTGCGTCCTGTGTCCTGTGCCCTATGCCCTGTGTCCTGTGTCCTGTGCCCTGTGTCCTGTCTCCTATGTCCTGTGCCCTGTGTCCTGTGCCCTGTGTGCTATGCCCTGTGCCCTGTGACCTGTGTCCTGTGTCCTGTGTACTGTGCCCTGTGCCCTGTGCACTGTGTCCTGTCCCCTGCATCCTGTACACTGCGCCCTGTATCCTGTGCCCTGTGCCCTGTGCCCTGTGCATTGTGCCCTGTATAGTGTATCCTGTGCCCTTTGCGCTTTGCCCTGTGTCCTGTGCCATGTGCCCTGTGTCCTGTGCCCTGTGCCCTGTGCCTTGTGCCCTGTGTCCTTTGTCCTGTGCCTTGTGTCCTGTGCCCTGTGCCCTGTGCCTTTGACGTGTGTCCTGTGTCCTGTGCCCTGTGCCCTGTGTCCTATGACCTGTATCCTGTGCCCTGTGCCCTGTGTCCTGTGTCCTGTGCCCTGTGTCCTGTGCCCTATGCCCTGTGTCCTGTGCCCTGTGCCCTGTGCTCTGTGTTTTGTGTCATGTGCCAAGTGCCCTGTGGCCTGTGCCCCATGCCCTGTGTCCTGTGCCCTTGGCGCTTTGCCCTATGCCCTGTGTCCAGTGCCCTGTGCCCTGTGTCCTGTGTCCTGTGCCCTGTGCCCTGTGTCCTGTGTCCTGTGTCCTGTGCCCTGTGCCCTGTGCCCTGTGTCCTGTGTCCTGTGTCCTGTGCCCTGTGCCCTGTGCCCTGTGCCCTGTGTCCTGTGTCCTGTGTCCTGTGCACTGTGCCCTGTGTCCTGTGTACTGTGCCCTGTGCCCTGTTTCCTGTGCTCTGTGTCCTGTGTCCTGTGTCCTGTGCCCTGTGCCCTGTGCCTTGTGTCCTGTGTCCTGTGCCCTGTGTCCTGTGCTCTGCGTCCTGTGCCCTGTGTCCTGTGTCCTGTGCTCTGTGACCTGTGCCCTGTGTCCTGTGTCCTGTGTCCTGTGTCCTGTGCTCTGTGACCTGTGCCCTGTGCCCTGTGTCCTGTGCCCTGTGTCCTGTCCCCTGTGTCCCGTGTCCTGTGTCCTGTGCCCTGTATCCTGTGCACTGTGCCCTGTGTCCTGTGTCCTTTGTCCTGTCCTGTACCCTGTGTCCTGTGTCCTGTGTCCTGTTCCCTGTGCCCTCTGTCCTGTGCCCTGTGTGCTGTGCCCTGTGCCCTGTGACCTGTGTCCTGTGTCCTGTGCCCTGTGCCCTGTGTCCTGTGCCCTGTGTCCTATGCACTGTGCCCTGTGTCCTGTGTCCTGTCCCCTGCATCCTGTACCCTGCAGCCTGTGTCCTGTGCCCTGTGCCCTGTGTCCTGTGCCCTGTGCCCTGTGTCCTGTGCGCTGTGCCCTGTGTCCTGTGTCCTGTGTCCTGTCCTGTACCCTGTGTCCTGTGTCCTGTGCCCTGTTCCCTGTGCCCTGTGTCCTGTGCCCTGTGTGCTGTGCCCTGTGCCCTGTGACCTGTGTCCTGTGTCCTGTGCCCTGTGCCCTGTGTCCTGTGCCCTGTGTCCTATGCACTGTGCCCTGTGTCCTGTGTCCTGTCCCCTGCATCCTGTACCCTGCAGCCTGTGTCCTGTGCCCTGTGCCCTGTGTCCTGTGCCCTGTGCCCTGTGTCCTGTGCGCTGTGCCCTGTGTCCTGTGTCCTGTGCCCTGTGCCCTGTTTCCAGTGCCCTGTGACCTATGTCCTGTGACCTGTGCCCTGTGCCCTGTGCCCTGTGTCCTGTGCACTGTGCCCTGTGTCCTGTGTACTGTGCCCTGTGCCCTGTTTCCTGTGCCCTGTGTCCTGTGTCCTGTGCCCTGTGCCCTGTGCCTTGTGTCCTGTGTCCTGTGTCCTGTGCCCTGTGCCGTGTGTCCTGTGTCCTGTGCCCTGTGTCCTGTGCCCTGTGTCCTGTGTCCTGTGTCCTGTGCCTTGTGTCCTGTGTCCTGTGCCCTGTGCCCTGTGTCCTGTGCCCTGTGTCCTGTGTCCTGTGTCCTGTGTCCTGTGCCCTGTGCCCTGTGTCCTGTCTCCTGTCCCCTGTGTCCTGTGTCCTGTGACCTGTGACCTGCGTCCTGTGTCGTGTGTCGTGTGCTCTTTGCCCAGTGTCCTGTCCCCTGCGTCCTGTGCCCTGTGACCTGTGTCCTGCGTCCTGTGTCCTGTGCCCTATGCCCTGTGTCCTGTGTCCTGTGCCCTGTGTCCTGTGTCCTGTGTCCTGTGTCCTGTGCCCTGTGAGCTGTGCCCTGTGCCCTGTGACCTGTGTCCTGTGTCCTGTGTACTGTGCCCTGTGCACTGTGCACTGTGTTCTATCCCCTGCATCCTGTACACTGCGCCCTGTGTTCTGTGCCCTGTGCCCTGTGACCTGTGTCCTGTGTCCTGTGTACTGTGCCCTGTGCCCTGTGCACTGTGTTCTATCCCCTGCATCCTGTACACTGCGCCCTGTGTCCTGTGCCCTGTGCCATGTGTCCTGTGCCCTGTGCCCTGTGTCCTGTGCCCTGTGTCCTGTGTCCTGTGTCCTGTGCCCTGTGCCTTGTGTCCTGTGTCCTGTGCCCTGTGTCCTGTGCCATGTGTCCTGTGTCCTGTGTCCTGTGCCCTGTGCCCTGTGTCCTGTCTCCTGTCCCCTGCGTCCTGTGTCCTGTGACCTGTGACCTGCGTCCTGTGTCGTGTGTCGTGTGCTCTTTGCCCAGTGTCCTGTCCCCTGCGTCCTGTGCCCTGTGACCTGTGTCCTGCGTCCTGTGTCCTGTGCCCTATGCCCTGTGTCCTGTGTCCTGTGCCCTGTGTCCTGTGTCCTGTGTCCTGTGCCCTGTGAGCTGTGCCCTGTGCCCTGTGACCTGTGACCTGTGTCCTGTGTACTGTGCCCTGTGCCCTGTGCACTGTGTTCTATCCCCTGCATCCTGTACACTGCGCCCTGTGTCCTGTGCCCTGTGCCATGTGTCCTGTGCCCTGCACCCTGTACACTGCGCCCTGTGTCCTGTGCCCTGTGCCATGTGTCCTGTGCCCTGTGTCCCGTGCCCTGTGCCCTGTGTCCTGTGTCCTGTCTCCTGTGTCACGTGTACTGTGTCCTGTGTCCTGTGCCCTGTGTCCTGTGTCCTGTGCCCTGTGTCCTGAGTCCTGTCCCCTGCATCCTGTACCCTGCACCCTGACTCCTGTGCCCTGTGCCCTGTGCCCTGTGCCTTTGACCTGTGTCCTGTGTCCTGTGCCCTGTGCCCTGTGTCCTATGACCTGTATCCTGTGCCCTGTGCCCTGTGTCCTGTGTCCTGTGCCCTGTGTCCTGTGCCCTATGCCCTGTGTCCTGTGCCCTGTGCCCTGTGCTCTGTGTTTTGTGTCATGTGCCAAGTGCCCTGTGGCCTGTGCCCCATGCCCTGTGTCCTGTGCCCTTGGCGCTTTGCCCTATGCCCTGTGTCCAGTGCCCTGTGCCCTGTGCCCTGTGTCCTGTGCCCTGTGCCCTGTGTCCTGTGTCCTGTGTCCTGTGCCCTGTGCCCTGTGCCCTGTGTCCTGTATCCTGTGTCCTGTGCCCTGTGCCCTGTGCCCTGTGCCCTGTGTCCTGTGTCCTGTGTCCTGTGCACTGTGCCCTGTGTCCTGTGTACTGTGCCCTCTGCCGTTTCCTGTGCTCTGTGTCCTGTGTCCTGTGTCCTGTGCCCTGTGCCCTGTGACCTGTGCCCTGTGTCCTGTGTCCTGTGCCCTGTGCCCTGTGACCTGTGCCCTGTGCCTTGTGTCCTGTGTCCTGTGCCCTGTGTCCTGTGCTCTGTGTCCTGTGCCCTGTGTCCTGTGTCCTGTGCTCTGTGACCTGTGCCCTGTGTCCTGTGTCCTGTGTCCTGTGTCCTGTGCTCTGTGACCTGTGCCCTGTGCCCTGTGTCCTGTGCCCTGTGTCCTGTCCCCTGTGTCCCGTGTCCTGTGTCCTGTGCCCTGTATCCTGTGCACTGTGCCCTGTGTCCTGTGTCCTTTGTCCTGTCCTGTACCCTGTGTCCTGTGTCCTGTGTCCTGTTCCCTGTGCCCTCTGTCCTGTGCCCTGTGTGCTGTGTGCTGTGCTCTGTGCCCTGTGCCCTGTGTCCTGTATCCTTTGTCCTGTCCTGTACCCTGTGTCCTGTGTCCTGTGCCCTGTTCCCTGTGCCCTGTGTCCTGTGCCCTGTGTGCTGTGCCCTGTGCCCTGTGACCTGTGTCCTGTGTCCTGTGCCCTGTGCCCTGTGTCCTGTGCCCTGTGTCCTATGCACTGTGCCCTGTGTCCTGTGTCCTGTCCCCTGCATCCTGTACCCTGCAGCCTGTGTCTTGTGCCCTGTGTCCTGTGCCCTGTGCCCTGTGTCCTGTGCGCTGTGCCCTGTGTCCTGTGTCCTGTGCCCTGTGCCCTGTTTCCAGTGCCCTGTGACCTATGTCCTGTGACCTGTGCCCTGTGTCCTGTGCACTGTGCCCTGTGTCCTGTGTACTGTGCCCTGTGCCCTGTTTCCTGTGCCCTGTGTCCTGTGTCCTGTGCCCTGTGCCCTGTGCCTTGTGTCCTGTGTCCTGTGCCCTGTGCCGTGTGTCCTGTGTCCTGTGCCCTGTGTCCTGTGCCCTGTGTCCTGTGCCTTGTGTCCTGTGTCCTGTGCCCTGTGCCCTGTGTCCTGTGCCCTGTGTCCTGTGTCCTGTGTCCTGTGCCCTGTGCCTTGTGTCCTGTGTCCTGTGCCCTGTGTCCTGTGCCATGTGTCCTGTGTCCTGTGTCCTGTGTCCTGTGCCCTGTGCCCTGTGTCCTGTCTCCTGTCCCCTGCGTCCTGTGTCCTGTGACCTGTGACCTGCGTCCTGTGTCGTGTGTCGTGTGCTCTTTGCCCAGTGTCCTGTCCCCTGCGTCCTGTGCCCTGTGACCTGTGTCCTGCGTCCTGTGTCCTGTGCCCTATGCCCTGTGTCCTGTGTCCCGTGCCCTGTGTCCTGTGTCCTGTGTCCTGTGTTCTGTGCCCTGTGCCCTGTGACCAGTGTCCTGTGTCCTGTGTACTGTGCCCTGTGCACTGTGCACTGTGTTCTATCCCCTGCATCCTGTACACTGCGCCCTGTGTCCTGTGCCCTGTGCCATGTGTCCTGTGCCCTGTGCCCTGTGTCCTGTGCCCTGTGTCCTGTGTCCTGTGTCCTGTGCCCTGTGCCTTGTGTCCTGTGTCCTGTGCCCTGTGTCCTGTGCCATGTGTCCTGTGTCCTGTGTCCTGTGCCCTGTGCCCTGTGTCCTGTCTCCTGTCCCCTGCGTCCTGTGTCCTGTGACCTGTGACCTGCGTCCTGTGTCGTGTGTCGTGTGCTCTTTGCCCAGTGTCCTGTCCCCTGCGTCCTGTGCCCTGTGACCTGTGTCCTGCGTCCTGTGTCCTGTGCCCTATGCCCTGTGTCCTGTGTCCTGTGCCCTGTGTCCTGTGCCCTGTGTCCTGTGCCCTGTGAGCTGTGCCCTGTGCCCTGTGACCTGTGTCCTGTGTCCTGTGTACTGTGCCCTGTGCCCTGTGCACTGTGTTCTATCCCCTGCATCCTGTACACTGCGCCCTGTGTCCTGTGCCCTGTGCCATGTGTCCTGTGCCCTGCACCCTGTACACTGCGCCCTGTGTCCTGTGTCCTGTCTCCTGTGTCACGTGTACTGTGTCCTGTGTCCTGTGCCCTGTGTCTTGTGTCCTGTGCCCTGTGTCCTGAGTCCTGTCCCCTGCATCCTGTACCCTGCACCCTGACTCCTGTGCCCTGTGCCCTGTGTCCTGTGCCCTGTGCCCTGTGCAGTGTGTCCTGCGCCCTTTGCCCTGTGCCCTGTGTCCTGTGTCCTGTGCCCTGTGTCCTGTGTCCTGTGCTCTGTGTCCTGTGTCCTGTGCCCTGTGCCCTCTGTCCTGTGCCCTGTGTCCTGTGCCCTGTGTCCTGTGCCATGTGCCTTGTGTCCTGTGTCCTGTGCCCTGTGTCCTGTGCCCTGTGTCCTGTGTCCTGTGTCCTGTACCCTGTGTCCTGTCTCCTGTCCCCTGCATCCTGTGACCTGTGTCCTGCGTCCTGTGTCGTGTGTCCTGTGCTCTTTGCCCAGTGTCCTGTCCCCTGCGTCCTGTGCCCTGTGACCTGTGTCCTGCATCCTGTGTCCTGTGCCCTATGCCCTGTGTCCTGTGTCCTGTGCCCTGTGTCCTGTGCCCTGTGCCCTGGGCTCTGTGCCCTGTGTCCTGTGCCCTGTGCTCTGTGCCCTGTGTCCTGTGTTCTGTGCCCTGTGTCCTGTACCCGGTGCCCTGTTTCCTGTGCAATGTGTCCAGTGCCATGTGTCCTGTGCCCTGTGTCCTGTGCCCTGTCTCCTGTGTCCCGTGCCCGTGTCCTGTGCCCTGTGTCCTGTGTCTTGTGTCCTGTGCCCTGTGTCCTGTGTCCTGTGCTCTGTGCCCTGTGTCCTCTGCCCGGTGCCCTGTTTCCTGTGTCATGTGTCCTGTGCCATGTGTCCTGTGCCCTGTGTCCTGTGCCCTGTCTCCTTTGTCCTGTGCCCTGTGTCCTGTGCCCTGTCTCCTTTGTCCTGTGCCCTGTGTCCTGTGCCCTGTGCCCTGTGTCCTGTGCCGTGTGTCCTGTGTCCTGTGTCCTGTGTCCTGTATCCTTTGTCCTGTCCTGTACCCTGTGTCCTGTGTCCTGTGCCCTGATCCCTGTGCCCTGTGTCCTGTGCCCTGTGTGCTGTGCCCTGTGCCCTGTGACCTGTGTCCTGTGCACTGTGCCCTGTGTCCTGTGTCCTGTCCCCTGCATCCTGTACCCTGCAGCCTGTGTCCTGTGCCCTGTGCCCTGTGTCCTGCGTCCTGTGCCCTGTGCCCTGTGCCCTGTGTCCTGTGCGCTGTGCCCGGTGTCCTGCGTCCTGTGCCCTGTGCCCTGTTTCCAGTGCCCTGTGATCTATGTCCTGTGACCTGTGCCTTGTGCCCTGTGCCCTGTGTCCTGTGCACTGCGCCCTGTGTCCTATGTACTGTGCCCTGTGCCCTGTTTCCTGTGCCCTGTGTCCTGTGTCCTGTGTGCTGTGCCCTGTGCCCTGTACCTTGTGTCCTGTGTCCTGTGTCCTGTGCCCTGTGCCGTGTGTCCTGTGTCCTGTGCCCTGTGTCCTGTGCCCTGTGTCCTGTATCCTGTGTCCTGTGCCTTGTGTCCTGTGTCCTGTGTCCTGTGCCCTGTGCCCTGTGTCCCATGCCCCGTGTCCTGTGTGCTGTGCCCTGTGTCCTCTGCCCTGTGTCTTGTGCCCTGTGCCCTGTGTCCTGTGTCCTGTGTCCTGGGCTCTGTGCCCTGTCTCCTGTGCCCTGTGCTCTGTGCCCTGTGTCCTGTGCCCTGTTTCCTGTGCCATGTGTACTGTGCCATGTGTCCTGTGCCCTGTGTCCTGTGCCCTGTCTCCTTTGTCCTGTGCCCTGTGTCCAGTGCCCTGTGTCCTGTGTCCTGTGCCCTGTGTCCTGTGCCCTGTGTCCTGTGCCCTGCGTCCTGTGTCCTGTATCCTTTGTCCTGTCCTGTACCCTGTGTCCTGTGTCCTGTGCCCTGTTCCCTGTGCCTTGTGTCCTGTGCCCTGTGTGCTGTGCCCTGTGCCCTGTGACCTGAGTCCTGTGTCCTGTGCACTGTGCCCTGTGTCCTGTGTCCTGTGCCCGGTGTCCTCTGTCCTGTGCCCTGTGTCCTGTCCCCTGCATCCTGTACCCTGCAGCCTGTGTCCTGTGCCCTGTGCCCTGTGTCCTGCGTCCTGTGCCCTGTGCCCTGTGCCCTGTGTCCTGTGCGCTGTGCCCTGTGTCCTGCGTCCTGTGCCCTGTGCCCTGTTTCCAGTGCCCTGTGATCTATGTCCTGTGACCTGTGCCCTGTGCCCTGTGCCCTGTGTCCTGTGCACTGCGCCCTGTGTCCTGTGTAGTGTGCCCTGTGCCCTGTTTCCTGTGCCCTGTGTCCTGTGTCCTGTGTCCTGTGTCCTGTGCCCTGTGCCCTGTGCCCTGTGCCTTGTGTCCTGTGTCCTGTGCCCTGTGCCGTGTGTCCTGTGTCCTGTGCCCTGTGTCCTGTGCCCTGTGTCCTGTATCCTGTGTCCTGTGCCTTGTGTCCTGTGACCTGTGCCCTGTGCCCTGTGTCCTGTGCCCTGTGTCCTGTGCCCTGTGTCCTGTGCCCTTTGACCTGTGCCCTGTGCCCTGTGTTCTGTGCCCTCTGCCCTGTGTCCTGTGCCCTGTGCCCTGTGTCCTGTGCCCTGTGCTCTGTGTCTTGTGTCCTGTGTCCTGTGTCCTGTGTCCTGTGTCCTGTGCCCTGTGCCCTGTGTCCCGTGTCCTGTGTCCCATGCGCTGTGCCCTGTGTCCTGTGTCCTGTGCTCTGTGTCCTGTGTCCTGTGTCCTGTGCCCTGTGCTCTGTGCCCTGTGTCCTGTGTTCTGTGCCCTGTGTCCTGTACCCGGTGCCCTGTTTCCTGTGCCATGTGTCCAGTGCCATGTGTCCTGTGCCCTGTGTCCTGTGCCCTGTCTCCTGTGTCCTGTGCCCTGTGTCCTGTGCCCTGTGTCCTGTGTCTTGTGTCCTGTGCCCTGTGTCCTGTGTCCTGTGCTCTGTGCCCTGTGTCCTCTGCCCGGTGCCCTGTTTCCTGTGTCATGTGTCCTGTGCCATGTGTCCTGTGCCATGTGTCCTGTGCCCTGTCTCCTTTGTCCTGTGCCCTGTGTCCTGTGCCCTGTCTCCTTTGTCCTGTGCCCTGTGTCCTGTGTCCTGTGCCCTGTGTCCTGTGTCCTGTGCCCTGTGCTTTGTGTCCTGTGCCCTGTGTCCTGTGTCCTGTGTCCTGTGTCCTGTATCCTTTGTCCTGTCTTGTACCCTGTGTCCTGTGTCCTGTTCCCTGTTCCCTGTGCCCTGTGTCCTGTGCCCTGTGCCCTGTGTCCTGTGCCCTGTGTCCTCTGTCCTGTGCCCTGTTTCCTGTGCCCTGTGTCCTGTGTCCTGTGTCCTGTGTCCTGTGCCCTGTGCCCTGTGATCTATGTCCTGTGACCTGTGCCCTGTGCCCTGTGCCCTGTGTCCTGTGCACTGCGCCCTGTGTCCTGTGTACTGTGCCCTGTGCCCTGTTTCCTGTGCCCTGTGTCCTGTGTCCTGTGTCCTGTGCCCTGTGCCATGTGTCCTGTGTCCTGTGCCCTGTGTCCTGTGCCCTGTGTCCTGTATCCTGTGTCCTGTGCCTTGTGTCCTGTGTCCTGTGTCCTGTGCCCTGTGCCCTGTGTCCCATGTCCCGTGTCCTGTGTGCTGTGCCCTGTGTCCTGTGCCCTGTGTCCTGTATCCTGTGTCCTGTGCCTTGTGTCCTGTGTCCTGTGTCCTGTGTCCTGTGCCCTGTGCCCTGTGTCCCATGTCCCGTGTCCTGTGTGCTGTGCCCTGTGTCCTCTGCCCTGTGTCCTGTGCCATGTGCCCTGTGTCCTGTGCCCTGTGCCCTGGGCTCTGTGCCCTGTGTCCTGTGCCCTGTGCCCTGTGCTCTGTGTCCTTTGTCCTGTCCTGTTCCCTGTGCCCTGTGTCCTGTGCCCTGTGTCCTGTGTCCTGTGCTCTGTGTCCTGTGTCCTGTGCCCTGTGCCCTGTGCCCTCTTTCCTGTGCCCTGTGTCCTGTGTCCTGTGTCCTGTGCCATGTGCCTTGTGTCCTGTGTCCTGTGCCCTGTGTCCTGTGCCCTGTGTCCTGTGTCCTGTGTCCTGTACCCTGTGTCCTGTCTCCTGTCCCCTGCATCCTGTGACCTGTGTCCTGCGTCCTGTGTCGTGTGTCCTGTGCTCTTTGCCCAGTGTCCTGTCCCCTGCGTCCTGTGCCCTGTGACCTGTGTCCTGCGTCCTGTGTCCTGTGCCCTATGCCCTGTGTCCTGTGTCCTGTGCCCTGTGTCCTGTCTCCTATGTCCTGTGCCCTGTGTCCTGTGCCCTGTGTGCTATGCCCTGTGCCCTGTGACCTGTGTCCTGTGTACTGTGCCCTGTGCCCTGTGCACTGTGTCCTGTCCCCTGCATCCTGTACACTGCGCCCTGTATCCTGTGCCCTGTGCCCTGTGCCCTGTGCCCTGTGCCCTGTATAGTGTATCCTGTGCCCTTTGCGCTTTGCCCTGTGTCCTGTGCCATGTGCCCTGTGTCCTGTGCCCTGTGCCCTGTGCCTTGTGCCCTGTGTCCTTTGTCCTGTGCCTTGTGTCCTGTGCCCTGTGCCCTGTGCTTTTGACCTGTGTCCTGTGTCCTGTGCCCTGTGCCCTGTGTCCTATGACCTGTATCCTGTGCCCTGTGCCCTGTGTCCTGTGTCCTGTGCCCTGTGTCCTGTGCCCTATGCCCTGTGTCCTGTGCCCTGTGCCCTGTGCCCTGTGCTCTGTGTCTTGTGTCATGTGCCAAGTGCCCTGTGGCCTGTGCCCCATGCCCTGTGTCCTGTGCCCTTGGCGCTTTGCCCTATGCCCTGTGTCCAGTGCCCTGTGCCCTGTGCCCTGTGCCCTGTGTCCTGTGCCCTGTGCCCTGTGTCCTGTGTCCTGTGTCCTGTGCCCTGTGCCCTGTGCCCTGTGTCCTGTGTCCTGTGTCCTGTGCCCTGTGCCCTGTGCCCTGTGCCCTGTGTCCTGTGTCCTGTGTCCTGTGCACTGTGCCCTGTGTCCTGTGTACTGTGCCCTGTATCCTGTGTCCTGTGCCCTGTGTCCTGTGTCCTGGGCCCTATGCCTTGTATCCTGTGCCCTGTGCCTTGTGTCCTGTGTCCTGTGCACTGTGTCCTGTGTCCTGTGCACTGTGCCCTGTGTCCTGTGTCCTTTGTCCTGTCCTGTACCCTGTGTCCTGTGTCCTGTGTCCTGTTCCCTGTGCCCTCTGTCCTGTGCCCTGTGTGCTGTGTGCTGTGCTCTGTGCCCTGTGCCCTGTGTCCTGTATCCTTTGTCCTGTCCTGTACCCTGTGTCCTGTGTCCTGTGCCCTGTTCCCTGTGCCCTGTGTCCTGTGCCCTGTGTGCTGTGCCCTGTGCCCTGTGACCTGTGTCCTGTGTCCTGTGCCCTGTGCCCTGTGTCCTGTGTCCTGTGCCCTGTGTCCTATGCACTGTGCCCTGTGTCCTGTGTCCTGTCCCCTGCATCCTGTACCCTGCAGCCTGTGTCCTGTGCCCTGTGCCCTGTGTCCTGTGCCCTGTGCCCTGTGTCCTGTGCGCTGTGCCCTGTGTCCTGTGTCCTGTGCCCTGTGCCCTGTTTCCAGTGCCCTGTGACCTATGTCCTGTGACCTGTGCCCTGTGCCCTGTGCCCTGTGCCCTGTGTCCTGTGCACTGTGCCCTGTGTCCTGTGTACTGTGCCCTGTGCCCTGTTTCCTGTGCCCTGTGTCCTGTGTCCTGTGCCCTGTGCCCTGTGCCCTCTGTCCTGTGCCCTGTGTCCTGTGCCCTGTGTCCTGTGCCATGTGCCTTGTGTCCTGTGTCCTGTGCCCTGTGTCCTGTGCCCTGTGTCCTGTGTCCTGTGTCCTGTACCCTGTGTCCTGTCTCCTGTCCCCTGCATCCTGTGACCTGTGTCCTGCGTCCTGTGTCGTGTGTCCTGTGCTCTTTGCCCAGTGTCCTGTCCCCTGCGTCCTGTGCCCTGTGACCTGTGTCCTGCATCCTGTGTCCTGTGCCCTATGCCCTGTGTCCTGTGTCCTGTGCCCTGTGTCCTGTGCCCTGTGCCCTGGGCTCTGTGCCCTGTGTCCTGTGCCCTGTGCTCTGTGCCCTGTGTCCTGTGTTCTGTGCCCTGTGTCCTGTACCCGGTGCCCTGTTTCCTGTGCAATGTGTCCAGTGCCATGTGTCCTGTGCCCTGTGTCCTGTGCCCTGTCTCCTGTGTCCCGTGCCCGTGTCCTGTGCCCTGTGTCCTGTGTCTTGTGTCCTGTGCCCTGTGTCCTGTGTCCTGTGCTCTGTGCCCTGTGTCCTCTGCCCGGTGCCCTGTTTCCTGTGTCATGTGTCCTGTGCCATGTGTCCTGTGCCCTGTGTCCTGTGCCCTGTCTCCTTTGTCCTGTGCCCTGTGTCCTGTGCCCTGTCTCCTTTGTCCTGTGCCCTGTGTCCTGTGCCCTGTGCCCTGTGTCCTGTGCCCTGTGTCCTGTGTCCTGTGTCCTGTGTCCTGTATCCTTTGTCCTGTCCTGTACCCTGTGTCCTGTGTCCTGTGCCCTGATCCCTGTGCCCTGTGTCCTGTGCCCTGTGTGCTGTGCCCTGTGCCCTGTGACCTGTGTCCTGTGCACTGTGCCCTGTGTCCTGTGTCCTGTCCCCTGCATCCTGTACCCTGCAGCCTGTGTCCTGTGCCCTGTGCCCTGTGTCCTGCGTCCTGTGCCCTGTGCCCTGTGCCCTGTGTCCTGTGCGCTGTGCCCTGTGTCCTGCATCCTGTGCCCTGTGCCCTGTTTCCAGTGCCCTGTGATCTATGTCCTGTGACCTGTGCCTTGTGCCCTGTGCCCTGTGTCCTGTGCACTGCGCCCTGTGTCCTATGTACTGTGCCCTGTGCCCTGTTTCCTGTGCCCTGTGTCCTGTGTCCTGTGTGCTGTGTCCTGTGCCCTGTACCTTGTGTCCTGTGTCCTGTGTCCTGTGCCCTGTGCCGTGTGTCCTGTGTCCTGTGCCCTGTGTCCTGTGCCCTGTGTCCTGTATCCTGTGTCCTGTGCCTTGTGTCCTGTGTCCTGTGTCCTGTGCCCTGTGCCCTGTGTCCCATGTCCCGTGTCCTGTGTGCTGTGCCCTGTGTCCTCTGCCCTGTGTCTTGTGCCCTGTGCCCTGTGTCCTGTGTCCTGTGTCCTGGGCTCTGTGCCCTGTCTCCTGTGCCCTGTGCTCTGTGCCCTGTGTCCTGTGCCCTGTTTCCTGTGCCATGTGTCCTGTGCCATGTGTCCTGTGCCCTGTGTCCTGTGCCCTGTCTCCTTTGTCCTGTGCCCTGTGTCCAGTGCCCTGTGTCCTGTGTCCTGTGCCCTGTGTCCTGTGCCCTGTGTCCTGTGCCCTGCGTCCTGTGTCCTGTATCCTTTGTCCTGTCCTGTACCCTGTGTCCTGTGTCCTGTGCCCTGTTCCCTGTGCCTTGTGTCCTGTGCCCTGTGTGCTGTGCCCTGTGCCCTGTGACCTGAGTCCTGTGTCCTGTGCACTGTGCCCTGTGTCCTGTGTCCTGTGCCCGGTGTCCTCTGTCCTGTGCCCTGTGTCCTGTCCCCTGCATCCTGTACCCTGCAGCCTGTGTCCTGTGCCCTGTGCCCTGTGTCCTGCGTCCTGTGCCCTGTGCCCTGTGCCCTGTGTCCTGTGCGCTGTGCCCTGTGTCCTGCGTCCTGTGCCCTGTGCCCTGTTTCCAGTGCCCTGTGATCTATGTCCTGTGACCTGTGCCCTGTGCCCTGTGCCCTGTGTCCTGTGCACTGCGCCCTGTGTCCTGTGTAGTGTGCCCTGTGCCCTGTTTCCTGTGCCCTGTGTCCTGTGTCCTGTGTCCTGTGTCCTGTGCCCTGTGCCCTGTGCCCTGTGCCTTGTGTCCTGTGTCCTGTGCCCTGTGCCGTGTGTCCTGTGTCCTGTGCCCTGTGTCCTGTGCCCTGTGTCCTGTATCCTGTGTCCTGTGCCTTGTGTCCTGTGACCTGTGCCCTGTGCCCTGTGTCCTGTGCCCTGTGTCCTGTGCCCTGTGTCCTGTGCCCTGTGACCTGTGCCCTGTGCCCTGTGTTCTGTGCCCTCTGCCCTGTGTCCTGTGCCCTGTGCCCTGTGTCCTGTGCCCTGTGCTCTGTGTCTTGTGTCCTGTGTCCTGTGTCCTGTGTCCTGTGTCCTGTGCCCTGTGCCCTGTGTCCCGTGTCCTGTGTCCCATGCGCTGTGCCCTGTGTCCTGTGTCCTGTGCTCTGTGTCCTGTGTCCTGTGTCCTGTGCCCTGTGCTCTGTGCCCTGTGTCCTGTGTTCTGTGCCCTGTGTCCTGTACCCGGTGCCCTGTTTCCTGTGCCATGTGTCCAGTGCCATGTGTCCTGTGCCCTGTGTCCTGTGCCCTGTCTCCTGTGTCCTGTGCCCTGTGTCCTGTGCCCTGTGTCCTGTGTCTTGTGTCCTGTGCCCTGTGTCCTGTGTCCTGTGCTCTGTGCCCTGTGTCCTCTGCCCGGTGCCCTGTTTCCTGTGTCATGTGTCCTGTGCCATGTGTCCTGTGCCATGTGTCCTGTGCCCTGTCTCCTTTGTCCTGTGCCCTGTGTCCTGTGCCCTGTCTCCTTTGTCCTGTGCCCTGTGTCCTGTGTCCTGTGCCCTGTGTCCTGTGTCCTGTGCCCTGTGCTTTGTGTCCTGTGCCCTGTGTCCTGTGTCCTGTGTCCTGTGTCCTGTATCCTTTGTCCTGTCTTGTACCCTGTGTCCTGTGTCCTGTTCCCTGTTCCCTGTGCCCTGTGTCCTGTGCCCTGTGCCCTGTGTCCTGTGCCCTGTGTCCTCTGTCCTGTGCCCTGTTTCCTGTGCCCTGTGTCCTGTGTCCTGTGTCCTGTGTCCTGTGCCCTGTGCCCTGTGATCTATGTCCTGTGACCTGTGCCCTGTGCCCTGTGCCCTGTGTCCTGTGCACTGCGCCCTGTGTCCTGTGTACTGTGCCCTGTGCCCTGTTTCCTGTGCCCTGTGTCCTGTGTCCTGTGTCCTGTGCCCTGTGCCATGTGTCCTGTGTCCTGTGCCCTGTGTCCTGTATCCTGTGCCCTGTGTCCTGTATCCTGTGCCTTGTGTCCTGTGTCCTGTGTCCTGTGCCCTGTGCCCTGTGTCCCATGTCCCGTGTCCTGTGTGCTGTGCCCTGTGTCCTGTGCCCTGTGTCCTGTATCCTGTGTCCTGTGCCTTGTGTCCTGTGTCCTGTGTCCTGTGTCCTGTGCCCTGTGCCCTGTGTCCCATGTCCCGTGTCCTGTGTGCTGTGCCCTGTGTCCTCTGCCCTGTGTCCTGTGCCATGTGCCCTGTGTCCTGTGCCCTGTGCCCTGGGCTCTGTGCCCTGTGTCCTGTGCCCTGTGCCCTGTGCTCTGTGTCCTTTGTCCTGTCCTGTTCCCTGTGCCCTGTGTCCTGTGCCCTGTGTCCTGTGTCCTGTGCTCTGTGTCCTGTGTCCTGTGCCCTGTGCCCTCTTTCCTGTGCCCTGTGTCCTGTGTCCTGTGTCCTGTGCCATGTGCCTTGTGTCCTGTGTCCTGTGCCCTGTGTCCTGTGCCCTGTGTCCTGTGTCCTGTGTCCTGTACCCTGTGTCCTGTCTCCTGTCCCCTGCATCCTGTGACCTGTGTCCTGCGTCCTGTGTCGTGTGTCCTGTGCTCTTTGCCCAGTGTCCTGTCCCCTGCGTCCTGTGCCCTGTGACCTGTGTCCTGCGTCCTGTGTCCTGTGCCCTATGCCCTGTGTCCTGTGTCCTGTGCCCTGTGTCCTGTCTCCTATGTCCTGTGCCCTGTGTCCTGTGCCCTGTGTGCTATGCCCTGTGCCCTGTGACCTGTGTCCTGTGTCCTGTGTACTGTGCCCTGTGCCCTGTGCACTGTGTCCTGTCCCCTGCATCCTGTACACTGCGCCCTGTATCCTGTGCCCTGTGCCCTGTGCCCTGTGCCCTGTATAGTGTATCCTGTGCCCTTTGCGCTTTGCCCTGTGTCCTGTGCCATGTGCCCTGTGTCCTGTGCCCTGTGCCCTGTGCCTTGTGCCCTGTGTCCTTTGTCCTGTGCCTTGTGTCCTGTGCCCTGTGCCCTGTGCCTTTGACCTGTGTCCTGTGTCCTGTGCCCTGTGCCCTGTGTCCTATGACCTGTATCCTGTGCCCTGTGCCCTGTGTCCTGTGTCCTGTGCCCTGTGTCCTGTGCCCTATGCCCTGTGTCCTGTGCCCTGTGCCCTGTGCCCTGTGCTCTGTGTCTTGTGTCATGTGCCAAGTGCCCTGTGGCCTGTGCCCCATGCCCTGTGTCCTGTGCCCTTGGCGCTTTGCCCTATGCCCTGTGTCCAGTGCCCTGTGCCCTGTGCTCTGTGCCCTGTGCCCTGTGCCCTGTGTCCTGTGTCCTGTGTCCTGTGCCCTGTGCCCTGTGCCCTGTGTCCTGTGTCCTGTGTCCTGTGCCCTGTGCCCTGTGCCCTGTGCCCTGTGTCCTGTGTCCTGTGTCCTGTGCACTGTGCCCTGTGTCCTGTGTACTGTGCCCTGTATCCTGTGTCCTGTGCCCTGTGTCCTGTGTCCTGGGCCCTATGCCTTGTATCCTGTGCCCTGTGCCTTGTGTCCTGTGTCCTGTGCACTGTGTCCTGTGTCCTGTGCACTGTGCCCTGTGTCCTGTGTCCTTTGTCCTGTCCTGTACCCTGTGTCCTGTGTCCTGTGTCCTGTTCCCTGTGCCCTCTGTCCTGTGCCCTGTGTGCTGTGTGCTGTGCTCTGTGCCCTGTGCCCTGTGTCCTGTATCCTTTGTCCTGTCCTGTACCCTGTGTCCTGTGTCCTGTGCCCTGTTCCCTGTGCCCTGTGTCCTGTGCCCTGTGTGCTGTGCCCTGTGCCCTGTGACCTGTGTCCTGTGTCCTGTGCCCTGTGCCCTGTGTCCTGTGTCCTGTGCCCTGTGTCCTATGCACTGTGCCCTGTGTCCTGTGTCCTGTCCCCTGCATCCTGTACCCTGCAGCCTGTGTCCTGTGCCCTGTGCCCTGTGTCCTGTGCCCTGTGCCCTGTGCCCTGTGTCCTGTGCGCTGTGCCCTGTGTCCTGTGTCCTGTGCCCTGTGCCCTGTTTCCAGTGCCCTGTGACCTATGTCCTGTGACCTGTGCCCTGTGCCCTGTGCCCTGTGCCCTGTGTCCTGTGCACTGTGCCCTGTGTCCTGTGTACTGTGCCCTGTGCCCTGTTTCCTGTGCCCTGTGTCCTGTGTCCTGTGTCCTGTGTCTTGTGCCCTGTGCCCTGTGATCTATGTCCTGTGACCTGTGCCCTGTGCCCTGTGCCCTGTGTCCTGTGCACTGCGCCCTGTGTCCTGTGTACTGTGCCCTGTGCCCTGTTTCCTGTGCCCTGTGTCCTGTGTCCTGTGTCCTGTGCCCTGTGCCATGTGTCCTGTGTCCTGTGCCCTGTGTCCTGTGCCCTGTGTCCTGTATCCTGTGTCCTGTGCCTTGTGTCCTGTGTCCTGTGTCCTGTGCCCTGTGCCCTGTGTCCCATGTCCCGTGTCCTGTGTGCTGTGCCCTGTGTCCTGTGCCCTGTGTCCTGTATCCTGTGTCCTGTGCCTTGTGTCCTGTGTCCTGTGTCCTGTGTCCTGTGCCCTGTGCCCTGTGTCCCATGTCCCGTGTCCTGTGTGCTGTGCCCTGTGTCCTCTGCCCTGTGTCCTGTGCCATGTGCCCTGTGTCCTGTGCCCTGTGCCCTGGGCTCTGTGCCCTGTGTCCTGTGCCCTGTGCCCTGTGCTCTGTGTCCTTTGTCCTGTCCTGTTCCCTGTGCCCTGTGTCCTGTGTCCTGTGCCCTGTGTCCTGTGTCCTGTGCTCTGTGTCCTGTGTCCTGTGCCCTGTGCCCTCTTTCCTGTGCCCTGTGTCCTGTGTCCTGTGTCCTGTGCCATGTGCCTTGTGTCCTGTGTCCTGTGCCCTGTGTCCTGTGCCCTGTGTCCTGTGTCCTGTGTCCTGTACCCTGTGTCCTGTCTCCTGTCCCCTGCATCCTGTGACCTGTGTCCTGCGTCCTGTGTCGTGTGTCCTGTGCTCTTTGCCCAGTGTCCTGTCCCCTGCGTCCTGTGCCCTGTGACCTGTGTCCTGCGTCCTGTGTCCTGTGCCCTATGCCCTGTGTCCTGTGTCCTGTGCCCTGTGTCCTGTCTCCTATGTCCTGTGCCCTGTGTCCTGTGCCCTGTGTGCTATGCCCTGTGCCCTGTGACCTGTGTCCTGTGTCCTGTGTACTGTGCCCTGTGCCCTGTGCACTGTGTCCTGTCCCCTGCATCCTGTACACTGCGCCCTGTATCCTGTGCCCTGTGCCCTGTGCCCTGTGCCCTGTGCCCTGTATAGTGTATCCTGTGCCCTTTGCGCTTTGCCCTGTGTCCTGTGCCATGTGCCCTGTGTCCTGTGCCCTGTGCCCTGTGCCTTGTGCCCTGTGTCCTTTGTCCTGTGCCTTGTGTCCTGTGCCCTGTGCCCTGTGCCTTTGACCTGTGTCCTGTGTCCTGTGCCCTTGCCCTCTGTCCTATGACCTGTATCCTGTGCCCTGTGCCCTGTGTCCTGTGTCCTGTGCCCTGTGTCCTGTGCCCTATGCCCTGTGTCCTGTGCCCTGTGCCCTGTGCCTTTGACCTGTGTCCTGTGTCCTGTGCCATGTGCCCTGTGTCCTGTGCCCTGTGCCCTGGGCTCTGTGCCCTGTGTCCTGTGCCCTGTGCCCTGTGCTCTGTGTCCTTTGTCCTGTCCTGTTCCCTGTGCCCTGTGTCCTGTGTCCTGTGCCCTGTGTCCTGTGTCCTGTGCTCTGTGTCCTGTGTCCTGTGCCCTGTGCCCTCTTTCCTGTGCCCTGTGTCCTGTGTCCTGTGTCCTGTGCCATGTGCCTTGTGTCCTGTGTCCTGTGCCCTGTGTCCTGTGCCCTGTGTCCTGTGTCCTGTGTCCTGTACCCTGTGTCCTGTCTCCTGTCCCCTGCATCCTGTGACCTGTGTCCTGCGTCCTGTGTCGTGTGTCCTGTGCTCTTTGCCCAGTGTCCTGTCCCCTGCGTCCTGTGCCCTGTGACCTGTGTCCTGCGTCCTGTGTCCTGTGCCCTATGCCCTGTGTCCTGTGTCCTGTGCCCTGTGTCCTGTCTCCTATGCCCTGTGCCCTGTGTCCTGTGCCCTGTGTGCTATGCCCTGTGCCCTGTGACCTGTGTCCTGTGTCCTGTGTACTGTGCCCTGTGCCCTGTGCACTGTGTCCTGTCCCCTGCATCCTGTACACTGCGCCCTGTATCCTGTGCCCTGTGCCCTGTGCCCTGTGCCCTGTGCCCTGTATAGTGTATCCTGTGCCCTTTGCGCTTTGCCCTGTGTCCTGTGCCATGTGCCCTGTGTCCTGTGCCCTGTGCCCTGTGCCTTGTGCCCTGTGTCCTTTGTCCTGTGCCTTGTGTCCTGTGCCCTGTGCCCTGTGCCTTTGACCTGTGTCCTGTGTCCTGTGCCCTTGCCCTCTGTCCTATGACCTGTATCCTGTGCCCTGTGCCCTGTGTCCTGTGTCCTGTGCCCTGTGTCCTGTGCCCTATGCCCTGTGTCCTGTGCCCTGTGCCCTGTGCCTTTGACCTGTGTCCTGTGTCCTGTGCCATGTGCCCTGTGTCCTGTGCCCTGTGCCCTGGGCTCTGTGCCCTGTGTCCTGTGCCCTGTGCCCTGTGCTCTGTGTCCTTTGTCCTGTCCTGTTCCCTGTGCCCTGTGTCCTGTGTCCTGTGCCCTGTGTCCTGTGTCCTGTGCTCTGTGTCCTGTGTCCTGTGCCCTGTGCCCTCTTTCCTGTGCCCTGTGTCCTGTGTCCTGTGTCCTGTGCCATGTGCCTTGTGTCCTGTGTCCTGTGCCCTGTGTCCTGTGCCCTGTGTCCTGTGTCCTGTGTCCTGTACCCTGTGTCCTGTCTCCTGTCCCCTGCATCCTGTGACCTGTGTCCTGCGTCCTGTGTCGTGTGTCCTGTGCTCTTTGCCCAGTGTCCTGTCCCCTGCGTCCTGTGCCCTGTGACCTGTGTCCTGCGTCCTGTGTCCTGTGCCCTATGCCCTGTGTCCTGTGTCCTGTGCCCTGTGTCCTGTCTCCTATGCCCTGTGCCCTGTGTCCTGTGCCCTGTGTGCTATGCCCTGTGCCCTGTGACCTGTGTCCTGTGTCCTGTGTACTGTGCCCTGTGCCCTGTGCACTGTGTCCTGTCCCCTGCATCCTGTACACTGGGCCCTGTATCCTGTGCCCTGTGCCCTGTGCCCTGTGCCCTGTATAGTGTATCCTGTGCCCTTTGCTCTTTGCCCTGTGTCCTGTGCCATGTGCCCTGTGTCCTGTGCCCTGTGCCCTGTGCCTTGTGCCCTGTGTCCTTTGTCCTGTGCCTTGTGTCCTGTGCCCTGTGCCCTGTGCCTTTGACCTGTGTCCTGTGTCCTGTGCCCTGTGCCCTGTGTCCTATGACCTGTATCCTGTGCCCTGTGCCCTGTGTCCTGTGTCCTGTGCCCTGTGTCCTGTGCCCTATGCCCTGTGTCCTGTGCCCTGTGCCCTGTGCCCTGTGCTCTGTGTCTTGTGTCATGTGCCAAGTGCCCTGTGGCCTGTGCCCCATGCCCTGTGTCCTGAGCCCTTGGCGCTTTGCCCTATGCCCTGTGTCCAGTGCCCTGTGCCCTGTGCCCTGTGCCCTGTGTCCTGTGCCCTGTGCCCTGTGTCCTGTGTCCTGTGTCCTGTGCCCTGTGCCCTGTGCCCTGTGTCCTGTGTCCTGTGCCCTGTGCCCTGTGCCCTGTGTCCTGTGTCCTGTGTCCTGTGCACTGTGCCCTGTGTCCTGTGTACTGTGCCCTGTATCCTGTGCCCTGTGCCCTGAGCCCTGTGCCCTGTGTCCTGTGCACTGTGCCCTGTGTCCTGTGTACTGTGCCCTGTGCCCTGTTTCCTGTGCCCTGTGTCCTGTGTCCTGTGCCCTGTGCCCTGTGCCTTGTGTCCTGTGTCCTGTGTCCTGTGTCCTGTGTCCTGTGTCCTGTATCCTTTGTCCTGTCTTGTACCCTGTGTCCTGTGTCCTGTTCCCTGTTCCCTGTGCCCTGTGTCCTGTGTCCTGTGCCCTGTGTCCTGTGCCCTGTGTCCTCTGTCCTGTGCCCTGTTTCCTGTGCCCTGTGTCCTGTGTCCTGTGTCCTGTGTCTTGTGCCCTGTGCCCTGTGATCTATGTCCTGTGACCTGTGCCCTGTGCTCTGTGCCCTGTGTCCTGTGCACTGCGCCCTGTGTCCTGTGTACTGTGCCCTGTGCCCTGTTTCCTGTGCCCTGTGTCCTGTGTCCTGTGTCCTGTGCCCTGTGCCATGTGTCCTGTGTCCTGTGCCCTGTGTCCTGTGCCCTGTGTCCTGTATCCTGTGTCCTGTGCCTTGTGTCCTGTGTCCTGTGTCCTGTGCCCTGTGCCCTGTGTCCCATGTCCCGTGTCCTGTGTGCTGTGCCCTGTGTCCTGTGCCCTGTGTCCTGTATCCTGTGTCCTGTGCCTTGTGTCCTGTGTCCTGTGTCCTGTGTCCTGTGCCCTGTGCCCTGTGTCCCATGTCCCGTGTCCTGTGTGCTGTGCCCTGTGTCCTCTGCCCTGTGTCCTGTGCCATGTGCCCTGTGTCCTGTGCCCTGTGCCCTGGGCTCTGTGCCCTGTGTCCTGTGCCCTGTGCCCTGTGCTCTGTGTCCTTTGTCCTGTCCTGTTCCCTGTGCCCTGTGTCCTGTGTCCTGTGCCCTGTGTCCTGTGTCCTGTGCTCTGTGTCCTGTGTCCTGTGCCCTGTGCCCTCTTTCCTGTGCCCTGTGTCCTGTGTCCTGTGTCCTGTGCCATGTGCCTTGTGTCCTGTGTCCTGTGCCCTGTGTCCTGTGCCCTGTGTCCTGTGTCCTGTGTCCTGTACCCTGTGTCCTGTCTCCTGTCCCCTGCATCCTGTGACCTGTGTCCTGCGTCCTGTGTCGTGTGTCCTGTGCTCTTTGCCCAGTGTCCTGTCCCCTGCGTCCTGTGCCCTGTGACCTGTGTCCTGCGTCCTGTGTCCTGTGCCCTATGCCCTGTGTCCTGTGTCCTGTGCCCTGTGTCCTGTCTCCTATATCCTGTGCCCTGTGTCCTGTGCCCTGTGTGCTATGCCCTGTGCCCTGTGACCTGTGTCCTGTGTCCTGTGTACTGTGCCCTGTGCCCTGTGCACTGTGTCCTGTCCCCTGCATCCTGTACACTGCGCCCTGTATCCTGTGCCCTGTGCCCTGTGCCCTGTGCCCTGTGCCCTGTATAGTGTATCCTGTGCCCTTTGCGCTTTGCCCTGTGTCCTGTGCCATGTGCCCTGTGTCCTGTGCCCTGTGCCCTGTGCCTTGTGCCCTGTGTCCTTTGTCCTGTGCCTTGTGTCCTGTGCCCTGTGCCCTGTGCCTTTGACCTGTGTCCTGTGTCCTGTGCCCTGTGCCCTGTGTCCTATGACCTGTATCCTGTGCCCTGTGCCCTGTGTCCTGTGTCCTGTGCCCTGTGTCCTGTGCCCTATGCCCTGTGTCCTGTGCCCTGTGCCCTGTGCCCTGTGCTCTGTGTCTTGTGTCATGTGCCAAGTGCCCTGTGGCCTGTGCCCCATGCCCTGTGTCCTGTGCCCTTGGCGCTTTGCCCTATGCCCTGTGTCCAGTGCCCTGTGCCCTGTGCCCTGTGCCCTGTGTCCTGTGCCCTGTGCCCTGTGTCCTGTGTCCTGTGTCCTGTGCCCTGTGCCCTGTGCCCTGTGTCCTGTGTCCTGTGTCCTGTGCCCTGTGCCCTGTGCCCTGTGCCCTGTGTCCTGTGTCCTGTGTCCTGTGCACTGTGCCCTGTGTCCTGTGTACTGTGCCCTGTATCCTGTGTCCTGTGCCCTGTGTCCTGTGTCCTGGGCCCTATGCCTTGTATCCTGTGCCCTGTGCCTTGTGTCCTGTGTCCTGTGCACTGTGTCCTGTGTCCTGTGCACTGTGCCCTGTGTCCTGTGTCCTTTGTCCTGTCCTGTACCCTGTGTCCTGTGTCCTGTGTCCTGTTCCCTGTGCCCTCTGTCCTGTGCCCTGTGTGCTGTGTGCTGTGCTCTGTGCCCTGTGCCCTGTGTCCTGTATCCTTTGTCCTGTCCTGTACCCTGTGTCCTGTGTCCTGTGCCCTGTTCCCTGTGCCCTGTGTCCTGTGCCCTGTGTGCTGTGCCCTGTGCCCTGTGACCTGTGTCCTGTGTCCTGTGCCCTGTGCCCTGTGTCCTGTGTCCTGTGCCCTGTGTCCTATGCACTGTGCCCTGTGTCCTGTGTCCTGTCCCCTGCATCCTGTACCCTGCAGCCTGTGTCCTGTGCCCTGTGCCCTGTGTCCTGTGCCCTGTGCCCTGTGTCCTGTGCGCTGTGCCCTGTGTCCTGTGTCCTGTGCCCTGTGCCCTGTTTCCAGTGCCCTGTGACCTATGTCCTGTGACCTGTGCCCTGTGCCCTGTGCCCTGTGCCCTGTGTCCTGTGCACTGTGCCCTGTGTCCTGTGTACTGTGCCCTGTGCCCTGTTTCCTGTGCCCTGTGTCCTGTGTCCTGTGCCCTGTGCCCTGTGCCTTGTGTCCTGTGTCCTGTGTCCTGTGCCCTGTGCCGTGTGTCCTGTGTCCTGTGCCCTGTGTCCTGTGCCCTGTGTCCTGTGTCCTGTGTCCTGTGCCTTGTGTCCTGTGTCCTGTGCCCTGTGCCCTGTGTCCTGTGCCCTGTGTCCTGTGTCCTGTGTCCTGTGCCCTGTGCCTTGTGTCCTGTGTCCTGTGCCTTGTGTCCTGTGCCATGTGTCCTGTGTCCTGTGTCCTGTGCCCTGTGCCCTGTGTCCTGTCTCCTGTCCCCTGCGTCCTGTGTCCTGTGACCTGTGACCTGCGTCCTGTGTCGTGTGTCGTGTGCTCTTTGCCCAGTGTCCTGTCCCCTGCGTCCTGTGCCCTGTGACCTGTGTCCTGCGTCCTGTGCCCTGTGCCCTATGCCCTGTGTCCTGTGTCCTGTGCCCTGTGTCCTGTGTCCTGTGTCCTGTGCCCTGTGAGCTGTGCCCTGTGCCCTGTGACCTGTGTCCTGTGTCCTGTGTACTGTGCCCTGTGCACTGTGCACTGTGTTCTATCCCCTGCATCCTGTACACTGCGCCCTGTGTTCTGTGCCCTGTGCCCTGTGACCTGTGTCCTGTGTCCTGTGTACTGTGCCCTGTGCCCTGTGCACTGTGTTCTATCCCCTGCATCCTGTACACTGCGCCCTGTGTCCTGTGCCCTGTGCCATGTGTCCTGTGCCCTGTGCGCTGTGTCCTGTGCCCTGTGTCCTGTGTCCTGTGTCCTGTGCCCTGTCTCCTGTGTCCTGTGCCCTGTGAGCTGTGCCCTGTGCCCTGTGACCTGTGTCCTGTGTCCTGTGTACTGTGCCCTGTGCCCTGTGCACTGTGTTCTATCCCCTGCATCCTGTACACTGCGCCCTGTGTCCTGTGCCCTGTGCCATGTGTCCTGTGCCCTGCACCCTGTACACTGCGCCCTGTGTCCTGTGCCCTGTGCCATGTGTCCTGTGCCCTGTGTCCCGTGCCCTGTGCCCTGTGTCCTGTGTCCTGTCTCCTGTGTCACGTGTACTGTGTCCTGTGTCCTGTGCCCTGTGTCCTGTGTCCTGTGCCCTGTGTCCTGAGTCCTGTCCCCTGCATCCTGTACCCTGCACCCTGTCTCCTGTGCCCTGTGCCCTGTGTCCTGTGCCCTGTGCCCTGTGCAGTGTGTCCTGCGCCCTTTGCCCTGTGCCCTGTGTCCTGTGTCCTGTGCCCTGTGTCCTGTGTCCTGTGCTCTGTGTCCTGTGTCCTGTGCCCTGTGCCCTCTGTCCTGTGCCCTGTGTCCTGTGCCCTGTGTCCTGTGCCATGTGCCTTGTGTCCTGTGTCCTGTGCCCTGTGTCCTGTGCCCTGTGTCCTGTACCATGTGCCCCGTGTCCTGTGCCCTGTGCCCTGTGCCCTGTGTCCTGTGCCCTGTGCCCTGTGTCCTGTGTCCTGTGTCCTGTGCCCTGTGCCCTGTGTCCTGTGTCCTGTGTCCTGTGCCCTGTGCCCTGTGCCCTGTGTCCTGTGTCCTGTGTCCTGTGTCCTGTGCACTGTGCCCTGTGTCCTGTGCCCTGTGTCCTGTGCCCTGTGTCCAGTGTCATGTGCCCTGTGTCCTGTGCCCTGTGACCTGTGCCCTGTGCTCTGTGCCCTGTGTTCTGTGCCCTCTGCCCTGTGTCCTGTGCCCTGTGCCCTGTGTCTTGTGTCCTGTGTCCTGTGTCCTGTGTCCTGTGCCCTGTGCCCTGTGTCCCGTGTCCTGTGTCCCATGCGCTGTGCCCTGTGTCCTGTGTCCTGTGCTCTGTGTCCTGTGTCCTGTGTCCTGTGTCCCATGCGCTGTGCCCTGTGTCCTGTGTCCTGTGCTCTGTGTCCTGTGTTCTGTGTCCTGTGCCCTGTGCCCTGTGTCCTGTGCCCTGTGTCCTGTATCCTGTGTCCTGTGCCTTGTGTCCTGTGTCCTGTGTCCTGTGCCCTGTGCCCTGTGTCCCATGTCCCGTGTCCTGTGTGCTGTGCCCTGTGTCCTGTGCCCTGTGTCCTGTATCCTGTGTCCTGTGCCTTGTGTCCTGTGTCCTGTGTCCTGTGCCCTGTGCCCTGTGTCCCATGTCCCGTGTCCTGTGTGCTGTGCCCTGTGTCCTCTGCCCTGTGTCCTGTGCCATGTGCCCTGTGTCCTGTGCCCTGTGCCCTGGGCTCTGTGCCCTGTGTCCTGTGCCCTGTGCCCTGTGCTCTGTGTCCTTTGTCCTGTCCTGTTCCCTGTGCCCTGTGTCCTGTGTCCTGTGCCCTGTGTCCTGTGTCCTGTGCTCTGTGTCCTGTGTCCTGTGCCCTGTGTCCTGTCTCCTATGTCCTGTGCCCTGTGTCCTGTGCCCTGTGTGCTATGCCCTGTGCCCTGTGACCTGTGTCCTGTGTCCTGTGTACTGTGCCCTGTGCCCTGTGCACTGTGTCCTGTCCCCTGCATCCTGTACACTGCGCCCTGTATCCTGTGCCCTGTGCCCTGTGCCCTGTGCCCTGTATAGTGTATCCTGTGCCCTTTGCGCTTTGCCCTGTGTCCTGTGCCATGTGCCCTGTGTCCTGTGCCCTGTGCCCTGTGCCTTGTGCCCTGTGTCCTTTGTCCTGTGCCTTGTGTCCTGTGCCCTGTGCCCTGTGCCTTTGACCTGTGTCCTGTGTCCTGTGCCCTGTGCCCTGTGTCCTATGACCTGTGCCCTGTGCCCTGTGCCCTGTGTCCTGTGTCCTGTGCCCTGTGTCCTGTGCCCTATGCCCTGTGTCCTGTGCCCTGTGCCCTGTGCTCTGTGTCTTGTGTCATGTGCCAAGTGCCCTGTGGCCTGTGCCCCATGCCCTGTGTCCTGTGCCCTTGGCGCTTTGCCCTATGCCCTGTGTCCAGTGCCCTGTGCCCTGTGCCCTGTGCCCTGTGTCCTGTGCCCTGTGCCCTGTGTCCTGTGTCCTGTGTCCTGTGCCCTGTGCCCTGTGCCCTGTGTCCTGTGTCCTGTGTCCTGTGCCCTGTGCCCTGTGCCCTGTGCCCTGTGTCCTGTGTCCTGTGTCCTGTGCACTGTGCCCTGTGTCCTGTGCCCTGTGTCCTGTGTCCTGTGCCCTGTGTCCAGTGTCATGTGCCCTGTGTCCTGTGCCCTGTGACCTGTGCCCTGTGCTCTGTGCCCTGTGTTCTGTGCCCTCTGCCCTGTGTCCTGTGCCCTGTGCCCTGTGTTCTGTGCCCTGTGTCCTGTACCCGGTGCCCTGTTTCCTGTGCCATGTGTCCAGTGCCATGTGTCCTGTGCCCTGTGTCCTGTGCCCTGTGCCCTGTGTCCTGTGTCCTGTGCCCTGTGTCCTGAGTCCTGTCCCCTGCATCCTGTACCCTGCACCCTGTCTCCTGTGCCCTGTGCCCTGTGTCCTGTGCCCTGTGCAGTGTGTCCTGCGCCCTTTGCCCTGTGCCCTGTGTCCTGTGTCCTGTGCCCTGTGTCCTGTGTCCTGTGCTCTGTGTCCTGTGTCCTGTGCCCTGTGCCCTCTGTCCTGTGCCCTGTGTCCTGTGCCCTGTGTCCTGTGCCATGTGCCTTGTGTCCTGTGTCCTGTGCCCTGTGTCCTGTGCCCTGTGTCCTGTACCATGTGCCCTGTGTCCTGTGCCCTGTGCCCTGTGCCTTGTGCCCTGTGTCCTTTGTCCTGTGCCTTGTGTCCTGTGCCATGTGCCCTGTGCCTTTGACCTGTGTCCTGTGTCCTGTGCCCTGTGCCCTGTGTCCTGTGCCCTGTGCCCTGGGCTCTGTGCCCTGTGTCCTGTGCCCTGTGCTCTGTGCCCTGTGTCCTGTGTTCTGTGCCCTGTGTCCTGTACCCGGTGCCCTGTGTCCTGTGCCATGTGTCCAGTGCCATGTGTCCTGTGCCCTGTGTCCTGTGCCCTGTCTCCTGTGTCCCGTGCCCTGTGTCCTGTGCCCTGTGTCCTGTGTCTTGTGTCCTGTGCCCTGTGTCCTGTGTCCTGTGCTCTGTGCCCTGTGTCCTCTGCCCGGTGCCCTGTTTCCTGTATCATGTGTCCTGTGCCATGTGTCCTGTGCCCTGTGTCCTGTGCCCTGTCTCCTTTGTCCTGTGCCCTGTGTCCTGTGCCCTGTGCCCTGTGTCCTGTGCCCTGTGTCCTGTGTCCTGTGTCCTGTGTCCTGTATCCTTTGTCCTGTCCTGTACCCTGTGTCCTGTGTCCTGTGCCCTGATCCCTGTGCCCTGTGTCCTGTGCCCTGTGTGCTGTGCCCTGTGCCCTGTGACCTGTGTCCTGTGTCCTGTGCACTGTGTCCTGTGCTCTGTGTCCTGTGCCCTGTGTCCTGTGTCCTGTGCTCTGTGACCTGTGCCCTGTGTCCTGTGTCCTGTGTCCTGTGTCCTGTGCTCTGTGACCTGTGCCCTGTGCCCTGTGTCCTGTGCCCTGTGCCCTGTGTCCTGTGTCCTGGGCCCTATGCCTTGTATCCTGTGCCCTGTGCCTTGTGTCCTGTGTCCTGTGCACTGTGTCCTGTGTCCTGTGCACTGTGCCCTGTGTCCTGTGTCCTTTGTCCTGTCCTGTACCCTGTGTCCTGTGTCCTGTGTCCTGTTCCCTGTGCCCTCTGTCCTGTGCCCTGTGTGCTGTGTGCTGTGCTCTGTGCCCTGTGCCCTGTGTCCTGTATCCTTTGTCCTGTCCTGTACCCTGTGTCCTGTGTCCTGTGCCCTGATCCCTGTGCCCTGTGTCCTGTGCCCTGTGTGCTGTGCCCTGTGCCCTGTGACCTGTGTCCTGTGCACTGTGCCCTGTGTCCTGTGTCCTGTCCCCTGCATCCTGTACCCTGCAGCCTGTGTCCTGTGCCCTGTGCCCTGTGTCCTGCGTCCTGTGCCCTGTGCCCTGTGCCCTGTGTCCTGTGCGCTGTGCCCTGTGTCCTGCATCCTGTGCCCTGTGCCCTGTTTCCAGTGCCCTGTGATCTATGTCCTGTGACCTGTGCCTTGTGCCCTGTGCCCTGTGTCCTGTGCACTGCGCCCTGTGTCCTATGTACTGTGCCCTGTGCCCTGTTTCCTGTGCCCTGTGTCCTGTGTCCTGTGTGCTGTGCCCTGTGCCCTGTACCTTGTGTCCTGTGTCCTGTGTCCTGTGCCCTGTGCCGTGTGTCCTGTGTCCTGTGCCCTGTGTCCTGTGCCCTGTGTCCTGTATCCTGTGTCCTGTGCCTTGTGTCCTGTGTCCTGTGTCCTGTGCCCTGTGCCCTGTGTCCCATGTCCCGTGTCCTGTGTGCTGTGCCCTGTGTCCTCTGCCCTGTGTCTTGTGCCCTGTGCCCTGTGTCCTGTGTCCTGTGTCCTGGGCTCTGTGCCCTGTCTCCTGTGCCCTGTGCTCTGTGCCCTGTGTCCTGTGCCCTGTTTCCTGTGCCATGTGTCCTGTGCCATGTGTCCTGTGCCCTGTGTCCTGTGCCCTGTCTCCTTTGTCCTGTGCCCTGTGTCCAGTGCCCTGTGTCCTGTGTCCTGTGCCCTGTGTCCTGTGCCCTGTGTCCTGTGCCCTGCGTCCTGTGTCCTGTATCCTTTGTCCTGTCCTGTACCCTGTGTCCTGTGTCCTGTGCCCTGTTCCCTGTGCCTTGTGTCCTGTGCCCTGTGTGCTGTGCCCTGTGCCCTGTGACCTGAGTCCTGTGTCCTGTGCACTGTGCCCTGTGTCCTGTGTCCTGTGCCCGGTGTCCTCTGTCCTGTGCCCTGTGTCCTGTCCCCTGCATCCTGTACCCTGCAGCCTGTGTCCTGTGCCCTGTGCCCTGTGTCCTGCGTCCTGTGCCCTGTGCCCTGTGCCCTGTGTCCTGTGCGCTGTGCCCTGTGTCCTGCGTCCTGTGCCCTGTGCCCTGTTTCCAGTGCCCTGTGATCTATGTCCTGTGACCTGTGCCCTGTGCCCTGTGCCCTGTGTCCTGTGCACTGCGCCCTGTGTCCTGTGTAGTGTGCCCTGTGCCCTGTTTCCTGTGCCCTGTGTCCTGTGTCCTGTGTCCTGTGTCCTGTGCCCTGTGCCCTGTGCCCTGTGCCTTGTGTCCTGTGTCCTGTGCCCTGTGCCGTGTGTCCTGTGTCCTGTGCCCTGTGTCCTGTGCCCTGTGTCCTGTATCCTGTGTCCTGTGCCTTGTGTCCTGTGACCTGTGCCCTGTGCCCTGTGTCCTGTGCCCTGTGTCCTGTGCCCTGTGTCCTGTGCCCTGTGACCTGTGCCCTGTGCCCTGTGTTCTGTGCCCTCTGCCCTGTGTCCTGTGCCCTGTGCCCTGTGTCCTGTGCCCTGTGCTCTGTGTCTTGTGTCCTGTGTCCTGTGTCCTGTGTCCTGTGTCCTGTGCCCTGTGCCCTGTGTCCCGTGTCCTGTGTCCCATGCGCTGTGCCCTGTGTCCTGTGTCCTGTGCTCTGTGTCCTGTGTCCTGTGTCCTGTGCCCTGTGCTCTGTGCCCTGTGTCCTGTGTTCTGTGCCCTGTGTCCTGTACCCGGTGCCCTGTTTCCTGTGCCATGTGTCCAGTGCCATGTGTCCTGTGCCCTGTGTCCTGTGCCCTGTCTCCTGTGTCCTGTGCCCTGTGTCCTGTGCCCTGTGTCCTGTGTCTTGTGTCCTGTGCCCTGTGTCCTGTGTCCTGTGCTCTGTGCCCTGTGTCCTCTGCCCGGTGCCCTGTTTCCTGTGTCATGTGTCCTGTGCCATGTGTCCTGTGCCATGTGTCCTGTGCCCTGTCTCCTTTGTCCTGTGCCCTGTGTCCTGTGCCCTGTCTCCTTTGTCCTGTGCCCTGTGTCCTGTGTCCTGTGCCCTGTGTCCTGTGTCCTGTGCCCTGTGCTTTGTGTCCTGTGCCCTGTGTCCTGTGTCCTGTGTCCTGTGTCCTGTATCCTTTGTCCTGTCTTGTACCCTGTGTCCTGTGTCCTGTTCCCTGTTCCCTGTGCCCTGTGTCCTGTGCCCTGTGCCCTGTGTCCTGTGCCCTGTGTCCTCTGTCCTGTGCCCTGTTTCCTGTGCCCTGTGTCCTGTGTCCTGTGTCCTGTGTCCTGTGCCCTGTGCCCTGTGATCTATGTCCTGTGACCTGTGCCCTGTGCCCTGTGCCCTGTGTCCTGTGCACTGCGCCCTGTGTCCTGTGTACTGTGCCCTGTGCCCTGTTTCCTGTGCCCTGTGTCCTGTGTCCTGTGTCCTGTGCCCTGTGCCATGTGTCCTGTGTCCTGTGCCCTGTGTCCTGTATCCTGTGCCCTGTGTCCTGTATCCTGTGTCCTGTGCCTTGTGTCCTGTGTCCTGTGTCCTGTGCCCTGTGCCCTGTGTCCCATGTCCCGTGTCCTGTGTGCTGTGCCCTGTGTCCTGTGCCCTGTGTCCTGTATCCTGTGTCCTGTGCCTTGTGTCCTGTGTCCTGTGTCCTGTGTCCTGTGCCCTGTGCCCTGTGTCCCATGTCCCGTGTCCTGTGTGCTGTGCCCTGTGTCCTCTGCCCTGTGTCCTGTGCCATGTGCCCTGTGTCCTGTGCCCTGTGCCCTGGGCTCTGTGCCCTGTGTCCTGTGCCCTGTGCCCTGTGCTCTGTGTCCTTTGTCCTGTCCTGTTCCCTGTGCCCTGTGTCCTGTGCCCTGTGTCCTGTGTCCTGTGCTCTGTGTCCTGTGTCCTGTGCCCTGTGCCCTCTTTCCTGTGCCCTGTGTCCTGTGTCCTGTGTCCTGTGCCATGTGCCTTGTGTCCTGTGTCCTGTGCCCTGTGTCCTGTGCCCTGTGTCCTGTGTCCTGTGTCCTGTACCCTGTGTCCTGTCTCCTGTCCCCTGCATCCTGTGACCTGTGTCCTGCGTCCTGTGTCGTGTGTCCTGTGCTCTTTGCCCAGTGTCCTGTCCCCTGCGTCCTGTGCCCTGTGACCTGTGTCCTGCGTCCTGTGTCCTGTGCCCTATGCCCTGTGTCCTGTGTCCTGTGCCCTGTGTCCTGTCTCCTATGTCCTGTGCCCTGTGTCCTGTGCCCTGTGTGCTATGCCCTGTGCCCTGTGACCTGTGTCCTGTGTCCTGTGTACTGTGCCCTGTGCCCTGTGCACTGTGTCCTGTCCCCTGCATCCTGTACACTGCGCCCTGTATCCTGTGCCCTGTGCCCTGTGCCCTGTGCCCTGTATAGTGTATCCTGTGCCCTTTGCGCTTTGCCCTGTGTCCTGTGCCATGTGCCCTGTGTCCTGTGCCCTGTGCCCTGTGCCTTGTGCCCTGTGTCCTTTGTCCTGTGCCTTGTGTCCTGTGCCCTGTGCCCTGTGCCTTTGACCTGTGTCCTGTGTCCTGTGCCCTGTGCCCTGTGTCCTATGACCTGTATCCTGTGCCCTGTGCCCTGTGTCCTGTGTCCTGTGCCCTGTGTCCTGTGCCCTATGCCCTGTGTCCTGTGCCCTGTGCCCTGTGCCCTGTGCTCTGTGTCTTGTGTCATGTGCCAAGTGCCCTGTGGCCTGTGCCCCATGCCCTGTGTCCTGTGCCCTTGGCGCTTTGCCCTATGCCCTGTGTCCAGTGCCCTGTGCCCTGTGCTCTGTGCCCTGTGCCCTGTGCCCTGTGTCCTGTGTCCTGTGTCCTGTGCCCTGTGCCCTGTGCCCTGTGTCCTGTGTCCTGTGTCCTGTGCCCTGTGCCCTGTGCCCTGTGCCCTGTGTCCTGTGTCCTGTGTCCTGTGCACTGTGCCCTGTGTCCTGTGTACTGTGCCCTGTATCCTGTGTCCTGTGCCCTGTGTCCTGTGTCCTGGGCCCTATGCCTTGTATCCTGTGCCCTGTGCCTTGTGTCCTGTGTCCTGTGCACTGTGTCCTGTGTCCTGTGCACTGTGCCCTGTGTCCTGTGTCCTTTGTCCTGTCCTGTACCCTGTGTCCTGTGTCCTGTGTCCTGTTCCCTGTGCCCTCTGTCCTGTGCCCTGTGTGCTGTGTGCTGTGCTCTGTGCCCTGTGCCCTGTGTCCTGTATCCTTTGTCCTGTCCTGTACCCTGTGTCCTGTGTCCTGTGCCCTGTTCCCTGTGCCCTGTGTCCTGTGCCCTGTGTGCTGTGCCCTGTGCCCTGTGACCTGTGTCCTGTGTCCTGTGCCCTGTGCCCTGTGTCCTGTGTCCTGTGCCCTGTGTCCTATGCACTGTGCCCTGTGTCCTGTGTCCTGTCCCCTGCATCCTGTACCCTGCAGCCTGTGTCCTGTGCCCTGTGCCCTGTGTCCTGTGCCCTGTGCCCTGTGCCCTGTGTCCTGTGCGCTGTGCCCTGTGTCCTGTGTCCTGTGCCCTGTGCCCTGTTTCCAGTGCCCTGTGACCTATGTCCTGTGACCTGTGCCCTGTGCCCTGTGCCCTGTGCCCTGTGTCCTGTGCACTGTGCCCTGTGTCCTGTGTACTGTGCCCTGTGCCCTGTTTCCTGTGCCCTGTGTCCTGTGTCCTGTGTCCTGTGTCTTGTGCCCTGTGCCCTGTGATCTATGTCCTGTGACCTGTGCCCTGTGCCCTGTGCCCTGTGTCCTGTGCACTGCGCCCTGTGTCCTGTGTACTGTGCCCTGTGCCCTGTTTCCTGTGCCCTGTGTCCTGTGTCCTGTGTCCTGTGCCCTGTGCCATGTGTCCTGTGTCCTGTGCCCTGTGTCCTGTGCCCTGTGTCCTGTATCCTGTGTCCTGTGCCTTGTGTCCTGTGTCCTGTGTCCTGTGCCCTGTGCCCTGTGTCCCATGTCCCGTGTCCTGTGTGCTGTGCCCTGTGTCCTGTGCCCTGTGTCCTGTATCCTGTGTCCTGTGCCTTGTGTCCTGTGTCCTGTGTCCTGTGTCCTGTGCCCTGTGCCCTGTGTCCCATGTCCCGTGTCCTGTGTGCTGTGCCCTGTGTCCTCTGCCCTGTGTCCTGTGCCATGTGCCCTGTGTCCTGTGCCCTGTGCCCTGGGCTCTGTGCCCTGTGTCCTGTGCCCTGTGCCCTGTGCTCTGTGTCCTTTGTCCTGTCCTGTTCCCTGTGCCCTGTGTCCTGTGTCCTGTGCCCTGTGTCCTGTGTCCTGTGCTCTGTGTCCTGTGTCCTGTGCCCTGTGCCCTCTTTCCTGTGCCCTGTGTCCTGTGTCCTGTGTCCTGTGCCATGTGCCTTGTGTCCTGTGTCCTGTGCCCTGTGTCCTGTGCCCTGTGTCCTGTGTCCTGTGTCCTGTACCCTGTGTCCTGTCTCCTGTCCCCTGCATCCTGTGACCTGTGTCCTGCGTCCTGTGTCGTGTGTCCTGTGCTCTTTGCCCAGTGTCCTGTCCCCTGCGTCCTGTGCCCTGTGACCTGTGTCCTGCGTCCTGTGTCCTGTGCCCTATGCCCTGTGTCCTGTGTCCTGTGCCCTGTGTCCTGTCTCCTATGTCCTGTGCCCTGTGTCCTGTGCCCTGTGTGCTATGCCCTGTGCCCTGTGACCTGTGTCCTGTGTCCTGTGTACTGTGCCCTGTGCCCTGTGCACTGTGTCCTGTCCCCTGCATCCTGTACACTGCGCCCTGTATCCTGTGCCCTGTGCCCTGTGCCCTGTGCCCTGTGCCCTGTATAGTGTATCCTGTGCCCTTTGCGCTTTGCCCTGTGTCCTGTGCCATGTGCCCTGTGTCCTGTGCCCTGTGCCCTGTGCCTTGTGCCCTGTGTCCTTTGTCCTGTGCCTTGTGTCCTGTGCCCTGTGCCCTGTGCCTTTGACCTGTGTCCTGTGTCCTGTGCCCTTGCCCTCTGTCCTATGACCTGTATCCTGTGCCCTGTGCCCTGTGTCCTGTGTCCTGTGCCCTGTGTCCTGTGCCCTATGCCCTGTGTCCTGTGCCCTGTGCCCTGTGCCTTTGACCTGTGTCCTGTGTCCTGTGCCATGTGCCCTGTGTCCTGTGCCCTGTGCCCTGGGCTCTGTGCCCTGTGTCCTGTGCCCTGTGCCCTGTGCTCTGTGTCCTTTGTCCTGTCCTGTTCCCTGTGCCCTGTGTCCTGTGTCCTGTGCCCTGTGCCCTGTGTCCTGTGTCCTGTGTCCTGTGCCCTGTGCCCTGTGTCCTGTGCCCTGTGCCCTGTGCCCTGTGTCCTGTGCGCTGTGCCCTGTGTCCTGTGTCCTGTGCCCTGTGCCCTGTTTCCAGTGCCCTGTGACCTATGTCCTGTGACCTGTGCCCTGTGCCCTGTGCCCTGTGCCCTGTGTCCTGTGCACTGTGCCCTGTGTCCTGTGTACTGTGCCCTGTGCCCTGTTTCCTGTGCCCTGTGTCCTGTGTCCTGTGTCCTGTGTCTTGTGCCCTGTGCCCTGTGATCTATGTCCTGTGACCTGTGCCCTGTGCCCTGTGCCCTGTGTCCTGTGCACTGCGCCCTGTGTCCTGTGTACTGTGCCCTGTGCCCTGTTTCCTGTGCCCTGTGTCCTGTGTCCTGTGTCCTGTGCCCTGTGCCATGTGTCCTGTGTCCTGTGCCCTGTGTCCTGTGCCCTGTGTCCTGTATCCTGTGTCCTGTGCCTTGTGTCCTGTGTCCTGTGTCCTGTGCCCTGTGCCCTGTGTCCCATGTCCCGTGTCCTGTGTGCTGTGCCCTGTGTCCTGTGCCCTGTGTCCTGTATCCTGTGTCCTGTGCCTTGTGTCCTGTGTCCTGTGTCCTGTGTCCTGTGCCCTGTGCCCTGTGTCCCATGTCCCGTGTCCTGTGTGCTGTGCCCTGTGTCCTCTGCCCTGTGTCCTGTGCCATGTGCCCTGTGTCCTGTGCCCTGTGCCCTGGGCTCTGTGCCCTGTGTCCTGTGCCCTGTGCCCTGTGCTCTGTGTCCTTTGTCCTGTCCTGTTCCCTGTGCCCTGTGTCCTGTGTCCTGTGCCCTGTGTCCTGTGTCCTGTGCTCTGTGTCCTGTGTCCTGTGCCCTGTGCCCTCTTTCCTGTGCCCTGTGTCCTGTGTCCTGTGTCCTGTGCCATGTGCCTTGTGTCCTGTGTCCTGTGCCCTGTGTCCTGTGCCCTGTGTCCTGTGTCCTGTGTCCTGTACCCTGTGTCCTGTCTCCTGTCCCCTGCATCCTGTGACCTGTGTCCTGCGTCCTGTGTCGTGTGTCCTGTGCTCTTTGCCCAGTGTCCTGTCCCCTGCGTCCTGTGCCCTGTGACCTGTGTCCTGCGTCCTGTGTCCTGTGCCCTATGCCCTGTGTCCTGTGTCCTGTGCCCTGTGTCCTGTCTCCTATGTCCTGTGCCCTGTGTCCTGTGCCCTGTGTGCTATGCCCTGTGCCCTGTGACCTGTGTCCTGTGTCCTGTGTACTGTGCCCTGTGCCCTGTGCACTGTGTCCTGTCCCCTGCATCCTGTACACTGCGCCCTGTATCCTGTGCCCTGTGCCCTGTGCCCTGTGCCCTGTGCCCTGTATAGTGTATCCTGTGCCCTTTGCGCTTTGCCCTGTGTCCTGTGCCATGTGCCCTGTGTCCTGTGCCCTGTGCCCTGTGCCTTGTGCCCTGTGTCCTTTGTCCTGTGCCTTGTGTCCTGTGCCCTGTGCCCTGTGCCTTTGACCTGTGTCCTGTGTCCTGTGCCCTTGCCCTCTGTCCTATGACCTGTATCCTGTGCCCTGTGCCCTGTGTCCTGTGTCCTGTGTCCTGTGCCCTGTGTCCTGTGCCCTATGCCCTGTGTCCTGTGCCCTGTGCCCTGTGCCTTTGACCTGTGTCCTGTGTCCTGTGCCATGTGCCCTGTGTCCTGTGCCCTGTGCCCTGGGCTCTGTGCCCTGTGTCCTGTGCCCTGTGCCCTGTGCTCTGTGTCCTTTGTCCTGTCCTGTTCCCTGTGCCCTGTGTCCTGTGTCCTGTGCCCTGTGCCCTGTGTCCTGTGTCCTGTGTCCTGTGCCCTGTGCCCTGTGTCCTGTGCCCTGTGCCCTGTGCCCTGTGTCCTGTGCGCTGTGCCCTGTGTCCTGTGTCCTGTGCCCTGTGCCCTGTTTCCAGTGCCCTGTGACCTATGTCCTGTGACCTGTGCCCTGTGCCCTGTGCCCTGTGCCCTGTGTCCTGTGCACTGTGCCCTGTGTCCTGTGTACTGTGCCCTGTGCCCTGTTTCCTGTGCCCTGTGTCCTGTGTCCTGTGTCCTGTGTCTTGTGCCCTGTGCCCTGTGATCTATGTCCTGTGACCTGTGCCCTGTGCCCTGTGCCCTGTGTCCTGTGCACTGCGCCCTGTGTCCTGTGTACTGTGCCCTGTGCCCTGTTTCCTGTGCCCTGTGTCCTGTGTCCTGTGTCCTGTGCCCTGTGCCATGTGTCCTGTGTCCTGTGCCCTGTGTCCTGTGCCCTGTGTCCTGTATCCTGTGTCCTGTGCCTTGTGTCCTGTGTCCTGTGTCCTGTGCCCTGTGCCCTGTGTCCCATGTCCCGTGTCCTGTGTGCTGTGCCCTGTGTCCTGTGCCCTGTGTCCTGTATCCTGTGTCCTGTGCCTTGTGTCCTGTGTCCTGTGTCCTGTGTCCTGTGCCCTGTGCCCTGTGTCCCATGTCCCGTGTCCTGTGTGCTGTGCCCTGTGTCCTCTGCCCTGTGTCCTGTGCCATGTGCCCTGTGTCCTGTGCCCTGTGCCCTGGGCTCTGTGCCCTGTGTCCTGTGCCCTGTGCCCTGTGCTCTGTGTCCTTTGTCCTGTCCTGTTCCCTGTGCCCTGTGTCCTGTGTCCTGTGCCCTGTGTCCTGTGTCCTGTGCTCTGTGTCCTGTGTCCTGTGCCCTGTGCCCTCTTTCCTGTGCCCTGTGTCCTGTGTCCTGTGTCCTGTGCCATGTGCCTTGTGTCCTGTGTCCTGTGCCCTGTGTCCTGTGCCCTGTGTCCTGTGTCCTGTGTCCTGTACCCTGTGTCCTGTCTCCTGTCCCCTGCATCCTGTGACCTGTGTCCTGCGTCCTGTGTCGTGTGTCCTGTGCTCTTTGCCCAGTGTCCTGTCCCCTGCGTCCTGTGCCCTGTGACCTGTGTCCTGCGTCCTGTGTCCTGTGCCCTATGCCCTGTGTCCTGTGTCCTGTGCCCTGTGTCCTGTCTCCTATGTCCTGTGCCCTGTGTCCTGTGCCCTGTGTGCTATGCCCTGTGCCCTGTGACCTGTGTCCTGTGTCCTGTGTACTGTGCCCTGTGCCCTGTGCACTGTGTCCTGTCCCCTGCATCCTGTACACTGCGCCCTGTATCCTGTGCCCTGTGCCCTGTGCCCTGTGCCCTGTGCCCTGTATAGTGTATCCTGTGCCCTTTGCGCTTTGCCCTGTGTCCTGTGCCATGTGCCCTGTGTCCTGTGCCCTGTGCCCTGTGCCTTGTGCCCTGTGTCCTTTGTCCTGTGCCTTGTGTCCTGTGCCCTGTGCCCTGTGCCTTTGACCTGTGTCCTGTGTCCTGTGCCCTTGCCCTCTGTCCTATGACCTGTATCCTGTGCCCTGTGCCCTGTGTCCTGTGTCCTGTGCCCTGTGTCCTGTGCCCTATGCCCTGTGTCCTGTGCCCTGTGCCCTGTGCCTTTGACCTGTGTCCTGTGTCCTGTGCCATGTGCCCTGTGTCCTGTGCCCTGTGCCCTGGGCTCTGTGCCCTGTGTCCTGTGCCCTGTGCCCTGTGCTCTGTGTCCTTTGTCCTGTCCTGTTCCCTGTGCCCTGTGTCCTGTGTCCTGTGCCCTGTGCCCTGTGTCCTGTGTCCTGTGTCCTGTGCCCTGTGCCCTGTGTCCTGTGCCCTGTGCCCTGTGCCCTGTGTCCTGTGCGCTGTGCCCTGTGTCCTGTGTCCTGTGCCCTGTGCCCTGTTTCCAGTGCCCTGTGACCTATGTCCTGTGACCTGTGCCCTGTGCCCTGTGCCCTGTGCCCTGTGTCCTGTGCACTGTGCCCTGTGTCCTGTGTACTGTGCCCTGTGCCCTGTTTCCTGTGCCCTGTGTCCTGTGTCCTGTGTCCTGTGTCTTGTGCCCTGTGCCCTGTGATCTATGTCCTGTGACCTGTGCCCTGTGCCCTGTGCCCTGTGTCCTGTGCACTGCGCCCTGTGTCCTGTGTACTGTGCCCTGTGCCCTGTTTCCTGTGCCCTGTGTCCTGTGTCCTGTGTCCTGTGCCCTGTGCCATGTGTCCTGTGTCCTGTGCCCTGTGTCCTGTGCCCTGTGTCCTGTATCCTGTGTCCTGTGCCTTGTGTCCTGTGTCCTGTGTCCTGTGCCCTGTGCCCTGTGTCCCATGTCCCGTGTCCTGTGTGCTGTGCCCTGTGTCCTGTGCCCTGTGTCCTGTATCCTGTGTCCTGTGCCTTGTGTCCTGTGTCCTGTGTCCTGTGTCCTGTGCCCTGTGCCCTGTGTCCCATGTCCCGTGTCCTGTGTGCTGTGCCCTGTGTCCTCTGCCCTGTGTCCTGTGCCATGTGCCCTGTGTCCTGTGCCCTGTGCCCTGGGCTCTGTGCCCTGTGTCCTGTGCCCTGTGCCCTGTGCTCTGTGTCCTTTGTCCTGTCCTGTTCCCTGTGCCCTGTGTCCTGTGTCCTGTGCCCTGTGTCCTGTGTCCTGTGCTCTGTGTCCTGTGTCCTGTGCCCTGTGCCCTCTTTCCTGTGCCCTGTGTCCTGTGTCCTGTGTCCTGTGCCATGTGCCTTGTGTCCTGTGTCCTGTGCCCTGTGTCCTGTGCCCTGTGTCCTGTGTCCTGTGTCCTGTACCCTGTGTCCTGTCTCCTGTCCCCTGCATCCTGTGACCTGTGTCCTGCGTCCTGTGTCGTGTGTCCTGTGCTCTTTGCCCAGTGTCCTGTCCCCTGCGTCCTGTGCCCTGTGACCTGTGTCCTGCGTCCTGTGTCCTGTGCCCTATGCCCTGTGTCCTGTGTCCTGTGCCCTGTGTCCTGTCTCCTATGTCCTGTGCCCTGTGTCCTGTGCCCTGTGTGCTATGCCCTGTGCCCTGTGACCTGTGTCCTGTGTCCTGTGTACTGTGCCCTGTGCCCTGTGCACTGTGTCCTGTCCCCTGCATCCTGTACACTGCGCCCTGTATCCTGTGCCCTGTGCCCTGTGCCCTGTGCCCTGTGCCCTGTATAGTGTATCCTGTGCCCTTTGCGCTTTGCCCTGTGTCCTGTGCCATGTGCCCTGTGTCCTGTGCCCTGTGCCCTGTGCCTTGTGCCCTGTGTCCTTTGTCCTGTGCCTTGTGTCCTGTGCCCTGTGCCCTGTGCCTTTGACCTGTGTCCTGTGTCCTGTGCCCTTGCCCTCTGTCCTATGACCTGTATCCTGTGCCCTGTGCCCTGTGTCCTGTGTCCTGTGCCCTGTGTCCTGTGCCCTATGCCCTGTGTCCTGTGTCCTGTGCCCTGTGCCCTATGCCCTGTGTCCTGTGCCCTGTGCCCTGTGCCTTTGACCTGTGTCCTGTGTCCTGTGCCATGTGCCCTGTGTCCTGTGCCCTGTGCCCTGGGCTCTGTGCCCTGTGTCCTGTGCCCTGTGCCCTGTGCTCTGTGTCCTTTGTCCTGTCCTGTTCCCTGTGCCCTGTGTCCTGTGTCCTGTGCCCTGTGTCCTGTGTCCTGTGCTCTGTGTCCTGTGTCCTGTGCCCTGTGCCCTCTTTCCTGTGCCCTGTGTCCTGTGTCCTGTGTCCTGTGCCATGTGCCTTGTGTCCTGTGTCCTGTGCCCTGTGTCCTGTGCCCTGTGTCCTGTGTCCTGTGTCCTGTACCCTGTGTCCTGTCTCCTGTCCCCTGCATCCTGTGACCTGTGTCCTGCGTCCTGTGTCGTGTGTCCTGTGCTCTTTGCCCAGTGTCCTGTCCCCTGCGTCCTGTGCCCTGTGACCTGTGTCCTGCGTCCTGTGTCCTGTGCCCTATGCCCTGTGTCCTGTGTCCTGTGCCCTGTGTCCTGTCTCCTATGCCCTGTGCCCTGTGTCCTGTGCCCTGTGTGCTATGCCCTGTGCCCTGTGACCTGTGTCCTGTGTCCTGTGTACTGTGCCCTGTGCCCTGTGCACTGTGTCCTGTCCCCTGCATCCTGTACACTGGGCCCTGTATCCTGTGCCCTGTGCCCTGTGCCCTGTGCCCTGTGCCCTGTATAGTGTATCCTGTGCCCTTTGCTCTTTGCCCTGTGTCCTGTGCCATGTGCCCTGTGTCCTGTGCCCTGTGCCCTGTGCCTTTGACCTGTGTCCTGTGTCCTGTGCCCTGTGCCCTGTGTCCTATGACCTGTATCCTGTGCCCTGTGCCCTGTGTCCTGTGTCCTGTGCCCTGTGTCCTGTGCCCTATGCCCTGTGTCCTGTGCCCTGTGCCCTGTGCCCTGTGCTCTGTGTCTTGTGTCATGTGCCAAGTGCCCTGTGGCCTGTGCCCCATGCCCTGTGTCCTGTGCCCTTGGCGCTTTGCCCTATGCCCTGTGTCCAGTGCCCTGTGCCCTGTGCCCTGTGCCCTGTGTCCTGTGCCCTGTGCCCTGTGTCCTGTGTCCTGTGTCCTGTGCCCTGTGCCCTGTGCCCTGTGTCCTGTGTCCTGTGCCCTGTGCCCTGTGCCCTGTGTCCTGTGTCCTGTGTCCTGTGCACTGTGCCCTGTGTCCTGTGTACTGTGCCCTGTATCCTGTGCCCTGTGCCCTGTGCCCTGTGCCCTGTGTCCTGCGCACTGTGCCCTGTGTCCTGTGTACTGTGCCCTGTGCCCTGTTTCCTGTGCCCTGTGTCCTGTGTCCTGTGCCCTGTGCCCTGTGCCTTGTGTCCTGTGTCCTGTGTCCTGTGTCCTGTGTCCTGTGTCCTGTATCCTTTGTCCTGTCTTGTACCCTGTGTCCTGTGTCCTGTTCCCTGTTCCCTGTGCCCTGTGTCCTGTGTCCTGTGCCCTGTGTCCTGTGCCCTGTGTCCTCTGTCCTGTGCCCTGTTTCCTGTGCCCTGTGTCCTGTGTCCTGTGTCCTGTGTCTTGTGCCCTGTGCCCTGTGATCTATGTCCTGTGACCTGTGCCCTGTGCCCTGTGCCCTGTGTCCTGTGCACTGCGCCCTGTGTCCTGTGTACTGTGCCCTGTGCCCTGTTTCCTGTGCCCTGTGTCCTGTGTCCTGTGTCCTGTGCCCTGTGCCATGTGTCCTGTGTCCTGTGCCCTGTGTCCTGTGCCCTGTGTCCTGTATCCTGTGTCCTGTGCCTTGTGTCCTGTGTCCTGTGTCCTGTGCCCTGTGCCCTGTGTCCCATGTCCCGTGTCCTGTGTGCTGTGCCCTGTGTCCTGTGCCCTGTGTCCTGTATCCTGTGTCCTGTGCCTTGTGTCCTGTGTCCTGTGTCCTGTGTCCTGTGCCCTGTGCCCTGTGTCCCATGTCCCGTGTCCTGTGTGCTGTGCCCTGTGTCCTCTGCCCTGTGTCCTGTGCCATGTGCCCTGTGTCCTGTGCCCTGTGCCCTGGGCTCTGTGCCCTGTGTCCTGTGCCCTGTGCCCTGTGCTCTGTGTCCTTTGTCCTGTCCTGTTCCCTGTGCCCTGTGTCCTGTGTCCTGTGCCCTGTGTCCTGTGTCCTGTGCTCTGTGTCCTGTGTCCTGTGCCCTGTGCCCTCTTTCCTGTGCCCTGTGTCCTGTGTCCTGTGTCCTGTGCCATGTGCCTTGTGTCCTGTGTCCTGTGCCCTGTGTCCTGTGCCCTGTGTCCTGTGTCCTGTGTCCTGTACCCTGTGTCCTGTCTCCTGTCCCCTGCATCCTGTGACCTGTGTCCTGCGTCCTGTGTCGTGTGTCCTGTGCTCTTTGCCCAGTGTCCTGTCCCCTGCGTCCTGTGCCCTGTGACCTGTGTCCTGCGTCCTGTGTCCTGTGCCCTATGCCCTGTGTCCTGTGTCCTGTGCCCTGTGTCCTGTCTCCTATATCCTGTGCCCTGTGTCCTGTGCCCTGTGTGCTATGCCCTGTGCCCTGTGACCTGTGTCCTGTGTCCTGTGTACTGTGCCCTGTGCCCTGTGCACTGTGTCCTGTCCCCTGCATCCTGTACACTGCGCCCTGTATCCTGTGCCCTGTGCCCTGTGCCCTGTGCCCTGTGCCCTGTATAGTGTATCCTGTGCCCTTTGCGCTTTGCCCTGTGTCCTGTGCCATGTGCCCTGTGTCCTGTGCCCTGTGCCCTGTGCCTTGTGCCCTGTGTCCTTTGTCCTGTGCCTTGTGTCCTGTGCCCTGTGCCCTGTGCCTTTGACCTGTGTCCTGTGTCCTGTGCCCTGTGCCCTGTGTCCTATGACCTGTATCCTGTGCCCTGTGCCCTGTGTCCTGTGTCCTGTGCCCTGTGTCCTGTGCCCTATGCCCTGTGTCCTGTGCCCTGTGCCCTGTGCCCTGTGCTCTGTGTCTTGTGTCATGTGCCAAGTGCCCTGTGGCCTGTGCCCCATGCCCTGTGTCCTGTGCCCTTGGCGCTTTGCCCTATGCCCTGTGTCCAGTGCCCTGTGCCCTGTGCCCTGTGCCCTGTGTCCTGTGCCCTGTGCCCTGTGTCCTGTGTCCTGTGTCCTGTGCCCTGTGCCCTGTGCCCTGTGTCCTGTGTCCTGTGTCCTGTGCCCTGTGCCCTGTGCCCTGTGCCCTGTGTCCTGTGTCCTGTGTCCTGTGCACTGTGCCCTGTGTCCTGTGTACTGTGCCCTGTATCCTGTGTCCTGTGCCCTGTGTCCTGTGTCCTGGGCCCTATGCCTTGTATCCTGTGCCCTGTGCCTTGTGTCCTGTGTCCTGTGCACTGTGTCCTGTGTCCTGTGCACTGTGCCCTGTGTCCTGTGTCCTTTGTCCTGTCCTGTACCCTGTGTCCTGTGTCCTGTGTCCTGTTCCCTGTGCCCTCTGTCCTGTGCCCTGTGTGCTGTGTGCTGTGCTCTGTGCCCTGTGCCCTGTGTCCTGTATCCTTTGTCCTGTCCTGTACCCTGTGTCCTGTGTCCTGTGCCCTGTTCCCTGTGCCCTGTGTCCTGTGCCCTGTGTGCTGTGCCCTGTGCCCTGTGACCTGTGTCCTGTGTCCTGTGCCCTGTGCCCTGTGTCCTGTGTCCTGTGCCCTGTGTCCTATGCACTGTGCCCTGTGTCCTGTGTCCTGTCCCCTGCATCCTGTACCCTGCAGCCTGTGTCCTGTGCCCTGTGCCCTGTGTCCTGTGCCCTGTGCCCTGTGTCCTGTGCGCTGTGCCCTGTGTCCTGTGTCCTGTGCCCTGTGCCCTGTTTCCAGTGCCCTGTGACCTATGTCCTGTGACCTGTGCCCTGTGCCCTGTGCCCTGTGCCCTGTGTCCTGTGCACTGTGCCCTGTGTCCTGTGTACTGTGCCCTGTGCCCTGTTTCCTGTGCCCTGTGTCCTGTGTCCTGTGCCCTGTGCCCTGTGCCTTGTGTCCTGTGTCCTGTGTCCTGTGCCCTGTGCCGTGTGTCCTGTGTCCTGTGCCCTGTGTCCTGTGCCCTGTGTCCTGTGTCCTGTGTCCTGTGCCTTGTGTCCTGTGTCCTGTGCCCTGTGCCCTGTGTCCTGTGCCCTGTGTCCTGTGTCCTGTGTCCTGTGCCCTGTGCCTTGTGTCCTGTGTCCTGTGCCTTGTGTCCTGTGCCATGTGTCCTGTGTCCTGTGTCCTGTGCCCTGTGCCCTGTGTCCTGTCTCCTGTCCCCTGCGTCCTGTGTCCTGTGACCTGTGACCTGCGTCCTGTGTCGTGTGTCGTGTGCTCTTTGCCCAGTGTCCTGTCCCCTGCGTCCTGTGCCCTGTGACCTGTGTCCTGCGTCCTGTGCCCTGTGCCCTATGCCCTGTGTCCTGTGTCCTGTGCCCTGTGTCCTGTGTCCTGTGTCCTGTGCCCTGTGAGCTGTGCCCTGTGCCCTGTGACCTGTGTCCTGTGTCCTGTGTACTGTGCCCTGTGCACTGTGCACTGTGTTCTATCCCCTGCATCCTGTACACTGCGCCCTGTGTTCTGTGCCCTGTGCCCTGTGACCTGTGTCCTGTGTCCTGTGTACTGTGCCCTGTGCCCTGTGCACTGTGTTCTATCCCCTGCATCCTGTACACTGCGCCCTGTGTCCTGTGCCCTGTGCCATGTGTCCTGTGCCCTGTGCGCTGTGTCCTGTGCCCTGTGTCCTGTGTCCTGTGTCCTGTGCCCTGTCTCCTGTGTCCTGTGCCCTGTGAGCTGTGCCCTGTGCCCTGTGACCTGTGTCCTGTGTCCTGTGTACTGTGCCCTGTGCCCTGTGCACTGTGTTCTATCCCCTGCATCCTGTACACTGCGCCCTGTGTCCTGTGCCCTGTGCCATGTGTCCTGTGCCCTGCACCCTGTACACTGCGCCCTGTGTCCTGTGCCCTGTGCCATGTGTCCTGTGCCCTGTGTCCCGTGCCCTGTGCCCTGTGTCCTGTGTCCTGTCTCCTGTGTCACGTGTACTGTGTCCTGTGTCCTGTGCCCTGTGTCCTGTGTCCTGTGCCCTGTGTCCTGAGTCCTGTCCCCTGCATCCTGTACCCTGCACCCTGTCTCCTGTGCCCTGTGCCCTGTGTCCTGTGCCCTGTGCCCTGTGCAGTGTGTCCTGCGCCCTTTGCCCTGTGCCCTGTGTCCTGTGTCCTGTGCCCTGTGTCCTGTGTCCTGTGCTCTGTGTCCTGTGTCCTGTGCCCTGTGCCCTCTGTCCTGTGCCCTGTGTCCTGTGCCCTGTGTCCTGTGCCATGTGCCTTGTGTCCTGTGTCCTGTGCCCTGTGTCCTGTGCCCTGTGTCCTGTACCATGTGCCCCGTGTCCTGTGCCCTGTGCCCTGTGCCCTGTGTCCTGTGCCCTGTGTCCTGTGTCCTGTGTCCTGTGCCCTGTGCCCTGTGTCCTGTGTCCTGTGTCCTGTGCCCTGTGCCCTGTGCCCTGTGTCCTGTGTCCTGTGTCCTGTGTCCTGTGCACTGTGCCCTGTGTCCTGTGCCCTGTGTCCTGTGCCCTGTGTCCAGTGTCATGTGCCCTGTGTCCTGTGCCCTGTGACCTGTGCCCTGTGCTCTGTGCCCTGTGTTCTGTGCCCTCTGCCCTGTGTCCTGTGCCCTGTGCCCTGTGTCTTGTGTCCTGTGTCCTGTGTCCTGTGTCCTGTGCCCTGTGCCCTGTGTCCCGTGTCCTGTGTCCCATGCGCTGTGCCCTGTGTCCTGTGTCCTGTGCTCTGTGTCCTGTGTCCTGTGTCCTGTGTCCCATGCGCTGTGCCCTGTGTCCTGTGTCCTGTGCTCTGTGTCCTGTGTCCTGTGTCCTGTGCCCTGTGCCCTGTGTCCCATGTCCCGTGTCCTGTGTGCTGTGCCCTGTGTCCCGTGCCCTGTGTCCTGTGTCCTGTGCCCTGTGCCGTGTGTCCTGTGTCCTGTGCCCTGTGTCCTGTGCCCTGTGTCCTGTATCCTGTGTCCTGTGCCTTGTGTCCTGTGTCCTGTGTCCTGTGCCCTGTGCCCTGTGTCCCATGTCCCGTGTCCTGTGTGCTGTGTCCTGTGTCCTGTGCCCTGTGTCCTGTATCCTGTGTCCTGTGCCTTGTGTCCTGTGTCCTGTGTCCTGTGCCCTGTGCCCTGTGTCCCATGTCCCGTGTCCTGTGTGCTGTGCCCTGTGTCCTCTGCCCTGTGTCCTGTGCCATGTGCCCTGTGTCCTGTGCCCTGTGCCCTGGGCTCTGTGCCCTGTGTCCTGTGCCCTGTGCCCTGTGCTCTGTGTCCTTTGTCCTGTCCTGTTCCCTGTGCCCTGTGTCCTGTGTCCTGTGCCCTGTGTCCTGTGTCCTGTGCTCTGTGTCCTGTGTCCTGTGCCCTGTGTCCTGTCTCCTATGTCCTGTGCCCTGTGTCCTGTGCCCTGTGTGCTATGCCCTGTGCCCTGTGACCTGTGTCCTGTGTCCTGTGTACTGTGCCCTGTGCCCTGTGCACTGTGTCCTGTCCCCTGCATCCTGTACACTGCGCCCTGTATCCTGTGCCCTGTGCCCTGTGCCCTGTGCCCTGTATAGTGTATCCTGTGCCCTTTGCGCTTTGCCCTGTGTCCTGTGCCATGTGCCCTGTGTCCTGTGCCCTGTGCCCTGTGCCTTGTGCCCTGTGTCCTTTGTCCTGTGCCTTGTGTCCTGTGCCCTGTGCCCTGTGCCTTTGACCTGTGTCCTGTGTCCTGTGCCCTGTGCCCTGTGTCCTATGACCTGTGCCCTGTGCCCTGTGCCCTGTGTCCTGTGTCCTGTGCCCTGTGTCCTGTGCCCTATGCCCTGTGTCCTGTGCCCTGTGCCCTGTGCTCTGTGTCTTGTGTCATGTGCCAAGTGCCCTGTGGCCTGTGCCCCATGCCCTGTGTCCTGTGCCCTTGGCGCTTTGCCCTATGCCCTGTGTCCAGTGCCCTGTGCCCTGTGCCCTGTGCCCTGTGTCCTGTGCCCTGTGCCCTGTGTCCTGTGTCCTGTGTCCTGTGCCCTGTGCCCTGTGCCCTGTGTCCTGTGTCCTGTGTCCTGTGCCCTGTGCCCTGTGCCCTGTGCCCTGTGTCCTGTGTCCTGTGTCCTGTGCACTGTGCCCTGTGTCCTGTGCCCTGTGTCCTGTGTCCTGTGCCCTGTGTCCAGTGTCATGTGCCCTGTGTCCTGTGCCCTGTGACCTGTGCCCTGTGCTCTGTGCCCTGTGTTCTGTGCTCTCTGCCCTGTGTCCTGTGCCCTGTGCCCTGTGTTCTGTGCCCTGTGTCCTGTACCCGGTGCCCTGTTTCCTGTGCCATGTGTCCAGTGCCATGTGTCCTGTGCCCTGTGTCCTGTGCCCTGTGCCCTGTGTCCTGTGTCCTGTGTCCTGTGTCCTGTATCCTGTGTCCTGTGTCCTGTGTCCTGTGCCCTGTGCCCTGTGCCCTGTGCCCTGTGTCCTGTGTCCTGTGTCCTGTGTCCTGTGCCCTGTGTCCTGTGTCCTGTGCCCTGTGTCCTGAGTCCTGTCCCCTGCATCCTGTACCCTGCACCCTGTCTCCTGTGCCCTGTGCCCTGTGTCCTGTGCCCTGTGCAGTGTGTCCTGCGCCCTTTGCCCTGTGCCCTGTGTCCTGTGTCCTGTGCCCTGTGTCCTGTGTCCTGTGCTCTGTGTCCTGTGTCCTGTGCCCTGTGCCCTCTGTCCTGTGCCCTGTGTCCTGTGCCCTGTGTCCTGTGCCATGTGCCTTGTGTCCTGTGTCCTGTGCCCTGTGTCCTGTGCCCTGTGTCCTGTACCATGTGCCCTGTGTCCTGTGCCCTGTGCCCTGTGCCTTGTGCCCTGTGTCCTTTGTCCTGTGCCTTGTGTCCTGTGCCATGTGCCCTGTGCCTTTGACCTGTGTCCTGTGTCCTGTGCCCTGTGCCCTGTGTCCTGTGCCCTGTGCCCTGGGCTCTGTGCCCTGTGTCCTGTGCCCTGTGCTCTGTGCCCTGTGTCCTGTGTTCTGTGCCCTGTGTCCTGTACCCGGTGCCCTGTTTCCTGTGCCATGTGTCCAGTGCCATGTGTCCTGTGCCCTGTGTCCTGTGCCCTGTCTCCTGTGTCCCGTGCCCTGTGTCCTGTGCCCTGTGTCCTGTGTCTTGTGTCCTGTGCCCTGTGTCCTGTGTCCTGTGCTCTGTGCCCTGTGTCCTCTGCCCGGTGCCCTGTTTCCTGTATCATGTGTCCTGTGCCATGTGTCCTGTGCCCTGTGTCCTGTGCCCTGTCTCCTTTGTCCTGTGCCCTGTGTCCTGTGCCCTGTGCCCTGTGTCCTGTGCCCTGTGTCCTGTGTCCTGTGTCCTGTGTCCTGTATCCTTTGTCCTGTCCTGTACCCTGTGTCCTGTGTCCTGTGCCCTGATCCCTGTGCCCTGTGTCCTGTGCCCTGTGTGCTGTGCCCTGTGCCCTGTGACCTGTGTCCTGTGTCCTGTGCACTGTGTCCTGTGCTCTGTGTCCTGTGCCCTGTGTCCTGTGTCCTGTGCTCTGTGACCTGTGCCCTGTGTCCTGTGTCCTGTGTCCTGTGTCCTGTGCTCTGTGACCTGTGCCCTGTGCCCTGTGTCCTGTGCCCTGTGCCCTGTGTCCTGTGTCCTGGGCCCTATGCCTTGTATCCTGTGCCCTGTGCCTTGTGTCCTGTGTCCTGTGCACTGTGTCCTGTGTCCTGTGCACTGTGCCCTGTGTCCTGTGTCCTTTGTCCTGTCCTGTACCCTGTGTCCTGTGTCCTGTGTCCTGTTCCCTGTGCCCTCTGTCCTGTGCCCTGTGTGCTGTGTGCTGTGCTCTGTGCCCTGTGCCCTGTGTCCTGTATCCTTTGTCCTGTCCTGTACCCTGTGTCCTGTGTCCTGTGCCCTGTTCCCTGTGCCCTGTGTCCTGTGCCCTGTGTGCTGTGCCCTGTGCCCTGTGACCTGTGTCCTGTGTCCTGTGCCCTGTGCCCTGTGTCCTGTGTCCTGTGTCCTGTGCCCTGTGTCCTATGCACTGTGCCCTGTGTCCTGTGTCCTGTCCCCTGCATCCTGTACCCTGCAGCCTGTGTCCTGTGCCCTGTGCCCTGTGTCCTGTGCCCTGTGCCCTGTGCCCTGTGTTATGTGCGCTGTGCCCTGTGTCCTGTGCCCTGTTTCCAGTGCCCTGTGACCTATGTCCTGTGACCTGTGCCTTGTGCCCTGTGCCCTGTGCCCTGTGTCCTGTGCACTGTGCCCTGTGTCCTGTGTACTGTGCCCTGTGCCCTGTTTCCTGTGCCCTGTGTCCTGTGTCCTGTGCCCTGTGCCCTGTGCCTTGTGTCCTGTGTCCTGTGTCCTGTGCCCTGTGCCGTGTGTCCTGTGTCCTGTGCCCTGTGTCCTGTGCCCTGTGTCCTGTGTCCTGTGTCCTGTGCCTTGTGTCATGTGTCCTGTGCCCTGTGCCCTGTGCCCTGTGCCCTGTGTCCTGTGTCCTGTGTCCTGTGCCCTGTGCCTTGTGTCCTGTGTCCTGTGCCCTGTGTCCTGTGCCATGTGTCCTGTGTCCTGTGTCCTGTGCCCTGTGCCCTGTGTCCTGTCTCCTGTCCCCTGCGTCCTGTGTCCTGTGACCTGTGACCTGCGTCCTGTGTCGTGTGTCGTGTGCTCTTTGCCCAGTGTCCTATCCCCTGCGTCCTGTGCCCTGTGACCTGTGTCCTGCGTCCTGTGTCCTGTGCCCTATGCCCTGTGTCCTGTGTCCTGTGCCCTGTGTCCTGTGTCCTGTGTCCTGTGTCCTGTGCCCTGTGAGCTGTGCCCTGTGCCCTGTGACCTGTGTCCTGTGTCCTGTGTACTGTGCCCTGTGCACTGTGCACTGTGTTCTATCCCCTGCATCCTGTACACTGCGCCCTGTGTTCTGTGCCCTGTGCCATGTGTCCTGTGCCCTGTGCCCTGTGTCCTGTGCCCTGTGTCCTGTGTCCTGTGTCCTGTGCCCTGTGCCTTGTGTCCTGTGTCCTGTGCCCTGTGTCTTGTGCCATGTGTCCTGTGTCCTGTGTCCTGTGCCCTGTGCCCTGTGTCCTGTCTCCTGTCCCCTGCGTCCTGTGTCCTGTGACCTGTGACCTGTGTCCTGTGTCGTGTGTCGTGTGCTCTTTGCCCAGTGTCCTGTCCCCTGCGTCCTGTGCCCTGTGACCTGTGTCCTGCGTCCTGTGTCCTGTGCCCTATGCCCTGTGTCCTGTGTCCTGTGCCCTGTGTCCTGTGTCCTGTGTCCTGTGCCCTGTGAGCTGTGCCCTGTGCCCTGTGACCTGTGTCCTGTGTCCTGTGTACTGTGCCCTGTGCCCTGTGCACTGTGTTCTATCCCCTGCATCCTGTACACTGCGCCCTGTGTCCTGTGCCCTGTGCCATGTGTCCTGTGCCCTGCACCCTGTACACTGCGCCCTGTGTCCTGTGCCCTGTGCCATGTGTCCTGTGCCCTGTGTCCCGTGCCCTGTGCCCTGTGTCCTGTGTCCTGTCTCCTGTGTCACGTGTACTGTGTCCTGTGTCCTGTGCCCTGTGTCCTGTGTCCTGTGCCCTGTGTCCTGAGTCCTGTCCCCTGCATCCTGTACCCTGCACCCTGTCTCCTGTGCCCTGTGCCCTGTGTCCTGTGCCCTGTGCCCTGTGCAGTGTGTCCTGCGCCCTTTGCCCTGTGCCCTGTGTCCTGTGTCCTGTGCCCTGTGTCCTGTGTCCTGTGCTCTGTGTCCTGTGTCCTGTGTCCTGTGCTCTGTGTCCTGTGTCCTGTGCCCTGTGCCCTCTGTCCTGTGCCCTGTGTCCTGTGCCCTGTGTCCTGTGCCATGTGCCTTGTGTCCTGTGTCCTGTGCCCTGTGTCCTGTGCCCTGTGTCCTGTGTCCTGTGTCCTGTACCCTGTGTCCTGTCTCCTGTCCCCTGCATCCTGTGACCTGTGTCCTGCGTCCTGTGTCGTGTGTCCTGTGCTCTTTGCCCAGTGTCCTGTCCCCTGCGTCCTGTGTCCTGTGACCTGTGTCCTGCATCCTGTGTCCTGTGCCCTATGCCCTGTGTCCTGTGTCCTGTGCCCTGTGTCCTGTCTCCTATGTCCTGTGCCCTGTGTCCTGTGCCCTGTGTGCTATGCCCTGCGCCCTGTGACCTGTGTCCTGTGTCCTGTGTACTGTGCCCTGTGCCCTGTGCACTGTGTCCTGTCCCCTGCATCCTGTACACTGCGCCCGGTATCCTGTGCCCTGTGCCCTGTGCCCTGTGCCCTGCATAGTGTATCCTGTGCCCTTTGCGCTTTGCCCTGTGTCCTGTACCATGTGCCCTGTGTCCTGTGCCCTGTGCCCTGTGCCTTGTGCCCTGTGTCCTTTGTCCTGTGTCCTGTGCCCTGTGTCCTGTGCCATGTGTCCTGTGTCCTGTGTCCTGTGCCCTGTGCCCTGTGTCCTGTGTCCTGTGTCCTGTACCTTGTGTCCTGTGTCCTGTGCCCTGTGCCCTGTGTCCTGTGTCCTGTGTCCTGTGACCTGTGCCCTGTGCCCTGTGCCCTGTGCCCTGTGTCCTGTGCACTGTGCCCTGTGTCCTGTGTACTGTGCCCTGTGCCCTGTTTCCTGTGCCCTGTGTCCTGTGTCCTGTGCCCTGTGCCCTGTGCCTTGTGTCCTGTGTCCTGTGTCCTGTGCCCTGTGCCGTGTGTCCTGTGTCCTGTGCCCTGTGTCCTGTGCCCTGTGTCCTGTGTCCTGTGTCCTGTGCCTTGTGTCATGTGTCCTGTGCCCTGTGCCCTGTGCCCTGTGCCCTGTGTCCTGTGTCCTGTGTCCTGTGCCCTGTGCCTTGTGTCCTGTGTCCTGTGCCCTGTGTCCTGTGCCATGTGTCCTGTGTCCTGTCTCCTGTCCCCTGCGTCCTGTGTCCTGTGACCTGTGACCTGCGTCCTGTGTCATGTGTCGTGTGCTCTTTGCCCAGTGTCCTATCCCCTGCGTCCTGTGCCCTGTGACCTGCGTCCTGTGTCCTGTGCCCTATGCCCTGTGTCCTGTGTCCTGTGCCCTGTGTCCTGTGTCCTGTGTCCTGTGTCCTGTGCCCTGTGACCTGTGTCCTGTGTCCTGTGTACTGTGCCCTGTGCACTGTGCACTGTGTTCTATCCCCTGCATCCTGTACACTGCGCCCTGTGTTCTGTGCCCTGTGCCATGTGTCCTGTGCCCTGTGCCCTGTGTCCTGTGCCCTGTGTCCTGTGTCCTGTGTCCTGTGCCCTGTGCCTTGTGTCCTGTGTCCTGTGCCCTGTGTCTTGTGCCATGTGTCCTGTGTCCTGTGTCCTGTGCCCTGTGCCCTGTGTCCTGTCTCCTGTCCCCTGCGTCCTGTGTCCTGTGACCTGTGACCTGTGTCCTGTGTCGTGTGTCGTGTGCTCTTTGCCCAGTGTCCTGTCCCCTGCGTCCTGTGCCCTGTGACCTGTGTCCTGCGTCCTTTGTCCTGTGCCCTATGCCCTGTGTCCTGTGTCCTGTGCCCTGTGTCCTGTGTCCTGTGTCCTGTGCCCTGTGAGCTGTGCCCTGTGCCCTGTGACCTGTGTGCTGTGTCCTGTGTACTGTGCCCTGTGCCCTGTGCACTGTGTTCTATCCCCTGCATCCTGTACACTGCGCCCTGTGTCCTGTGCCCTGTGCCTTGTGTCCTGTGCCCTGCACCCTGTACACTGCGCCCTGTGTCCTGTGCCCTGTGCCATGTGTCCTGTGCCCTGTGTCCCGTGCCCTGTGCCCTGTGTCCTGTGTCCTGTCTCCTGTGTCACGTGTACTGTGTCCTGTGTCCTGTGCCCTGTGTCCTGTGTCCTGTGCCCTGTGTCCTGAGTCCTGTCCCCTGCATCCTGTACCCTGCACCCTGTCTCCTGTGCCCTGTGCCCTGTGTCCTGTGCCCTGTGCCCTGTGCAGTGTGTCCTGCGCCCTTTGCCCTGTGCCCTGTGTCCTGTGTCCTGTGCCCTGTGTCCTGTGTCCTGTGCTCTGTGTCCTGTGTCCTGTGCCCTGTGCCCTCTGTCCTGTGCCCTGTGTCCTGTGCCCTGTGTCCTGTGCCATGTGCCTTGTGTCCTGTGTCCTGTGCCCTGTGCCCTGTGTCCTGTGCCCTGTGCCCTGTGCAGTGTGTCCTGCGCCCTTTGCCCTGTGCCCTGTGTCCTGTGTCCTGTGCCCTGTGTCCTGTGTCCTGTGCTCTGTGTCCTGTGTCCTGTGCCCTGTGTCCTGTGTCCTGTGCTCTGTGTCCTGTGTCCTGTGCCCTGTGCCCTCTGTCCTGTGCCCTGTGTCCTGTGCCCTGTGTCCTGTGCCATGTGCCTTGTGTCCTGTGTCCTGTGCCCTGTGTCCTGTGCCCTGTGTCCTGTACCATGTGCCCCGTGTCCTGTGCCCTGTGCCCTGTGCCCTGTGTCCTGTGTCCTGTGTCCTGTGCCCTGTGCCCTGTGTCCTGTGTCCTGTGTCCTGTGCCCTGTGCCCTGTGCCCTGTGTCCTGTGTCCTGTGTCCTGTGTCCTGTGCACTGTGCCCTGTGTCCTGTGCCCTGTGTCCTGTGCCCTGTGTCCAGTGTCATGTGCCCTGTGTCCTGTGCCCTGTGACCTGTGCCCTGTGCTCTGTGCCCTGTGTTCTGTGCCCTCTGCCCTGTGTCCTGTGCCCTGTGCCCTGTGTCTTGTGTCCTGTGTCCTGTGTCCTGTGTCCTGTGCCCTGTGCCCTGTGTCCCGTGTCCTGTGTCCCATGCGCTGTGCCCTGTGTCCTGTGTCCTGTGCTCTGTGTCCTGTGTCCTGTGTCCTGTGTCCCATGCGCTGTGCCCTGTGTCCTGTGTCCTGTGCTCTGTGTCCTGTGTCCTGTGTCCTGTGCCCTGTGCCCTGTGTCCCATGTCCCGTGTCCTGTGTGCTGTGCCCTGTGTCCCGTGCCCTGTGTCCTGTGTCCTGTGCCCTGTGCCGTGTGTCCTGTGTCCTGTGCCCTGTGTCCTGTGCCCTGTGTCCTGTATCCTGTGTCCTGTGCCTTGTGTCCTGTGTCCTGTGTCCTGTGCCCTGTGCCCTGTGTCCCATGTCCCGTGTCCTGTGTGCTGTGCCCTGTGTCCTGTGCCCTGTGTCCTGTATCCTGTGTCCTGTGCCTTGTGTCCTGTGTCCTGTGTCCTGTGCCCTGTGCCCTGTGTCCCATGTCCCGTGTCCTGTGTGCTGTGCCCTGTGTCCTCTGCCCTGTGTCCTGTGCCATGTGCCCTGTGTCCTGTGCCCTGTGCCCTGGGCTCTGTGCCCTGTTTCCTGTGCCCTGTGCCCTGTGCTCTGTGTCCTTTGTCCTGTCCTGTTCCCTGTGCCCTGTGTCCTGTGTCCTGTGCCCTGTGTCCTGTGTCCTGTGCTCTGTGTCCTGTGTCCTGTGCCCTGTGTCCTGTCTCCTATGTCCTGTGCCCTGTGTCCTGTGCCCTGTGTGCTATGCCCTGTGCCCTGTGACCTGTGTCCTGTGTCCTGTGTACTGTGCCCTGTGCCCTGTGCACTGTGTCCTGTCCCCTGCATCCTGTACACTGCGCCCTGTATCCTGTGCCCTGTGCCCTGTGCCCTGTGCCCTGTATAGTGTATCCTGTGCCCTTTGCGCTTTGCCCTGTGTCCTGTGCCATGTGCCCTGTGTCCTGTGCCCTGTGCCCTGTGCCTTGTGCCCTGTGTCCTTTGTCCTGTGCCTTGTGTCCTGTGCCCTGTGCCCTGTGCCTTTGACCTGTGTCCTGTGTCCTGTGCCCTGTGCCCTGTGTCCTATGACCTGTGCCCTGTGCCCTGTGCCCTGTGTCCTGTGTCCTGTGCCCTGTGTCCTGTGCCCTATGCCCTGTGTCCTGTGCCCTGTGCCCTGTGCTCTGTGTCTTGTGTCATGTGCCAAGTGCCCTGTGGCCTGTGCCCCATGCCCTGTGTCCTGTGCCCTTGGCGCTTTGCCCTATGCCCTGTGTCCAGTGCCCTGTGCCCTGTGCCCTGTGCCCTGTGCCCTGTGCCCTGTGTCCTGTGCCCTGTGCCCTGTGTCCTGTGTCCTGTGTCCTGTGCCCTGTGCCCTGTGCCCTGTGTCCTGTGTCCTGTGTCCTGTGCCCTGTGCCCTGTGCCCTGTGCCCTGTGTCCTGTGTCCTGTGTCCTGTGCACTGTGCCCTGTGTCCTGTGCCCTGTGTCCTGTGTCCTGTGCCCTGTGTCCAGTGTCATGTGCCCTGTGTCCTGTGCCCTGTGACCTGTGCCCTGTGCTCTGTGCCCTGTGTTCTGTGCCCTCTGCCCTGTGTCCTGTGCCCTGTGCCCTGTGTTCTGTGCCCTGTGTCCTGTACCCGGTGCCCTGTTTCCTGTGCCATGTGTCCAGTGCCATGTGTCCTGTGCCCTGTGTCCTGTGCCCTGTGCCCTGTGTCCTGTGTCCTGTGTCCTGTGTCCTGTATCCTGTGTCCTGTGTCCTGTGTCCTGTGCCCTGTGCCCTGTGCCCTGTGCCCTGTGTCCTGTGTCCTGTGTCCTGTGTCCTGTGCCCTGTGTCCTGTGTGCTGTGCCCTGTGTCCTGAGTCCTGTCCCCTGCATCCTGTACCCTGCACCCTGTCTCCTGTGCCCTGTGCCCTGTGTCCTGTGCCCTGTGCAGTGTGTCCTGCGCCCTTTGCCCTGTGCCCTGTGTCCTGTGTCCTGTGCCCTGTGTCCTGTGTCCTGTGCTCTGTGTCCTGTGTCCTGTGCCCTGTGCCCTCTGTCCTGTGCCCTGTGTCCTGTGCCCTGTGTCCTGTGCCATGTGCCTTGTGTCCTGTGTCCTGTGCCCTGTGTCCTGTGCCCTGTGTCCTGTACCATGTGCCCTGTGTCCTGTGCCCTGTGCCCTGTGCCTTGTGCCCTGTGTCCTTTGTCCTGTGCCTTGTGTCCTGTGCCATGTGCCCTGTGCCTTTGACCTGTGTCCTGTGTCCTGTGCCCTGTGCCCTATGACCTGTGTCCTGTGCCCTGTGCCCTGTGTCCTGTGTCCAGTGCCCTGTGCCCTGTGCCCTGTGCCCTGTGTCCTGTGCCCTGTGCCCTGTGTCCTGTGTCCTGTGTCCTGTGTCCTGTGCCCTGTGCCCTGTGTCCTGTGTCCTGTGTCCTGTGCCCTGTGCCCTGTGCCCTGTGCCCTGTGTCCTGTGTCCTGTGTCCTGTGTCCTGTGCACTGTGCCCTGTGTCCTGTGCCCTGTGTCCTGTGCCCTGTGTCCAGTGTCATGTGCCCTGTGTCCTGTGCCCTGTGACCTGTGCCCTGTGCTCTGTGCCCTGTGTTCTGTGCCCTCTGCCCTGTGTCCTGTGCCCTGTGCCCTGTGTCCTGTGCCCTGTGCTCTGTGTCTTGTGTCCTGTGTCCTGTGTCCTGTGTCCTGTGCCCTGTGCCCTGTGTCCCGTGTCCTGTGTCCCATGCGCTGTGCCCTGTGTCCTGTGTCCTGTGCTCTGTGTCCTGTGTCCTGTGTCCTGTGCCCTGTGCCCTGTGTCCCATGTCCCGTGTCCTGTGTGCTGTGCCCTGTGTCCCGTGCCCTGTGTCCTGTGTCCTGTGCCCTGTGCCGTGTGTCCTGTGTCCTGTGCCCTGTGTCCTGTGCCCTGTGTCCTGTATCCTGTGTCCTGTGCCTTGTGTCCTGTGTCCTGTGTCCTGTGCCCTGTGCCCTGTGTCCCATGTCCCGTGTCCTGTGTGCTGTGCCCTGTGTCCTGTGCCCTGTGTCCTGTATCCTGTGTCCTGTGCCTTGTGTCCTGTGTCCTGTGTCCTGTGCCCTGTGCCCTGTGTCCCATGTCCCGTGTCCTGTGTGCTGTGCCCTGTGTCCTCTGCCCTGTGTCCTGTGCCATGTGCCCTGTGTCCTGTGCCCTGTGCCCTGGGCTCTGTGCCCTGTGTCCTGTGCCCTGTGCCCTGTGCTCTGTGTCCTTTGTCCTGTCCTGTTCCCTGTGCCCTGTGTCCTGTGTCCTGTGCCCTGTGTCCTGTGTCCTGTGCTCTGTGTCCTGTGTCCTGTGCCCTGTGTCCTGTCTCCTATGTCCTGTGCCCTGTGTCCTGTGCCCTGTGTGCTATGCCCTGTGCCCTGTGACCTGTGTCCTGTGTCCTGTGTACTGTGCCCTGTGCCCTGTGCACTGTGTCCTGTCCCCTGCATCCTGTACACTGCGCCCTGTATCCTGTGCCCTGTGCCCTGTGCCCTGTGCCCTGTATAGTGTATCCTGTGCCCTTTGCGCTTTGCCCTGTGTCCTGTGCCATGTGCCCTGTGTCCTGTGCCCTGTGCCCTGTGCCTTGTGCCCTGTGTCCTTTGTCCTGTGCCTTGTGTCCTGTGCCCTGTGCCCTGTGCCTTTGACCTGTGTCCTGTGTCCTGTGCCCTGTGCCCTGTGTCCTATGACCTGTGCCCTGTGCCCTGTGTCCTGTGTCCTGTGCCCTGTGTCCTGTGCCCTATGCCCTGTGTCCTGTGCCCTGTGCCCTGTGCTCTGTGTCTTGTGTCATGTGCCAAGTGCCCTGTGGCCTGTGCCCCATGCCCTGTGTCCTGTGCCCTTGGCGCTTTGCCCTATGCCCTGTGTCCAGTGCCCTGTGCCCTGTGCCCTGTGCCCTGTGTCCTGTGCCCTGTGCCCTGTGTCCTGTGTCCTGTGTCCTGTGCCCTGTGCCCTGTGCCCTGTGTCCTGTGTCCTGTGTCCTGTGCCCTGTGCCCTGTGCCCTGTGCCCTGTGTCCTGTGTCCTGTGTCCTGTGCACTGTGCCCTGTGTCCTGTGCCCTGTGTCCTGTGTCCTGTGCCCTGTGTCCAGTGTCATGTGCCCTGTGTCCTGTGCCCTGTGACCTGTGCCCTGTGCTCTGTGCCCTGTGTTCTGTGCCCTCTGCCCTGTGTCCTGTGCCCTGTGCCCTGTGTTCTGTGCCCTGTGTCCTGTACCCGGTGCCCTGTTTCCTGTGCCATGTGTCCAGTGCCATGTGTCCTGTGCCCTGTGTCCTGTGCCCTGTGCCCTGTGTCCTGTGTCCTGTGTCCTGTGTCCTGTATCCTGTGTCCTGTGTCCTGTGTCCTGTGCCCTGTGCCCTGTGCCCTGTGCCCTGTGTCCTGTGTCCTGTGTCCTGTGTCCTGTGCCCTGTGTCCTGTGTCCTGTGCTCTGTGTCCTGTGTCCTGTGTCCTGTGCCCTGTGCCCTGTGTCCCATGTCCCGTGTCCTGTGTGCTGTGCCCTGTGTCCTGTGCCCTGTGTCCTGTGCCCTGTGCCCTGTGTCCTGTGCCCTGTGCCCTGGGCTCTGTGCCCTGTGTCCTGTGCCCTGTGCTCTGTGCCCTGTGTCCTGTGTTCTGTGCCCTGTGTCCTGTACCCGGTGCCCTGTTTCCTGTGCCATGTGTCCAGTGCCATGTGTCCTGTGCCCTGTGTCCTGTGCCCTGTCTCCTGTGTCCCGTGCCCTGTGTCCTGTGCCCTGTGTCCTGTGTCTTGTGTCCTGTGCCCTGTGTCCTGTGTCCTGTGCTCTGTGCCCTGTGTCCTCTGCCCGGTGCCCTGTTTCCTGTATCATGTGTCCTGTGCCATGTGTCCTGTGCCCTGTGTCCTGTGCCCTGTCTCCTTTGTCCTGTGCCCTGTGTCCTGTGCCCTGTCTCCTTTGTCCTGTGCCCTGTGTCCTGTGCCCTGTGTCCTGTGCCCTGTGCCCTGTGTCCTGTGCCCTGTGTCCTGTGTCCTGTGTCCTGTGTCCTGTACCCTGTGTCCTGTGTCCTGTGCCCTGATCCCTGTGCCCTGTGTCCTGTGCCCTGTGTGCTGTGCCCTGTGCCCTGTGACCTGTGTCCTGTGTCCTGTGCACTGTGTCCTGTGCTCTGTGTCCTGTGCCCTGTGTCCTGTGTCCTGTGCTCTGTGACCTGTGCCCTGTGTCCTGTGTCCTGTGTCCTGTGTCCTGTGCTCTGTGACCTGTGCCCTGTGCCCTGTGTCCTGTGCCCTGTGCCCTGTGTCCTGTGTCCTGGGCCCTATGCCTTGTATCCTGTGCCCTGTGCCTTGTGTCCTGTGTCCTGTGCACTGTGTCCTGTGTCCTGTGCACTGTGCCCTGTGTCCTGTGTCCTTTGTCCTGTCCTGTACCCTGTGTCCTGTGTCCTGTGTCCTGTTCCCTGTGCCCTCTGTCCTGTGCCCTGTGTGCTGTGTGCTGTGCTCTGTGCCCTGTGCCCTGTGTCCTGTATCCTTTGTCCTGTCCTGTACCCTGTGTCCTGTGTCCTGTGCCCTGTTCCCTGTGCCCTGTGTCCTGTGCCCTGTGTGCTGTGCCCTGTGCCCTGTGACCTGTGTCCTGTGTCCTGTGCCCTGTGCCCTGTGTCCTGTGTCCTGTGTCCTGTGCCCTGTGTCCTATGCACTGTGCCCTGTGTCCTGTGTCCTGTCCCCTGCATCCTGTACCCTGCAGCCTGTGTCCTGTGCCCTGTGCCCTGTGTCCTGTGCCCTGTGCCCTGTGCCCTGTGTTATGTGCGCTGTGCCCTGTGTCCTGTGCCCTGTTTCCAGTGCCCTGTGACCTATGTCCTGTGACCTGTGCCTTGTGCCCTGTGCCCTGTGCCCTGTGTCCTGTGCACTGTGCCCTGTGTCCTGTGTACTGTGCCCTGTGCCCTGTTTCCTGTGCCCTGTGTCCTGTGTCCTGTGCCCTGTGCCCTGTGCCTTGTGTCCTGTGTCCTGTGTCCTGTGCCCTGTGCCGTGTGTCCTGTGTCCTGTGCCCTGTGTCCTGTGCCCTGTGTCCTGTGTCCTGTGTCCTGTGCCTTGTGTCATGTGTCCTGTGCCCTGTGCCCTGTGCCCTGTGCCCTGTGTCCTGTGTCCTGTGTCCTGTGCCCTGTGCCTTGTGTCCTGTGTCCTGTGCCCTGTGTCCTGTGCCATGTGTCCTGTGTCCTGTGTCCTGTGCCCTGTGCCCTGTGTCCTGTCTCCTGTCCCCTGCGTCCTGTGTCCTGTGACCTGTGACCTGCGTCCTGTGTCGTGTGTCGTGTGCTCTTTGCCCAGTGTCCTATCCCCTGCGTCCTGTGCCCTGTGACCTGTGTCCTGCGTCCTGTGTCCTGTGCCCTATGCCCTGTGTCCTGTGTCCTGTGCCCTGTGTCCTGTGTCCTGTGTCCTGTGTCCTGTGCCCTGTGAGCTGTGCCCTGTGCCCTGTGACCTGTGTCCTGTGTCCTGTGTACTGTGCCCTGTGCACTGTGCACTGTGTTCTATCCCCTGCATCCTGTACACTGCGCCCTGTGTTCTGTGCCCTGTGCCATGTGTCCTGTGCCCTGTGCCCTGTGTCCTGTGCCCTGTGTCCTGTGTCCTGTGTCCTGTGCCCTGTGCCTTGTGTCCTGTGTCCTGTGCCCTGTGTCTTGTGCCATGTGTCCTGTGTCCTGTGTCCTGTGCCCTGTGCCCTGTGTCCTGTCTCCTGTCCCCTGCGTCCTGTGTCCTGTGACCTGTGACCTGTGTCCTGTGTCGTGTGTCGTGTGCTCTTTGCCCAGTGTCCTGTCCCCTGCGTCCTGTGCCCTGTGACCTGTGTCCTGCGTCCTGTGTCCTGTGCCCTATGCCCTGTGTCCTGTGTCCTGTGCCCTGTGTCCTGTGTCCTGTGTCCTGTGCCCTGTGAGCTGTGCCCTGTGCCCTGTGACCTGTGTCCTGTGTCCTGTGTACTGTGCCCTGTGCCCTGTGCACTGTGTTCTATCCCCTGCATCCTGTACACTGCGCCCTGTGTCCTGTGCCCTGTGCCATGTGTCCTGTGCCCTGCACCCTGTACACTGCGCCCTGTGTCCTGTGCCCTGTGCCATGTGTCCTGTGCCCTGTGTCCCGTGCCCTGTGCCCTGTGTCCTGTGTCCTGTCTCCTGTGTCACGTGTACTGTGTCCTGTGTCCTGTGCCCTGTGTCCTGTGTCCTGTGCCCTGTGTCCTGAGTCCTGTCCCCTGCATCCTGTACCCTACACCCTGTCTCCTGTGCCCTGTGCCCTGTGTCCTGTGCCCTGTGCCCTGTGCAGTGTGTCCTGCGCCCTTTGCCCTGTGCCCTGTGTCCTGTGTCCTGTGCCCTGTGTCCTGTGTCCTGTGCTCTGTGTCCTGTGTCCTGTGCCCTGTGCCCTCTGTCCTGTGCCCTGTGTCCTGTGCCCTGTGTCCTGTGCCATGTGCCTTGTGTCCTGTGTCCTGTGCCCTGTGTCCTGTGCCCTGTGTCCTGTGTCCTGTGTCCTGTACCCTGTGTCCTGTCTCCTGTCCCCTGCATCCTGTGACCTGTGTCCTGCGTCCTGTGTCGTGTGTCCTGTGCTCTTTGCCCAGTGTCCTGTCCCCTGCGTCCTGTGTCCTGTGACCTGTGTCCTGCATCCTGTGTCCTGTGCCCTATGCCCTGTGTCCTGTGTCCTGTGCCCTGTGTCCTGTCTCCTATGTCCTGTGCCCTGTGTCCTGTGCCCTGTGTGCTATGCCCTGCGCCCTGTGACCTGTGTCCTGTGTCCTGTGTACTGTGCCCTGTGCCCTGTGCACTGTGTCCTCTCCCCTGCATCCTGTACACTGCGCCCGGTATCCTGTGCCCTGTGCCCTGTGCCCTGTGCCCTGTGCCCTGCATAGTGTATCCTGTGCCCTTTGCGCTTTGCCCTGTGTCCTGTACCATGTGCCCTGTGTCCTGTGCCCTGTGCCCTGTGCCTTGTGCCCTGTGTCCTTTGTCCTGTGTCCTGTGCCCTGTGTCCTGTGCCATGTGTCCTGTGTCCTGTGTCCTGTGCCCTGTGCCCTGTGTCCTGTGTCCTGTGTCCTGTACCTTGTGTCCTGTGTCCTGTGCCCTGTGCCCTGTGTCCTGTGTCCTGTGTCCTGTGACCTGTGCCCTGTGCCCTGTGCCCTGTGCCCTGTGTCCTGTGCACTGTGCCCTGTGTCCTGTGTACTGTGCCCTGTGCCCTGTTTCCTGTGCCCTGTGTCCTGTGTCCTGTGCCCTGTGCCCTGTGCCTTGTGTCCTGTGTCCTGTGTCCTGTGCCCTGTGCCGTGTGTCCTGTGTCCTGTGCCCTGTGTCCTGTGCCCTGTGTCCTGTGTCCTGTGTCCTGTGCCTTGTGTCATGTGTCCTGTGCCCTGTGCCCTGTGCCCTGTGCCCTGTGTCCTGTGTCCTGTGTCCTGTGCCCTGTGCCTTGTGTCCTGTGTCCTGTGCCCTGTGTCCTGTGCCATGTGTCCTGTGTCCTGTGTCCTGTGCCCTGTGCCCTGTGTCCTGTCTCCTGTCCCCTGCGTCCTGTGTCCTGTGACCTGTGACCTGCGTCCTGTGTCGTGTGTCGTGTGCTCTTTGCCCAGTGTCCTATCCCCTGCGTCCTGTGCCCTGTGACCTGCGTCCTGTGTCCTGTGCCCTATGCCCTGTGTCCTGTGTCCTGTGCCCTGTGTCCTGTGTCCTGTGTCCTGTGTCCTGTGCCCTGTGACCTGTGTCCTGTGTCCTGTGTACTGTGCCCTGTGCACTGTGCACTGTGTTCTATCCCCTGCATCCTGTACACTGCGCCCTGTGTTCTGTGCCCTGTGCCATGTGTCCTGTGCCCTGTGCCCTGTGTCCTGTGCCCTGTGTCCTGTGTCCTGTGTCCTGTGCCCTGTGCCTTGTGTCCTGTGTCCTGTGCCCTGTGTCTTGTGCCATGTGTCCTGTGTCCTGTGTCCTGTGCCCTGTGCCCTGTGTCCTGTCTCCTGTCCCCTGCGTCCTGTGTCCTGTGACCTGTGACCTGTGTCCTGTGTCGTGTGTCGTGTGCTCTTTGCCCAGTGTCCTGTCCCCTGCGTCCTGTGCCCTGTGACCTGTGTCCTGCGTCCTTTGTCCTGTGCCCTATGCCCTGTGTCCTGTGTCCTGTGCCCTGTGTCCTGTGTCCTGTGTCCTGTGCCCTGTGAGCTGTGCCCTGTGCCCTGTGACCTGTGTCCTGTGTCCTGTGTACTGTGCCCTGTGCCCTGTGCACTGTGTTCTATCCCCTGCATCCTGTACACTGCGCCCTGTGTCCTGTGCCCTGTGCCTTGTGTCCTGTGCCCTGCACCCTGTACACTGCGCCCTGTGTCCTGTGCCCTGTGCCATGTGTCCTGTGCCCTGTGTCCCGTGCCCTGTGCCCTGTGTCCTGTGTCCTGTCTCCTGTGTCACGTGTACTGTGTCCTGTGTCCTGTGCCCTGTGTCCTGTGTCCTGTGCCCTGTGTCCTGAGTCCTGTCCCCTGCATCCTGTACCCTGCACCCTGTCTCCTGTGCCCTGTGCCCTGTGTCCTGTGCCCTGTGCCCTGTGCAGTGTGTCCTGCGCCCTTTGCCCTGTGCCCTGTGTCCTGTGTCCTGTGCCCTGTGTCCTGTGTCCTGTGCTCTGTGTCCTGTGTCCTGTGCCCTGTGCCCTCTGTCCTGTGCCCTGTGTCCTGTGCCCTGTGTCCTGTGCCATGTGCCTTGTGTCCTGTGTCCTGTGCCCTGTGTCCTGTGCCCTGTGTCCTGTGTCCTGTGTCCTGTACCCTGTGTCCTGTCTCCTGTCCCCTGCATCCTGTGACCTGTGTCCTGCGTCCTGTGTCGTGTGTCCTGTGCTCTTTGCCCAGTGTCCTGTCCCCTGCGTCCTGTGTCCTGTGACCTGTGTCCTGCATCCTGTGTCCTGTGCCCTATGCCCTGTGTCCTGTGTCCTGTGCCCTGTGTCCTGTCTCCTATGTCCTGTGCCCTGTGTCCTGTGCCCTGTGTGCTATGCCCTGCGCCCTGTGACCTGTGTCCTGTGTCCTGTGTACTGTGCCCTGTGCCCTGTGCACTGTGTCCTGACCCTGCATCCTGTACACTGCGCCCGGTATCCTGTGCCCTGTGCCCTGTGCCCTGTGCCCTGTGCCCTGCATAGGGTATCCTGTGCCCTTTGCGCTTTGCCCTGTGTCCTGTACCATGTGCCCTGTGTCCTGTGCCCTGTGCCCTGTGCCTTGTGCCCTGTGTCCTTTGTCCTGTGTCCTGTGCCCTGTGTCCTGTGCCATGTGTCCTGTGTCCTGTGTCCTGTGCCCTGTGCCCTGTGTCCTGTGTCCTGTGTCCTGTACCTTGTGTCCTGTGTCCTGTGCCCTGTGCCCTGTGTCCTGTGTCCTGTGTCCTGTGTCCTGTGCCCTGTGCCTTGTGTCCTGTGTCCTGTGCCCTGTGTCCTGTGTCCTGTGTCCTGTACCTTGTGTCCTGTGTCCTGTGCCCTGTGCCCTGTGTCCTGTGCCCTGTGTCCTGTGTCCTGTGTCCTGTGCCCTGTGCCTTGTGTCCTGTGTCCTGTGCCCTGTGTCCTGTGCCATGTGTCCTGTGTCCTGTGTCCTGTGCCCTGTGCCCTGTGTCCTGTGTCCTGTGTCCTGTACCTTGTGTCCTGTGTCCTGTGCCCTGTGCCCTGTGTCCTGTGCCCTGTGTCCTGTGCCCTGTGTCCTGTGCCCTGTGCCTTGTGTCCTGTGTCCTGTGCCCTGTGTCTTGTGCCATGTGTCCTGTGTCCTGTGTCCTGTGTCCTGTGCCCTGTGCCCTGTGTCCTGTCTCCTGTCCCCTGCGTCCTGTGTCCTGTGACCTGTGACTTGCGTCCTGTGTCGTGTGTCGTGTGCTCTTTGCCCAGTGTCCTGTCCCCTGCGTCCTGTGCCCTGTGACCTGTGTCCTGCGTCCTGTGTCCTGTGCCCTATGCCCTGTGTCCTGTATCCTGTGCCCTGTGTCCTGTGTCCTGTGTCCTGTGCCCTGTGAGCTGTGCCCTGTGCCCTGTGACCTGTGTCCTGTGTCCTGTGTACTGTGCCCTGTGCCCTGTGCACTGTGTTCTATCCCCTGCATCCTGTACACTGCGTCCTGTGTCCTGTGCCCTGTGCCATGTGTCCTGTGCCCTGTGTCCCGTGCCCTGTGCCCTGTGTCCTGTGTCCTGTCTCCTGTGTCGCGTGTACTGTGTCCTGTGTCCTGTGCCCTGTGTCCTGTGTCCTGTGTCGTGTGTCGTGTGCTCTTTGCCCAGTGTCCTGTCCCCTGCGTCCTGTGCCCTGTGACCTGTGTCCTGCGTCCTGTGTCCTGTGCCCTATGCCCTGTGTCCTGTGTCCTGTGCCCTGTGTCCTGTGTCCTGTGTCCTGTGCCCTGTGAGCTGTGCCCTGTGCCCTGTGACCTGTGTACTGTGCCCTGTGCCCTGTGTCCTGTGTCCTGTCCCCTGCATCCTGTACCCTGCACCCTGTCTCCTGTGCCCTGTGCCCTGTGTCCTGTGCCCTGTGCCCTGTGCAGTGTGTCCTGCGCCCTTTGCCCTTTGCCCTGTGTCCTGTGTCCTGTGCCCTGTGCCCTGTGTCCTGTGCCCTGTGTCCTGTGTCCTGTGCCCTGTGTCCTGTGCCCTGTGTCCTGTGTCCTGTGTCCTGTACCCTGTGTCCTGTCTCCTGTCCCCTGCATCCTGTGACCTGTGTCCTGCGTCCTGTGTCGTGTGTCCTGTGCTCTTTGCCCAGTGTCCTGTCCCCTGCGTCCTGTGCCCTGTGACCTGTGTCCTGCGTCCTGTGTCCTGTGCCCTATGCCCTGTGTCCTGTGTCCTGTGCCCTGTGTCCTGTCTCCTATGTCCTGTGCCCTGTGTCCTGTGCCCTGTGTTCTATGCCCTGTGCGCTGTGACCTGTGTCCTGTGTCCTGTGTACTGTGCCCTGTGCCCTGTGTCCTGTGTCCTGTCCCCTGCATCCTGTACACTGCGCCCTGTATCCTGTGCCCTGTGCCCTGTATCCTGTGCCCTGTGCCCTGTGTCCTGTGTCCTGTGCCCTGTGCCATGTGCCCTGTGCCCTGTGCCTTGTGTCCTGTGTCCTGTGTCCTGTGCCCTGTGCCGTGTGTCCTGTGTCCTGTGCCCCGTGTCCTGTGCCCTGTGTCCTGTGTCCTGTGCCTTGTGTCCTGTGTCCTGTGCCCTGTGCCCTGTGTCCTGTGTCCTGTGTCCTGTGTCCTGTGTCCTGTGCCCTGTGCCTTGTGTCCTGTGTCCTGTGTCCTGTGCCATGTGTCCTGTGCCCTGTGACCTGTGTCCTGTGTCCTGTGCCCTCTGTCCTGTGTCCCGTGTCCTGTGCCCTGTATCTTGTGTCCTGTGCCCTGTGTCCTGTGCCCTGTGTCCTGTGCCCTGTCTCCTGTGTCCTGTGTCCAGTGCCCTGTGTCCTGTGCCTGTGCCCCATGTCCTGTGCCCTGTGTCGTGTGCCTTGTGTCCTATGCCCTGTGTCCTGTGTCCTGTGTCCAGTGCCCTGTATCCTGTGTGCTTTGCCCTGTGCCTTGTGTCCTGTGCCCTGTGCCCTATGCCCTGTGCCTCGTGTCCTGTGCCCTGTGCCCTGTGCCCTGTGTCCTGTGTCCTGTGCCCTGTGCCGTATGCTCTGTGTCCTGTGTCCTGTGCCCTGTGCCCTGTGTTCTGTGTCCTGTGTCCTGTGCCCTGTGCCCTGTGTCCTGTGTCCTGTGCCCTGTGCCGTGTGCTCTGTGTCCTGTGTCCTTTGCCCTGTGTCCTGTGTCCTGTGCCCTGTGCCGTGTGCTCTGTGTCCTGTGCCCTGTGCCCTGTGTCCTGTGTCCTGTGCCCTGTGCCGTGTGCTCTGTGTCCTGTGTCCTGTGCCCTGTGTCCTGTGTCCTGTGCCCTGTGCCGTGTGCTCTGTGTCCTGTGTCCTTTGCCCTGTGTCCTGTGTTCTGTGCCATGTGCCGTGTGCTCTGTGTCCTGTGTCCTTTGCCCTGTGTCCCGTGTCCCGTGTGCCTTGTCCCATGTCCTGTGTCCCTTGTCCCATGTCCCGTGTCCCGTGTCCTGTGCTCTGTGCTTTGTGTCCTGCCCTGTGAACTTTGCTGTGAGCTGTGTGTCACTGTGTGTGTGCGTGTGTGTGTGTTACTTCTCGATCTTCCTTGCTGCAATGCTTCATCTCACTCTGAACAAGCTCCCCGCTGGAGTGGAACTTAACTATGGAACCAGTGGGAACCTGTTCAACCTTCGAGGCCTCCAGGCCAGATGCGAGGTTGTCCCATCCTCTGTCATAGAACTACAGTACGCAGACAACGCTTGCTTCTGTGCACACTCCCGTCGTCTCTCCCTCGCTCTTTTGCCCCGCCCCTCCCCCTGTCATCTCCCGGCTGTTGGGGTCTGACCGCGAAGCTGGATTTGGGCGTTTTTTTGGGCGCATGCGCACTTGCGGTTCTATTCCGTTGCTAGTTGGACTGGAGAATTTTAGCTATCAGGAACGATAGGATGCGGTTGTTTTACATAAGAACATAAGAAAAGGAAAGGAGTAGGCCATACGGCCCCTCGAGCCTGCTCCGCCATTCAATACGATCATGGCTGATCTGATCATGGACTCAGCTCCACTTCCCCGCCCGCTCCCCATAACCCCTTATCCTCTTATCATTTAAGAAACTGTCTATTTCTGTCTTAACTTTATTCAATGTCCCGGCTTCCACAGCTCTCTGAGGCAGGGAATTCCACAGATTTACAACCCTCTGAGAGAAGAAATTCCTTCTCATCTCTGTTTTAAATGGGCAGCCCCATATTCTAAGATCATGCCCCCTCGTTCTAGTCTTCCCCATCAGTAGAAACATTCTCTCTGCATCCACCCCGTCAAGCCCCCTCATAATCTTATACGTTTCGATAAGATCACCTCTCATTCTTCTCAATTCCTATGAGTAGAGGCCCAACCTACTCAACCTTTCCTCATACGTCAACCCCCTCATCCCCGGAATCAACCGAGTGAACCTTCTCTGAACTGCCTCCAAAGTAAGTATATCCTTTCGTAAACATGGAAACAAAGGGGTGACCTTATTGAAGTATGAATAATTATAAGGGACCTAGATAAAGTGGATAGTAAAGCCCCATTTCCCGCAACAGAGGTGTCAACAACCAGGGGGCATAGAGTTAAAGTAATTGGTCGGAGGTTAAGGGTGGATTTGAGGGGAAATGTTTTCATCCAGAGGGTGGTGATGGTCTGAAAGGGTGGTAGATGCAGAAACCATCACCACATTTAAAAAATACTTGGATGTGCACTTGAAGTGCTGCAACCTACAGGGCTACGGACCAAGAGCTGGAAAGTGGGATTGGGCTGGATAGCTCTTTGTCGGCCGGTGCAGACACGATGGGCCGAAATGGCCTCCTTCCGTGCTGTAAATTTCTATGATTCTTTGACAAAAAGCTCTCCATCCCAATCCTACTTTCCAGCTCTTGGTCCGTAGCCCTGTAGGTTACGGCACTTCAAGTGCACATACAAATACTTTGTAAAAATCATGAGGGTTTCTGCCTCTACCACCCTTTCAGGCAGTGAATTCCAGACCCCCAGCAGCCCATGGGTGGAAAAAGTTCTCCTCTATTCCTTCCACCAATTACTTTAAATCTCTGGCCCCTGGTACTTGACTTCCTGCTCAGGGAAATAGGTCCTTCATAAGAACATACGAACATAAGTGTTATATATGCAACACTATGTAACCAGCATTCTACCACCACCAGAGGACGTATCTGTTGGAGTCCCAAGGGATCCCAGCATAACTTGGGAGCACTGTATATAAGCAGGCTTCCCATGTTTACCAACTTCATGCTGGAGTTAGAATAAAGAGATTAAGGTCACACTTACTCACGTATCAGTACTCAGTCACATTGCTTTATTTGAGACATAACAACTGGCGACGAGATAACGAACCATCACACGAAAATGCAGAGAACTGTTGGTATCCTGGAGAAATTCTCAGAAGGGGACGATTGGGAGGCCTTCATGGAGCGACTTCAATACTTTGTGGCTAACGAGCTGGAAGGGAGTGTGAACGTTGCCAAATGAAGACCGATCCTCCTCACCATCTGTGGGGCAACAACCTATGGCCTCATGAAGAATCTTCTTGCTCCAGTGAAACCAACAACAAAATCGTATGAAGAATTGTGTACACTGGTCCGGGAGCACCTAAATCCGAAGGAGAGCGTTCTGATGGCAAGGTATAGATTTTACACATGTCAACGGTCTGAAGGCCAGGAAGTGGCGAGCTATGTCGCCGAACTAAGGCGCCTTGCAGGACATTGCGAATTCGATGGATTCCTGGAGAAAATGCTAAGAGACTTTTTTGCGCTTGGCATTGGCCATGAGGTAATCATTCGTAAACTATTGACTGTTGAAACACCGAACCTGAGCAAAGCTATAACGATAGTCCAGGCATTTATGTCCACCAGCGATAACACCAAACAAATTTTGCAGCATAAAGAGGTTTCGGCAAGTACTGTACACAAAGTAATGTCATTTTCAGGCAGGAATGCATATGGCAGAATGTACACGCCTGCAGATGTATGACCTCAGATGACTCAGAGTCCGCCATCAAGCGTGAATGCGAGGCAATTGACAGCTTGTTGACGCTGCGGAGGTGATCATTGAGCCCATCAATGCTGCTTCAAACACTCTACGTGCAAGGGCTGTGGAACAATGGGACACCTCCAGCAAATGTGCAGATGAGCTGCAAACCCTGCAAACCACCACGTTGCAGAGGAAGACCGATCCATGGTGGATCAAACTGAACTAGAGACTCAAACCAAGGAGGCAGAAGTGTACGGGGTACACACCTTCACCACGAAATGTCCACTGATCATGTTAAAAGTTGAACTGAATGGAATTCCAGTATCCATGGAATTGGGTAAGTGATTGGCTTGTGGATTCTTTTCATTTCCTGATCACTACGTAACATTTGACATTGTTGCCAAATTAAGTTAATTTAAGGGTTAAGTCATGGCAGGAGAGCCCAGACCCGAGTCATGCTCCGCCTGTGCTATGTGGGAAGTCAGGGACGCTCCCAGTGTCCCTGACAACCACATGTGCAGGAAGTGTACCCAGCTGCAGCTCCTGAGAGACTGCATTGCGACACTGGAGCTGCGCATGGATTCACTCTGGGGCATCCACGAAGGTGAGGATGTCGTGAATAGCACGTTTAGTGAGTTGGTCACACCGCAGGTAAAGGTTACTCAGGCAGATAGGGAATGGGTGACCATCAGGCAGAGCAGTGGAAGGAAGGTAGTGCAGGGGTCCCCTGCGGTCATCTACCTCCAAAACAGAAACACCGTTTTGGGTCCTGTTGGGGGAGATGACTCATCAAAGGAAGGCAGCAGCAGCCAAGTTCATGGCACCATGGGTGGCTCTGCTGCACAGGAGGCCAGGAAAAAGAATGGGAGAGCTAGAGTGGTAGGGTATTCAATTGAACAAATACTTTGGTTCTGTCTTCAGAAAGGAAAACACAAATAACCTTCCGAAAGTACGAGGGGACCGAGGGTCTAGTGAGAAGGAGGAACTGAAGGATATCCTTATTAAGCGGGAAATTGTGTTAGGGAAATTGATGGGATTGAAGGCCAATAAATCCCCAGGTCCTGATAGTCCGCTTCCCAGAGTACTTAAGGAAGTGGCCCTAGAAATAGTGGATGCATTGGTGATCATTTTCCAACAGTCTATCGACTCTGGATCAGTTCCTGTGGACTGGAGAGTAGCTAATGTAACACCACTTTTTAAAAAAGGAGGGAGAGAGAAAACGGATAATTGTAGACCGGTTCGCCTGACATCAGTAGTGGGGAAAATGTTGGAATCAATCATTAAGGATGAAATAGCAGCGTATTTGGAAAGCAGTGTCAGGATTTATGAAAGGGAAATCATGCTTGACGAATCTTCTGGAATTTTTTGAGAATGTAACTCGCAGAGGGGACAAGGGAGAACCAGTGGATGTGGTGTATTTAGACTTTCAAAAGGCTTTTGACAAGGTCCCACTCAAGAGATTGGTGTGCAAAATCAAAGCACATGGTATTGGGGGTAATGTACTGACGTGGATAGAGAACATGTTGACAGACAGGAAGCAGAGGCGGGATAAACGGGTCCTTTTCAGAATGGCAGGCAGTGACTAGTGGAGTGCCGCAGGGCTCAGTGCTGGGACCCCAGTTATTTACAATATACGTTAATGATTTAGATGAAAGAATTGAGTGTAATATCTCCAAGTTTGCAGATGACACTAAACTGGTTGGCAGTGTGAGCTGTGAGGAGAACGCTAAGAGGCTGCAGGGTGACTTGGACAGGTTAGGTGAGTGGGCAAATGCATGGCAGATGAAGTATAATGTGGATAAATGTGAGGTTATCCACTTTGGGGGCAAAAACACGAAGGCAGAATATTATCTGAATGGCGGCAGATTAGGAAAAGGGGAGGTGCAACGAGACCTGGGTGTCATGGTTCATCAGTCATTGAAAGTTGGCATGTAGGTACAGCAGGCGGTGAAGAAGGCAAATGATATGTTGGCCTTCATAGCTAGGGGATTTGAGTATAGGAGCAGGGAGGTCTTACTGCAGTTGTACAGGGCCTTGGTGAGACCTCACCTGGAATATTGTGTTCAGTTTTGGTCGCCTAATCTGAGGAAGGACATTCTTGCTATTGAGGGAGTGCAGCGAAGGTTCACCAGACTGATTCCAGGGATGGCTGGACCGACATATGAGGAGAGACTGGATCAACTGGGCTTTATATACTGGAGTTTAGAATGATGAGAGGGGATCTCATAGAAACGTAAAAGATTCTGACGGGATGGGACAGGTTAGATGTGGGAAGAATGTTCCCGATGTTGGGGAAGTCCAGAACCAGGGGTCACAGTCTTAGGATAAGGGGTAGGCCATTTAGGACTGAGATGAGGAGAAACTTCTTCACTCAGAGAGTTGTTAACCTGTGGAATTCCCTGCCGCAGAGAGTTGTTGATGCCAGATCATTGGATATATTCAAAAGTGAGTTAGGTATGGCCCTTAGGCTAAAAGGATCAAGGGGCATGGAGAGAAAGGAGGAAAGGGGTACTGAGGTGAATGATCAGCCATGATCTTATTGAATGGTGGTGCAGGCTCGAAGGGCCGAATGGCCTACTCCTGCACCTATTTTCTATGTTTCTATGTTTCTATGTAAGCAGAATCTTCAGAATCCAGCGAAACCCAAAATCGCGAACCATCGCTAACTGACCATAAAGGATTGGTAAGCATAGTCCCTGTTTGCCCGGGAGTCTAATCTAGTCCGTGTTAGGTATTGGGAGGTGGGAGGTGTATTATTCACTGTAACCCCCTTGAGTGATTATAAGTTTGACATTGTATTTTCCTGCCTGTAATAAAATCAAAGTCCTTTTCCACCAGACCAGTTGTCTCTTGCACTTTATCACATCCCCCAAATAAATCCAGAGTCTAGAACCCAAGGGATTGGGTGCGATTCGAACTGCTCAGAAGGTCAGAGGTGAACCTGACCCCCAAGACAAGACCACCCCCTTACAAGATCTGATCGGAAAGCTTTCAGTTTCTCACCTGTTGATTAGAACTGCACCACTGATGTCTGTGTAGAGCAGTTTGACCCAATTGCGGATACCCTCCCCAAACCCCATTTTGGAGAGCACATCCATCAGGTACATGTGCGATATCCTGTCAAAGGCCTTCTCCTGGTCTAAGCTGATTAAGCAGGTGTCCACTCTCCTATCCCGCACGTAGGTGATCGTATCCCTGAGTAGCGCGAGGGTACCAGAGATCTTTCTGCCGGGGACAGCGCAGGTCTGGTCCGGGTGAATCACCAGCTCCAGAGCAGACTTGACCCTGTTGGCGATGACCTTTGACAGGATCTTGTAGTCCACATTGAGCAGCGAAATGGGCCGCCAGTTTTTGATTTCCTCCTTCTCCCCCTTCTGCTTGTAGATGAGGGTGATGATGCCTTTCCTCATTGATTCTGACATACCCTCGTACACTTCCAGCAGGTCTGGGCCCATCCAGTCCCACAGAGCCGAATACAACTCGATCAGTAAGCCGTCGCTTCTGGGAGTTTTACTCGTCGCGAGGGACCGGACGGCCTTTGTCATCTCGTCCAGAGTTAGCAGGTGGTCCAGACTCTCCCGCTCGCTGTCGTCTAAGACCTCCGGGATAGGCGACAGGAAGGACTGGGAGGCTGCATGGTCTGTGGGCTTGACGTCGTACAGCCCGGCATAGAAGGATTTGCTGATCCTCTGCATGTCAGGTTGCGAAGACGTTACAGAACCATCTTCTTCCTTTCGGCTGGTGATCACAGAGCTCCCCCTGTGTACCTTTTGGAAGAAGAAGTGCGAACACGTCTCATCCTGCTCGACGGAGCGGACTCTGGAGCGGAAGATGATCTTGGAGGACTCTGAGGCTAAGAGCGAGGCTTGCTGGCCCTTCACCTCTTCGAGTTCCTCCGCGACATCGACCCCCATCGACTGCAGCAGGAGCAGGTTTTGCATATTCGTCTGGAGTTGGGACAATTCCCTCTGTCTCCCTCTCACCTCCTGAACACCTTTGAGGATGAAGAATTTCTTGACGTTTGTCTTGATTGTTTCCCACCAGTGTATCGGGGAATCGCAGAGGGGTTTTACGGTTCTCCAACCTTTGTAATCCCTCTTGAGTTCCTCAATGTTTTCCGGAGTCAACAGTTTCACGTTGAGCTTCCATATCCCTCTGTCAACTTTCTGGTTTTCCTGTGGGCGACAGTCGGCCAGTAGGAGGCAGTGGTCAGAGAAGAACACCGGCGTGACCTTGAGCGTGTGGGACACAAACAGGAAGTCTATTCTGGAACGGGCGGACCCGTCTGGTCTCGACCAGGTGTATCTGCGCGGTGCTCCGTCTGCAGGGTTGCTGAAGACGTCGCACAGCTTGGCGTCTTTTACCGCGTCCATCAGGAGTTTGGACGTGGCGTCCAGTTTGCTGTCGGCTCTGCTGGATCGTCCAGCCGCATCGATGATGCAGTTGAAGTCACCGCCCAGAATGACCGGTCTGGTTGTCGCCAGCAGCAGTGGGAGCTGCTGGAGGAGGGCCAGCCGCTCGCTTCTGAGAGGCGAGGCATAGTCATCTCCTGGTACAATCCATAGTCAGAGTTCGTGCACTGCTCCATCATAGGAGACTTTTACTGCTGCATTGCCAATTACAGGTTTCAGCTCTTTAGTGTAAGTTCTCAGCTTGGTATGAATAGGGCTCAGCTTGGGCCTGTGTGCCTTGTTGCACCACAGCCTGTCGAAGGCCTATCTGCTCATGATGGACTGGCTCATGCCCGTTTTATAAAAACATAGAAGCTTAGAAAATAGGTGCAGGAGTAGGCCATTCGGCCCTTCGAGCCTGCACCGCCATTCAATATGATCATGGCTGATCATGCAACTTCAGTATTCCATTCCTGTTGTCACTCCATATCCTTTGATCCCTTTAGCCGTAAGGACCACATCTAACTCCCTTTTGAATATATCTAACGAACTGGCCTCAATAACTTTCTGTTTTGTAGGTTTCTATGAGATCCCCTCTCATTCTTCTAAATTCAAGTGAAACTAAGCCCAGTCGATCCAGTCTCTCCTCATATGTCAGTCCTGCCATCCTGGGAATCAGTCTTGTGAAACTTCGCTGCACTCCCTCAATAGCAAGAACGTCCTTCCTCAGATTAGGAGACCAAAACTGAATACAATATTCCAGGTGTGGCCTCACCAAGTCCCTGTACAACTACAGTAAGATCTCCCTGTTCCTGTACTCAAATCCTCTTGCTATGAAGGCCAACATTCCATTTGCCTTCTTCACCGCCTGCTGTACCTGCTTGTGAACTTTCAATGACTGATGTACCATGACACCCAGGTCTCGTTGCACCTCCCCTTTTCCTAATCTGTCACCATTCAGAGGACCTTGAGACAATCACTATCACTAGGGGGGTAGTGCTGGACAGGCTAATGGGATTCAAGGTAGACAAGTCCCCTGGTCCTGATGAAATGCATCCCAGGGTATTAAAAGAGATGGCGGAAGTTATAGCAGATGCATTCGTTAAAATCTACCAAATTCTCTGGACTCTGGGGAGGTACCATCGGATTGGAAAGTAGCTAATGTAACGCCTCTGTTTAAAAAAGGGGGCAGACAAAAGGCAGGTAACTATAGGCCGGTTAGTTTAACATCAATCGTGAGGAAAATGCTTGAAGCTATCATTAAGGAAGAAATAGCGGGACATCTGGATAGGAATAGTGCAATCAAGTAGACGCAACATGGATTCATGAAGGGGAAATCATGTTTAACTAATTTACTGGAATTCTTTGAGGATATAACGAGCATGGTGGATAGAGGTGTACCAATGGATGTGGTGTATTTAGATTTCCAAAAGGCATTCGATAAGGTGCCACACAAAAGGTTACTGCAGAAGATAAAGTTACGCGGAGTCAGAGGAAATGTATTAGCATGGATCGAGAATTGGCTGGCTAACAGAAAGCAGAGAGTCAGGATAAATGGGTCCTTTTCAGGTTGGAAATCGGTGGTTAGTGGTGTGCCACAGGGATCGGTGCTGGGACCACAACTGTTTACAATATACATAGATGACCTGGAAGAGGGGACAGAGTGTAGTGTAACAAAATTTGCAGATGACACAAAGATTAGTGGGAAAGCGGGTTGTGTAGAGGACACAGAAAGGCTGCAAAGGGATTTAGATAGGTTAAGCAAATGGGCTAAGGTTTCGCAGATGGAATACAATGTCGGAAAATGTGAGGTCATCCACCTTGGAAAAAAAAACAGTAAAAGGGAATATTATTTGAATGGGGAGAAATTACAACATGCTGTGGTGCAGAGTGACCTGGGGATCCTTGTGCATGAATCCCAAAAAGTTAGTTTGCAGGTGCAGCAGGTAATCAGGAAGGCGAATGTAATGTTGGCCTTCATTGCGAGAGGGATGGAGTACAAAAGCAGGGAGGTCCTGCTGCAACTGTATAGGGTATTGGTAAGGACGCACCTGGAGTACTGCGTGCAGTTTTGGTCACCTTACTTAAGGAAGGATATACTAGCTTTGGAGGGGGTACAGAGACGATTCACTAGGCTGATTCCAGAGATGAGGGGGTTACCTTATGATGATAGATTGAGTAGACTGGGTCTTTACTCGTTGGAGTTCAGAAGGATGAGGGGTGATCATATAGAAACATTTAAAATAATGAAAGGGATAGACAAGATAGAGTCAGAGAGGTTGTTTCCACTAGTCGGGGAGACTAGAACTAGGGGGCACAGCCTCAAAATATGGGGGAGCCAATTTAAAACCGAGCTGAGAAGGAATTTCTTCTCCCAGAGGGTTGTGAATCTGGAATTCTCTGCCCAAGGAAGCAGTTGAGGCTAGCTCATTGAATGTATTCAAATCATAGATAGACAGATTTTTAACCAATAAGGGAATTAAGGGTTATGGGGAGCGGGCGGGTAAGTGGAGCTGAGTCCACGGCCAGATCAGCCATGATCTTTTTGAATGGCGGAGCAGGCTCGAGGGGCTAGATGGCCTTCTCCTGTTCTTAATTCTTATGCTCTTATGTTAATATTCTGCCTCCCTGTTTTTGCCACCAAAGTGGATAACCTCACACTTATCCACATTATACTGCATCAGCCATGCATTTGCCCACTCACCTAACCTATCCAAGTTGCCCTGCAGCCTCTTAGCATTCTCCACATAGCTCACACTGCCACCCAGCTTAGTGTCATCTGCAAACTTTGAGATATTGCATTCAATTCCTTCGTCCAAATCATTAATGTATATTTTAAATAGCTGGGGTCCTAGCACTGAACCCTGCGGCACCCCACTAATCACTGCCTGCCATTCTGAAAAGGACCCGTTTATTCCTACTCTTTGCTTCCTGTCTGCCAATCACTTCACTATCCACGTCAATACATTACCCCCAGTACGATATACCCCCTAGTATTTCTGGAAGATTATTTGTGTCTTCCTTAGTGAAGACAGAACCAAAGTATTTGTTCAACTGGTCTTTGTTCCCCATTATAAATTCACCTGATTCTGACTGCAAGGGACCTACGTTTGTTTTCACTAATCGTTTTCTCTTCACATACCTATAGATGCTTTTGCAGTCAGTTTTTATATTCCGTGCAAGCTTCCTCTCATATTCTATTTTCCCACTCCTAACTAAACCCTTTGTCTTCCTCTACTGAATTCCAAATTTCTCCCAGTCCTCAGGTTTGTTGCTTTTTCTGGCCAATTTATATGCCTCTTCCTTGGATTTAACACTATCCCTAATTTCCCTTGTTAGCCACGGTTGAGCCACTTACCCCATTTTATTTTTATGCCAGACAGGGATGTACAATTGTTGAAGTTCATCCATGTGATCTTTAAATGTCTGCCATTGCCTATCCACTGTCAACCCTTTTAGTATAATTTGTCAGTCTATCCTAGCCAATTCATGTCTCATACCATCGAAGTTCCCTTTCTTTACGTTCAGGACCCTAGTCTCTGAATTAACTGTGTCACTCTTCATCTTAATGAAGAATTCTACCATATTATGCTCACTCTTACCCAAGGGGCCTCGCACAACAAGATTGCTAATTAATCCTCTCTCATTACACAACACCCAGTCTAGGATGGCCTGCTCTCTAGTTGGTTCCTCGACATATTGGTCTAGAAAGCCATCCCTAATACACTCCAGGAAATCTACCTTCATCGTATTGCTACCAGTTTGTTTAGCCCACTCTAAATGTAGATTGAAGTCACCCATGATAACAGCTGTACCTTTATTGCATGCATCCCTAATTTCCTGTTTGATGATATCCCCAACCTCGCTACCACTGTTTGGTGGTCTGTACACAACTCCCACTAGCGTTTTCTGCCCTTTGGTGTTCCGCAGCTCTACCCAGACAGATTCCACATCATCCAAGCTAATGTCTTTTGTTACTATTGCGTTAATCTCCCCTTTAACCAGCAATGCTACCCCACCTCCTTTTCCTTTCTGTCTATCCTTCCTGAATATTGAATACCTCTGGATGTTGAGTTCCCAGCCTTGGTCACCCTGGAGCCATGTCTCCGTAATCCCAATTACATCATATCCATTAACAGCTTTCTGTGCAGTTAATTTATCCACCTTGTTACGAATGCTCCTCGCATTGAGATTCAGAGCATTCAGGCTTGTTTTTTTTAACATTCTTTGTCCTTTTAGAATTATGTTGTGATGTGCCCTTTTTGATTTTTGCCTTTGATTTCTCTGCTCGCCACCTTTCCTTATCTCCTTTTTACCTTTTGCTTCTGCCCCCATTTTATTTCCGTCTGTCTCCCTGCATAGATTCCCGTCTCCCTGCCATATTAGTTTAAACCCTCCCCAACTGCATTAGCAAACACTCTGCCTTGGACATTGGTTCCGGTTCTGCCTAGGTGCAGACCGTCCGGTTTGTACTGGTCCCACCTCCCCCAGAACCGGTTCCAATGTCCCAGGAATTTGAATCCCTCCCTTCTGCACCACTCCTCAAGCCACATATTCGTCTGAGCTATCCTGCGATTCCTACTCTGACTAGCACGTGGCACTGGTAGCAATCCTGAGATTACTACTTTTGAGGTCCTACTTTTTAATTTAGCTCCTAGCCCGCTAAATTCGTCTTGTCGGACCTCATCCCATTTTTTACCTATATTGACAACTGGCTGTTCACCCTCCCTTTTCAGAATGTCCTGCACCCGCTCCGAGACATCCTTGGCCCTTGCACCAGGGAGACAACATACCATCCTGGAGTCTCGGTTGCGGCCGCAGAAATGCCTATCTCTTCCCCTTATAATTGAATCCCCTATCACTATCGCTCTCCCACTCTTTTTCCTGCCCTCCTGTGCAGCAGAGCCACCCACGGTGCCTTGAACTTGGCTGCTGCTGCCCTCCCCTGATGAGTCATCCCCCTCAACACTACCCAAAGCGGTGTATCTGTTTTGCAGGAGGATGCCCGCAGGGGAACCCTGCACTGCCTTCCTCCCACTGCTCTTCCTGTTGGTCACCCATTCCCTATCTGGCTGTGTACCCTTTACCTGCGGTAAGACCAACTCGCTACACGTGCTATTCACGTCATTCTCAGCATCGCGCATGCTCCAGAGTGAATCCACCCGCAGCTTCAATGCGGTCTGTCAGGAGCTGCAGGCGGATGCCCTTCCCACACACTTAGTCATCAGGGACACTGGACATGTCAGGGACGTGTCCGAGCTCTCCTGCCATGACTTAACCCGTGGATTAACTTAATTTGGCAACATCAATGCTAAATGTTATTTACTGATAAAGAAAAGGAAAAAAAAAAAATACTTACCTCCTTGGCTGTGACGTCACCTTTTGATTTCTTTCTACTTCTTTTTTGCATCCCTGCTGCAGCTGCACAAGCACGTCTCTCCGACCCCGGACTTTTATAGGCCATCTCCGCGACGTCCCCGCTTGTGCTGCTTGCCGTACCCCGAATGTCGGAGAAGACTTCTTATTGCGCAATCTTCAGTTGGGTGGTGTCCGCTGATGCGGTTGGGTGCGTTTTGGACTTATGGGGTAAGTACCCGTTTTCTTTCGTTAGAAATAGATTTCAAAGTCTTTTTAGATAATGTTTTCACCTGTCGGTAGTCAGGCCTAGGTTGTAGAGTGGAAACTTTCGATTCTTCGGTTTCTTCCTTGTGGAGTTTTGTTTCGAAGTTGGTCGATCGCGGTGCTTTTGGTGGTACCACATTGGCTGTGGTCGGTTGCTGCCGTGATGGTGATGTTCTTTCTTCCTTTTCTATAGCAGGACGTCGAGGCCGGAGAAGTTAGTTAAAGCTGCTGCGATGGTCTCTCTCCCTCTATGATGCTATGCTGCTGTGTGCATACCTTCTGTTAAGCCTGGCATGTCCTTTGTTAAAGCAGGGCCCAGTTATACCTTTGGAGCTGTTCTAATCTTCGCGCCAAATCAGCCCGGATTCTTTGTTTAATTTTTGACGGGCTTGATATTTTTATGTCATATTTCGGCGGGCTCATTAAAATGTTAACCTGTCTCAGATGTGTCGATCTTTTAAATCTGTTTCTTGATGGAAATATTAACTTGGTATTTGCAATATCTGTCTGTGCTTGGGTTTTTTTCCACACGGGCTGGATGGGCCATTGTTTTTATACATGTGCTGGAATGGCTTTCCAGATGCAGGATCTCTGGGTTAATTGTTGCTATGTTAATGTCTTTTGTGCAGAAGGATTTTCGAGTATCCATAATTCTCCAGACAATTTACTTTAGTTTCAATACCCCAGACAGCTCCAATACTCAAACTGGTTTCTTTGTAGGATAGTCATCCTTTAGTTCTCCACACAGACTAAATTTGTCTCGTAAAATCCTAAATTCGATTAAAGTTTGTAGTTTCTTCCATGTGTACTTTAGGATTTCAAACTTTCTGGTAGATCGTTCCAAATTAAATTTCCTTTCCAATGAGTCCAAACATTGCGGGGGGGGGGGGGGTTCCCACAAATTTTGCACCCTTCAGTCTGGAGTCAGGCAAGGCTGCCCTCTCTCGGCTGTCTTGTTTGTGTGTTGTATCAATCTCTTTGCCGAGTCCATCAGGACGGATGCGGGCATTAGAGGAGGTGACAGGCTATCGCTTCTCGGCCTTTTGGCTAAGATCAAGTGTAGTATCTGTTCTTATCAGTTTAATATCCCCTATGGGGACATGATATTGAATTGATTTTTGGACAGGGAGCTGGATCAGGGGCATGCCCCGTCCACTCCATGCACCGACCTGGTATTGCAATATTTCCAGGAACAGTGCAACTTCGCCTCTCGGCCTTTTGGCCGAAGATCAAACACATTGGCGCAAAGTGATCTTTGGCGTTAGAGTTGATCTGGAACGAAATTGGATAAAAAAAAAAAATTAAAAAAAAATTAGAGGGGTGACGATCCCAGGCAGCGGAGGTGCTTAGGTCAAGACCTCCCTGTACATGGAGAACGTGGCCGTCTTTTGCCGGATCCGCAGTCGGTCCGCAGATTGCTCACAATCTGCGACCAGTTTGAACTGGCCTCGGGAGCGAAGGTCAATCGCAGCAAAAGTGAGGCCATGTTCTTCGGCAACTGGACCGACCGATCCTTTAATCCCTTCACCGTTAAGCCAGATTACCTGAAGGTGTTGGGAATATGGTTCGGAGCGGACGGGGCATGCGCCAAAAACTGGAAGGAGCGTATCGCTAAAGCCAAACAAAATTTGGGATGGTGGAAGATGCGCTTTCTCTCCATGGCAGGAAAGAACCTGGTCATCAGGAGTGAGGTGCTCTCGGGGTTGCTGCACGTGGCACAGGTCTGGCCCATCTCTCGCTCCTGTGCCGCGGCAGTCACCCGAGCCGTCTTCCACTTTGTCTGATGGTCCAAAATGGACCGTGTCCGCAGAGACACAATGTACAAATCTCTGGACAGTGGAGGAAAGGATGTTCCGAACGTGGCCCTCATCCTGAGGGCCACCTTTGTGTGCGGCTGCATCAAGCTGTGCACAGACCCCCGGTACGCAAACACCAAGTGTCACTACGTGCTGAGGTTCTACCTGTCCCCGGTGTTGCGAAGGATGGGTCTGGCCATGCTGCCGCGAAACGGCCCCACCAGTTGGACCATGTCTGTCCACCTGTCCTTCGTGGAAAAGTTTTTCAAGAAAAACACTTTTGACCACAAGGCCATAAAACAGTGGTCAGCACGTAACGTCCTGGACGCCCTACGAAAGAAGGAGAGGGTGGACCATTTCGGGTGGTTCCCTGAGCAGACTGTCGAACTCGTTTGGCAGAACGTCTCATCGCCAGAGCTTTCACACAAGCACCAAGACGTAGCTTGGTTGGCGGTGAGGAGGGCCTTACCCGTCAGAGCGTTCATGCACAGCCGACGTCTCAGCAACACGGCACGGTGCCCCCGAGTCGGCTGCGGGGCGGATGAGACTGTCACCCATCTCCTTCAGGATTGCCCCTTTGCAAGGCAGGTCTGGAAAGAGATGCAGTGGTTGCTGTCGAGGTTCATCCCAAGCAGCTCCGTAACACAGGACTCTGTGCTCTACGGGCTGTTCCCAGGGACACACACCGAGACAGACATCACCTGCTGCTGGAGGGCCATCAACTCGGTCAAAGACGCACTTTGGACTTGCTGGTTCTCCAAAGCAAGGAGATGTCGGCCTACTCCTGCACCTATTTTCTATGTTTCTATGTTTCTATGTCCACGTCTGCGTGTTGCAGACTGGCGCAATCTAAGATCCAGGATTACGTGCTGAGGGACGCACTGAAAATTGGTGCAGTCGCCGCAAAGGCACGGTGGGGAAGGGCCACAGTTTAAAGCCCTTCTGCCGCGGTAAACCCAGAGGATGAAATCAGACCCCCTTTGGGCTGTATTTTTTTTAATTTCAAAATATACTTTATTCATAAAAAAATCTGTACAGTACATTCAAAGGCATTTCAATACCTTTAGCTGCGGTCAGCAATCCCATACACTATTATTTGGGTGCTGACGGCAGTTCCGTTCGTTACATTTCCTTGTTTTCCAGTTCAAGTGCAATTCGGTCCAATACGGGATACCTTGTAGTACATTCAAACAAATTACATTTCATGTGTCACTATACAGTACACGGAATGGGTGACGGTACATTTACATTTTCTTTTCTTTTCAACATTCATTTCGCAACAGACGTGTGGAAAGTATTTTTATCTAAGCTGATACCATACGGTATTTGTGTGCCTTTTGATTAAAATGGAGTCCTGGCCCTTCCAGAACTTTCTGCATTTTAGCAGTCAGCTTGCATAAACAGCTAAACCTGGTTTGAGATGGCTGATGGTCATCAGACAGCTAGGAGACAAGTCATGCTGAGACAAGTAACCCCCCATGGTGCTCTCCTATTGTCTACACTACAGGAGTTCCATGTCACCCCACCCTTATCTTCTAGCCATTATCTCTTTCCGAGACCTCATCCATTTGATGCAAACAGATAAACTGACCAGGAAATTGAAACAATCCTGACACAATACAAGACAGGTGATAGCCCATTACCTATGACTCATGGAGTAATGGCCGTTTGGCTTTCTGATAACCCTGACAAAAGGAAATATCTGGATACCATGTCAGGACCAGGATATAGTAATTAACTCTTTATCTGTATTCACTGACTGTGAGACAGAGCAATACACAGGGAGAGGCCAGAACTTTGGTTTTACTGTATAAATATCTTGTTAAACTGAACCATTTCAGAGGTGTTCATTTAGCCCTTGACTGAGTGTGACCTACCCCTTGCGAGCAAGTAAATTAAAGAATCTTCTACCGGAGCTGTAAGTGTCGGAGTCATTCTTTTCGGAGGTCGAGATTTCGACAGTTATAACTTGGAGGTTCCACCGAGATGCATACTCTCTGTCCTGTGAGTAAAACGGATACAGGCATAGTGCCTCTCCAGTGAAAGGCTTCAGTGGCCAAACAAGGTGAGCCTTTTGCTCACAAGAGGTTTCTTCACTGTTGAATCGCAGATGTAATCTGTTGTCCACAGCGGAGGTACTGCATCTACAAGACTCGGCATTTAAAAGTTAAAGGTATTTTTTTTTATAACCATTTCTTTCTCAGCTCGCCAGCAGAAGAGAACAGGTTCTGGAAAAAAATCTCGAGACAGCCCGGGGAAGGTTTCAGTAGGTAAGGGAGCGCTAGTCGATCGAAAAGGGTTCCAGGTTCTTATGTGATAAGATTTTTATTGTTTTTAATTCGGAAGGGGTTCTTATGTGATAAGACTATTAAAAAAAAGAGAAAAAAGAAAGCGCTAATCGATCGAAGGTTCTTATGTGATAAGATTTTTATTGTTTTTAATTCGGAAGGGGTTCTTATGTGATAAGACTATAAAAAAATAGAAAGCGCAATCGATCAAAGAGTTTGGATACGGAACCTTAAGTTTTATCAGTTTTTATTAGGATAAGTTAAGGACTCGGTCTGTAGTGGCGTACAACGCAGACTGAGAATTTGTTTAGAGGTTATGATTTGTGTACTCGCGGGAATATTGTTTGTTGTCCTTGTATTACTGTCGTGTGCAATACCTTTGTGAGTCATTGCCATTAGAGAAACGGGAAGAGTCACTAGGGAAAGTTGTGATTCGGGAAAAAAAAAACACAAGGATTGATTAGGAAAAGAAACAGTAACTGATTGATCAACTACGATTGGTTCGTGCCAACATATCTCACACACCCAGACTGAGCCCGAATTAAGAGCCTTTTCAGGCCACGTAACGGCCAGGAGATGTGGGCGTAGAGAACTCGGTTGGCCGAAAGGATTGTGAGATCAGAAACTGTGGAAAAATCTTAAATCATCCAGAATGGGGGCTGGAGCAAGTAAACCACCACCAAAAGGGACCCCAGCCCATTTTATGCTCCAGAATTGTGGTCAGTCTTCAATTGACCACCTAAGAGAATGGGTAAAATGGACTAAGGGTGAAAACAGGCCATTTCCACCCGATGGTTCATTCAATTTAGAGAGAACAACATGTCTAGAAGAATGCCTTATAGACAGAGACCCAGGTAGAAGAGGGAAAAAAAAAGTGAATTGGTCAGTGTTTGGAGATTGGAAAAGGGAAGCTGAGGAACGACACGAGAAGAGCCTAAGAGTTAGCAAGCAGTGTACTAGAGGGAGAAAGCAGGGGGATGAACGGGTAGAGCAGGTGAATCGCCTTCGACATAACAAACACCCATCCGTTATGGTTGCTAAAGAGACAAAGACACACTCACCTAGGGCTCCTGAGGGTTGGGATAAGGATGAGGATGAGGACTGCGATGAGGATTGGACTCCCTACAGCCATCGACCACTGCCGTATGTTCCATCCCCGGGGGGTGCTCCAGGCCAAGGAGGAGACGATCCTCGGGCCGGAGTACAGGGAAACGGGATAACGCCCGCTCCCAACAATACAGGTGCGGCTGCAGGAAATATAAGTCAGTCACAAGGGAATCAATACCGTGACGGCCCTGCAGGGGGCACACGAAGTCTTACCCGTGGACCAGAGCCCGTTGCCCTGGAGCCATCATCATCTGCATACCCAGTAAGACTTTTTCCCAGCCCACTCTCTGGGGGGGCTCCGGTCCCTATTTATCGACCATGGTCACCAAGTGAGTTAAGAATAATTGTGGAAGGATTGGCAGACCCCAAAACCAGTATTGAAAAGGCCATAGACCAGTTAAAAGTAATCATCTTGTGCCACGAACCCAGTATATTAGATGGTCAAATCTTACTGAAAGCATGGTTAAAGGACACAAAATTTGCCGAACTTGAGATAAAATTCAAAGATTTTAAAACCCATCGAGAGGCTCCGGATGCAGATCCCAGCACGAAGCCAGGAGAGGGGTTCTGGGGAAGATGTTGGGAAGCCTTACATTCGGTGTTCCCGAGGAAAACGAATTGGTCCAAAATTATGGAAACTACACAAAGAAAGGAGGAGGATGTTGAGGATTATGTAGAAAGAGTGCGAGAGATCATGAACCAATGTTCAGGCATGAAAATGGAGGAGGTAGAAGCTCCTATGATCAGCACCATGGTAAACGGGCTACGACCCGAACTCAGAGATCCCTTTAAACTAGTTTGTCTCGGATGGCGACAGGAATCGCTATCCAAGGTTGTATCTATGTTAAAGGACATACAAGAGCGAAATAGAGAATCTAGAAGCAAGGTCACCATGTTTGTAGGACAAGCAGCTCCAATAACACCCACCCCGGTGACACCGTCCTACGCCCCCCCCCCAGGGTAGAGGAAGAGGGCGAGCCAGAGGAGGATATTACAGGGGAAGAGGGAGAGGAGGTGCAGGGCAGGAACAATATTATACCTGTCACAATTGTGGACAGATTGGACACTGGGCTAGAACTTGCCGGGCAAAACAGCAACAACCAAATCATGATTGGACTCAACAGACAGGTAATAGAGCACACCCTCCCCCTTCAGAACCCAACCCGTATGCGACCCAAGTCCAGGTACATGCTAGACCTCAGACTAATTTCTCTGTGCAAGATCCATTTGGATCACAGAATTAAAAGCAATTCGGCCAACCACCAAATTGCCCGTATAATGATCAATGACGCCCAATCCCAGACCCAAGTGCTGCGAACAAACAGCTACCCGTCGTTTCGTTAAATGCCATAGGAGAACCTGAAGTAAAAATACGAATACAAGGAAAGGATATCCCATTCCTAGTGGATACTGGTGCCACCTATTCGGTCCTTTCAAGGGAGGATACGAGGGGAATTCCCACTTCCACTAATCAAACCTCAGTGATTGGACTATCTGGACACGCACAGCAAATGTTTTTCTCCAACCCTATCAATGTACAATTAGAGGATTACGAAGATAATCATTCATTCCTACTGTCTAAGGAGGTTCCAGTGAATCTGTGTGGACGTGACCTGTTATGTAAAATGAATGCCACGATCCTCTGTTCCCCAGCTGGTATGGAGGTTCGAGTCCCTATAGATAAATGTGGCGCATATCCACTACTTCAACCCACAACTCCCATATTGTATGCCTGGAAAAATTTGGACCCCACACTAAGCAAAACCCTATCCTATTTGGTTGGTTCATATTGGTGTGTAACAAGGTTAATCACAGACTACCTCAAATCTCAAACCTTGGGAAATTGGTACGAAACATTACACTGCACAGCATATTGTGACAACACGGGATCAGACACTACAGCACAAATCTTTTATCAACCATTCCTGCACCAGAAACATCAATTGATGATCGAAAAAATCTTTATCGGACCCGAAGGGATAGCGGCAGGGGTTGAATTATCCTCCCACAGTCAGAGCTTGTTTAGGGTTAAAGGGAGCGTTCCACACTGCACCCTTGCGGTTGCAGGCACGTATAAACCCCAGGATTTAGGACAGATGGTTAAAAGAATGCAAGGATCCCCAGTACAAGAGGAATGGCACACACGTAATGGAACTTTGGGGCAACATG